>NC_091821.1:382602197-382923447 GCF_038994185.2 Dermacentor albipictus | reverse complement strand
AATGCACTCTTTGTTCTCGACTCTGTCATCAGCCTCACTGCTTCGACAGCGAAACCTCTAACTGCAATCATCACTCGCTCGTTGGTTCAAGAATCGTAGCAAGTACAGGATTTCCAGTTTTGCCCACAGCAAAAAGAAGCATTGCTAAAAGAACAAATAAACGTATCTGTGTTGTGTCGATTACAACATAAGTCTTGTTTGTTTTGCTTCCGCAAGGCTACACAGGCAACAAGTTAACCAAATTTCTAGGTAATTTTTTTCCATGCACACTGGAACACATTAGTACATCAATCATATTGTTCACCGCCACGTGAACCTGGACGCATATAGCATTTAGCTTTCGGAGATCAACCATATAATTATAGGTACTGTACGGACCTCGTTTGCGGCTTTACAATTTGAAATGCTGGAAGTGTCCACCTGTCTGTTGAATCAAAGGACTATCTAAAGCACGATCCTCAAAATTTCTTTTCAGGTTACATCAAGCCGAAGAGTGCCACTGGAACGTGCACTAAATTTCCTCACTCAAGCCAAACCAAGCTCGATGAGTCACGCTCTACATCGAACATCTGAAATACTGGTGGAATTTGTTCTACTCATTCAAGCCTACTTTTCTGCCCTTACGGCGCAAATTCAGATAATAAAAAAAAACAAGGTGTACTTTGATTCCGTGGAATTGTAGAGTAGTTACTGAAGCATGCCGTTTGGATACCGTGCGAGTCATGTCTTCTTTCCCTTTCAATGAAGCCGAGGATCATTTCTGTTCTACACGCCTGCCCAAACGTTAGCCGAGAAATTATAAGCAAGGCGTCGGACTCGGTGTAGCAAGTTCAGTTTTAATGAACGTCGGATAATAAGCACATTTTTTTTAAGCGATAGCGTTAAGGGCCCTTCTTCCCGCGTCGAGTGTCGTTTCGGCATTTCGAACCACGCATACCCAACCAGGCAGGCGCTCCATGATGCGCAAGGAAGTTACTGAAATATTTGAATTTTTCAAGCTAAAATACATCAGAAAAATCGTAAGTACGATTTACACGGAACCTAAAGACATGGCAGCGTTGTATTGTAATTTGAATACACGAGAAAACAAACTTCTGTTACGTGGAAACTCAAATCACAAACCCGTTTTCCAGCGTTCAGCGTTTCTACCATTCATAGAGCGCCCATGGCCTCCAAAATTTCCGCGCGGCGCGCGCGCAAGTATAAAATGCGCGCACGGTTCCTTGCAACACATCGGTTACATAAGCTGCAGTTGCCTGGAAGAGTGACAAGCAGCCAGTGATCTTTGAATGCTATCGCAGTCCACTCTTTAAGGCGAAGCTTAAGCGTCCTGCAAATTTTTAGCAATGTGCTCGCAGTTTTTTCATTGTTGAAAAGTCTATTCCCACGCCCAGTGAGCAGGGATGCACTGCTCACTGGATGCTGGAGGAAGAAGAAGTTTGGTTCGACACATTCGCACTGCTGTCTCGTTCCCGAGTGTTTTTGAATTTTTTCGACGTTTTGTCAAATAGATTTGCCGAAAACGTCGGACGACTCGCCAAGGTACCTTCCCTACCGGAGGCCGGGGGGGCCTTCGCCTCCCGTCGCTTCGATAGGAGCCTGCAGAAGAGCCCGATCTGGTAGCGGCGAGAGCTCCGTCATGACTACGCCTGACCTGACACCGGGCCAGAAGCCACCGACTGACCCTGAGAGCAACCGTGGCTGTAAGCGATACAAGGCTACAGAAACAGACGACGAGTCTACGCTTATTGACGATTGTGACATAGCTGACATCACAGATCTGGACGATGAAGGCTTCAGGCTTGTGCGTCACCGCAAGAAGAGGACCGTCGGAATCCCAGTGATTATTACCCCTGCCACAGAAGGAGCCGACCTGAAAAAGGTAAATCCCATTGTTCTGTCTACGGAAATTGAAAAGATTCTTGGCACATCGCCAGTTAGGAGCCGATTTACTGCTCAAGGAGCCCTGCTTCTAGATGTACAGACAGAAGAGCATGTGAATTCCCTTCTCAGCTGCAAGTCAATCTCAGGGACTCCAATATCAGCACGACTGCCCAATTCGTACCTGCAAAACACGTGCATTATTAGAGGAGTACCGAAGTGGTACACTGACGAGGAACTGCTGCTATACCTAAAACCACAAGGTGTTTACCATGCAAGGAGAGTCACGCGACGCGTCCAAATTTCCGAAACCGATTGGGAGTCCAGGCAAACCAGCTCCGTGGTTCTTACGTTCGCTCCAAATACAGACCGTCCAGAGAAGATCAACTTGGGCTTCACAAGACACGAGACCATTGACTACGTTGAGACACCACCTCGGTGCTTCAAGTGTCAGCGCTATGGACATGTGGCCAAGTACTGCCGTGGTGAGCAGCGGTGTAAGAGATGTGGAGGACCGCATGATTTCAAAACATGCACGTGCAGCGAGAACTTTCTATGTGCAAACTGTAGTGGTTGCCATCCAGCTAGTTACAGCAAGTGTCCTACGCGTGCAGCGGCAATAAAGCGTAAGAAAACGTTTATCTTGGGGCCAAGAGGAAACGATGAGAAAAATACGACGAAGAAAAAGACAGAAAGTCACAGAGAGTCGGACGAAATACAATGGAGCTCAAAGAGTGAAACTGATTTTCCAAGCCTGAAGGCTTCTCCAGGAATCCAGGACACAGTGGTGCCATCGCGCAGCGGACCGGCTAAAGCAGTCAAATCAGTGAACAGAAGCCCCGTGGAAGAGAAGACTGCTGAACAACCGGAGCAGCGAAGCTATGCGTCTGCACTGCAGCGACCCCAATCGCGTTGCGACGAAAAAAATCAACAGGAGGACTGTCAGCAGGTGCTACGTGCTCTCTTCAAGGCCTTACGATCGCACATAGAGAAGATGCCGGCGAGCTCGATGAAGGAAATGCTCGAAGTAGTCCTGGCTCTCGAGTCAGTGATTGTAAGCTCTGCCTCTTCTTAAAGCACCAAGCAATATGGATGCGGTCAGGACACAATGTTCACCATCTCGTCCACAGTTGCCACTTATTATGCAATGGAACTGTGCGGGTCTTGCATGCCACTTAACTGAACTGTCGCTTTTCTTACGCAACATGCCTGTGCCAATTTTGGCCCTGTCCGAGGCTGGTCTTCCAAGTTCCAGATCAATTGCTGGTTATGTCGCACATGGAAATCAAACTATTCCGACATTTCCGAACGGAAGCGCCATGCTATATGTGAGACGGGAAATACCACATTGCGTTCTACCAGTTCAAGACCTTTGCAGCAGTGCTTTGGAAGTCACTGCTGTACAAGTGCGGCTGGGAAACCGAAGTCTCAGCGTGGCCTCCGTATATGTGAGCTCTCGTCAGAAGGTCCCGATGGGAGATATTATAAGAGACTTCTGCAGCCGCTGCCCAGCTCCGAGGATTATATGTGGGGACTTTAACGCGCACCATACTCTCTGGGGCGACAAGACGACTGATGTACGTGGAAAGCAAATTGTTAGAGCTTTAAACACCGAGGGACTCTGCGTGGCAAATGACAAACAGCCAACGTTTTTTCGACCACCGGCCTCTTACAGTGTCATTGACTTGACGTTACATTCAACGGACATCCTCGCATCGTCAACGACTAGCACGGATAGAATGGGCAGTGATCATTTTCCTGTCTTCGTTAACATTGCTGGATATAGAACCAACGGCCGAAGATCCTGTCCTGTGACGCATTGGGATACGTACAGGGATGGCCTAAGCGAATCATCTGGAGACCTGTTCACGGACATGCTACGTAGCAAGAGATTGGCTACCACTGAGCTGAAGCTACCCGACCACTTCCCCGCTCCGGATCTAAAGCTCAAAAATCTATGCGCTGCCCGTAGAAGAACGGAACGGAGGCTGATGAGGACGAAGGGTGACCCACCAATGAAGACTATATACAACAGGATTAACGCAGTGATTCGGCGGTATACAAGGAAACTAAGAAGAGATCAATGGGCATCATTTTGTGCAAGCCTATCGGTCTTCACACCAGTTCCTAGGATATGGTGGGTCGTTAATAACCTTGCTGGAAACTTTCGACCACACAAGCCATTTGAAGCCCTAGCAATGAAGTTAGGCAAGACACTCGCTTGTCTTGCGAATGCGTTCGCTGAAATATACTCTTCCGGCAGGTCAGCCGGCACAACCGACCCGCCACCGCCGCTGTCGTCGTCTTTAATGGATGCTCCTTTCACACTCAGAGAGCTGGAACTAGCCATGAGCAGCCTCCGACGTCGCTGTGCGGTGGGACCTGACCTTATCAGTAATCAGATGCTGACAAACCTACCGGTTGAGAGGCGGCGTGATTTTCTGGCATTTTTCAACCAAGTCTATGCCAGTGGGGCTATCCCACATTTATGGAAGGTAGCATGGATGGTACCGGTTCTGAAACCTGGAAAGAATACTGCAGCTCTGGACTCATACAGACCGGTATCACTGACCTCGTGTGCAGCGAAGCTAATGGAGAAGATGGCGTGCACAAGACTCACTTGGTATGTCGAGCAGGGTCGAAAACTACCATCGTGCATGACTGGGTTTCGGCAGCGTCTAAGCGCTCAAGACAATGTGCTGGACCTGCTAAGCCACATAGAACATTACAGTGCGGACGGCCTGTCAACACTTGCTGTTTTTAGGGATGTCTCTAAAGCTTACGACTACGTGTCTCAAAGAGCCATCATCAGCCAGTTACAAGTTATAGGCGTCACGGGTCATCTCTTGCACTTCGTACATACGTTCCTCAATGATCGTCGCATCAGAGTTCGTCTTGGCGACACTTTGAGCGATGAAATACGTATATTTCGTGGTGTGCCACAGGGGAGTGTTTTATCTCCCTTATTATTTAACATTGCCATGAGTAGCCTCCCAACAGTACTAAACCATCGAACACCAGTGACGGTATCTATATATGCCGATGATATCTGCATATGGGTCTCCGGCTACCAGCATCGCCGCCTCGCACGAATAGCCCAGGGAGCAGTAAAAGCAATTCAGGGTCACTTGGCAACGATTGGATTAACACTATCAGCAGAGAAATCATCATTCATACTATTTCCTGGAGTGAAAAGAAAATCTACACGCTTGACGCTGACTTTGGACGGATACCAGATTCGACAAGTCACCAACGTCCGATTCCTGGGCGTTACCTTAGACCACAAGCTACACTGGCGCCGCGGCGTTGACCACGTTGTGGCGTCATCGTCACCCAGGCTACATGTGCTCAAGCGAGTCGCTGGCATACGCTGGGGCAACCACCCGACGTCAATGCTACGGCTACATACAGCGTTGGTTACCAGTCGAGTCCTGTATCAGCTACCTCTGATGTCACCCTCCGACAGCCAATACGAGCGCTTAGAAGCCATCCACAGAAAAGGTATCCGACTTTGCCTTGGAGTCCCTCAGCCAGCGTCAAACAAGAATGTGCTCTACGAAGCTGAGTCACGCCCTCTACGACTTCAGGCTTCCGAGGCTCTGATGATCCAGCTACTACGATTGAGTGAGTCTACGCCCGGGAGAGCCCTCTTACGACGTATAGGTAACAGGCCGCGCTCACATTTTTATGCAGCATTGAACACGCTTCGCGTATTAGGATTGCGCTGCTCGAGATCGAGGGAAAGAATAGAACCACCCTGGACATTCGAGGACATCACATGCAACTTAAGTGTACCACGATTGCAATCAAAGAGCTGCATTCCATCTGCAGAAGCCAAGTCATTAGTCCTGGAACACCTGAACACGACTTACCCGAATCACCTACAAGTATACACAGATGGCTCTGTCAAGGCAGACGAAGACCGCTGTGCAGCTGCATACTACATTCCCTCTCTAAGATATACGTGGTCTGGGCGTCTGGACTGTATAGCCTCGTCGACAGTTGTGGAAGGCGTAGCGATAGCTTCTGCTCTGCGCAAATTAAAGACTTTGCCTCCGCAGAATGTGGTTGTCCTTACGGACTCAAAGGCCGCATTACAACAAGTATACCGTGGTTTGCCATCCCTCAAGTTCCCACGCAAATCCTTAGCCACCGTGAAAGAACTCAACAGCAAAGGCTTCACAGTAAAATTTCAGTGGATTCCCTCCCACATTGGTATCTCAGGAAACGAAAAAGCTGATGCGCTTGCATACGCAGCACTCTATCATCCTCCCAAAATCAAGGCTCCAAAGAGTAACAACGTGCAAAAATCTGAAATTCGAAATCACTTTGCGTCGCTTTGGGTTCCACCGCATATGCCCTGCGTAACCAAGAGATTGCACCGAGAGGAAGCCTCACTTCTATATCGTATAAGGACAGGATCTGCTAACACACCGGCCTGGTTATTTAAAACGGGGCGACTCAATTCTCCGAACTGTACGGCATGCAACGAGACAGGAGACATTGAGCACTTTTTGTGGTCCTGCCAGCAATTCCAAGATGAAAGAGACACTCTCCTGAAGAATTTGCAAAACAAGGACCTTCCGCATGCGCGCCTGCAACACCTTATATTTCCCGAGGGATCAGTGATGGCCCGCAAAGAAACTTCACGTCTCCTGATCGAATTCTTAAGAGACACTGGGTTGATGGACATATGGTGAAACCCATCAGCGGTATTGTGCGAGACGCTCGGGCGGCGCAATTGCCGGCCTTGTTCGCAAGGCTAAACCCGCCTGTTGCTACAATTCACCACCACCACCACCACCACCACCACCACCACTACCAGGGATGCACGTCAAGCTTCACTGATTGTCGCAAAATTATTGGAAGTGCTGCATTTGATGTGGCCTAAAGCAACTTACACTAAATGGAGCAAATTCTGTAACGTGAATGTGACGTGAAAGTTTCTCTTTCCATCTAACACGTCTATGCGCGAGCCTGTGGTAATTATTTCATTCACGAATGTTTAGACACTTTGTTATGGCTACTCGAAGAAAAATATGTAAAAGTATTATTTTTCTTTAATTTATTTCTCTGCCACCACTTCTTCGTGACTCTATCTCAGTCGCTCCAATACCTCGCAACATGCATTCAACATACCACAAAGACAGAAGACAAGAAAGAGTTAGAGCACTGAACAAGAAATACTCAAAGAACCCGAACACAAGATATACAGATACGGTAAAATACCCAGGTAGAAGAGCATACGCAATCGCCGTGACCAACAACCAAGGGAAGGAGCTAATGGTTGCCACCATACCGGCCAGAAATCCAGAAACGGCGGAGGAAGTGGCCATCGTCCTCGGCATCGCCACATGCAAAGACACAGCAATCATCTTGAGCGACTCCCAAACGGGCTGTAGAAACCTACGAAAAGGCCGAATTTCTGCCACAGCAGTGAAGATTCTAAAAGAAATAACAAGACGCCAAGAACTACCCGACACCTACGTCGCAAGGACCCCAGGCCACGAACACCTGGCAGGAAACGAAGCAGCACATGCTGCCGCCCGAGAGCATACCAGCCGGGATTTCCTGCCGCACGGTCTCCGGAAAGCGACGAGGGTGGAGGACATTCCCATCAACTACGCCGTAATATTGCAACATTACCGACTGGAAAGAAGACAACATCCTCCACTTCATCGAAAATTAAGCAAGGAAGAAGCCACGCCCTCCGCAGACTACAAACAAATACGTATGTACATGGAATTATCATGCACCGAATGCACCCCACCAAATTCTCATACCTATGCCGGTATTGTGACGTACCAGACCCACTTCCACACATGGTGTTGGTGTGGCCGCACCGCGAGAAAAACAGTGAAGATGATGCCTCAGAACCGCTACAAGCGATCGAAGAAACGTGGGAGGCATTGTTAAAGGCACAGAGCCTGGAAGATCAGCGAAGTCTGGTGGACCGGGCCCGGGCTGCAGCATTAGCCAACGGCTTTCTGGACTAAGAGAGCCGCCCACCTAGGGCGAAGAAAGGACACTTTCTCACTGTTTCTTACAATAAACGTTCACTCCTCCTCCTTCCGGGAAGCTCCACCTCTAGGGCTCGCTGTCACCTTCGCTGCAACCCCGTTGATGTACAAAATTCTTTTGAGAATTCTGGGGAATATATATAATAAAACCTTTCATGCACTAGCAGATATGAAACTCTCCGAATAACTATGCACAACAGTTGAAATTTCCTCCTCACTTTTATTTAAGCCAGGTAATCATGATTACGCTCAAATTTCTATGCTACATTGTTCCTATATTCTTCTTCGCGGAGTAATGGCAGTCGAATTCCTGCTTTGTTTGATATCTTTTGTACTGTGAGCAGTAGGAAAGCTCCTTCATCTCGTAAACAAAAAGAATGGTGCAGTGACACGCTGCTAAATGCAGCAATGTTGGGTAAGCTGTATTCACCATACTACTTGGACGCTCAGAAGAAGCATTCAGATGAAAAACAGAACGAGGAGACGAAAGGACATAGGACAGGTTCTCTACATACTACTTAATGTACATAGTCAGTCCAGAGTACGTCCGTTCCCGCTATTGTATTGAAATTACGCAGAGAACGTCTTCCTCGAACGTTGCGTTGTAACTTTATTCGGAAAACTTGTTGGAAGAATTAACCAAATTTCGTAAAGAATTGATTCTTTTGTCATGTTACCCAGCTCCTGAACGTTTTGTATACTTCAATCTGCCGAAACTCCGACCTCCACTCGGACTTCCTCGACGTGAAGCTACGCTTCTCTGTCGCCTTTGGTTAGGAGTTGCCTTCACAAAGGCATACTCTTCATTAATTGGAGTGACTGACCTTGCAGCATGCGAGGTCTGTGGCGCCGAAGAAAACGTCGACCACCTGCTGTGCCACTGTCCACGATATGCCCCAGAGAGACAAGAACTTGCCAAAGCTTTCCAAAAACTGGACAATCGACTGCTTTCTGTGCAGGTGCTGCTAGAACACCGCCCCCATCGCCCTTCGGCCCATAAAGCGGTGAAGGCGCTTTTGTGCTTCTTAAGGACGACGGGTTTGTGCGACCATCTGTGACTATTGATATAATTTCTGTAAGACCACACGCGTCAGCGAACTCTCCGCAATTTCCTTCTTTCCTTCTTTTCTCTCTCTCCCTGTGATCGTTGTTTTCCCCTTCCCCATTCCCCTGGTGTAGGGTAGCCAACCGGACGTTATACTGGTTAACGTCCCTGCCTTCAACTTTTCTCTTTCCTCCTTCCTGTCTGCCGAACTTTAACGCAGCCGAAGACAAACAGGCAGACAAAGAACTTTAATGACAAGGTCCTGAGAAGCTTTGCCCTAGGGCAGAGCTGCAGGCCGCTCCCACGTGGGGGCTGGTAGGCCGAGCCTAACCATGGCATCGTGTGCTCTCTGGACAGCCCAAGTTTGACGTGCATATTCTGAGCTCCGGATGGCAGAACTCCATTCTTGTTCTGTGATGCGATTGGGCCCCTGTAACGAGGGGCATCGCCAGAGCATGTGTGCGAGATTGCTAACAGGCCCACAGTCGGGGCAAGTAGAGCTGAAAGCCTCCGGAGTGATCGTGTTGAAAGGGGCCAGGTTTGGATAGCACAGAAAAAAAATAATATGGTCCTTTCGGGTAAATCGGAACTGTACCTAAGTCGTGGTTTTAACGCAGCCATAAAAGGGGCAAACATTATCGTTTATGTTGGCCATACTCTTTGTGACGCTATTTTTCTCGCATGTTGGTTGCGCTAGCATCAATAAAAGCACACGACCGCACTAGATCGTCGTGGTAAACCGGACACCATATTTTCATTCTCGGAGCGAGAGAAGTGGTGACTTCATTTCTGGGATTTTTATTTCTGTATTTGCAGCAAATCGATGGCAATTCGGATACGCTGATTCGACAGTTGGACCGCAATGTACAAGAAATTGCTTCCGTCAAAGCTTCGTGAACGGTTTAAGAGGCTTGACGAAGTCTTCAGCTCAGAAAGCGCCTCTTGGTACAGCCTACATTTGATATGCTTGTGCCCACTTCTAGCACATCGGTGACTTCCGGGATAACTTTGTGACGGCATATCGCGATATCTGTAAGTAGATGCGAACAATTTGAGCCAATTGACAATGAAGACAAAGAAAGCATGAAGGCAATCAACTGTTCTGTCTTTTTTTAGATGTGAAATAATAAGAGCAATACGAAAGGACGAAAGATTAAACTTGCCGGTGGTTCAACCCGAAGTTACATCTTCGACGTTAGCTTTTGGGTGAACTGCGCGAGGACGGGACAAGAAAGAACACAAACACAAGTGCAGACTATGAACATTTGACTTATTTGAAAATACACATAGGATATGTACTGACACGAATGCATACGTGGTTAATCCAAGGTAGTCAAGCTCCTGATCTGGTATATCGACTGATGGTGTGCTGACGCATTTGTCTCTTCTGAGTGTTGCGTGGGCCTCAAATATTTCGGGCGTGAGGCGATTCTTGTGCGTCTTCAATATAGCCCTGCGTGCAAACCCTGGTTTGCAACAGCTACACGTCGACACGTGCAAAGCCAGATCGCTTGCTTGGCCGGTACTGAGCGAGCATATGTGCTCTCTGAGGAGGTCATTAACAGAACGCCCCGGGTGTCCGATATACGAGTCACCACATGACAGGGGAACGTTACGTATCCCAAGCCCTACAGGGTGTTCCAGCTAAGTCAAATTATTTTTTTTTCTTTTGTGCTAATTACGTAATTAGTTTTAATAAATTAATCGGCTTCTCGAATATTTTAATTAAATAAAAACTGTAAATGAGAAAACTGCAGAGCGACATGAAAAACTCCCTATACAGCTTTCTGTATAATGAGCTGTATATATGGTCGCCGCGGATATGTGCCAGGTCATGAAAACGATGCTGAAGCAGCGCGTGGGAGAACAAAGACGACAACGACGCCGCGTTTATTCACACAAAGTACTGTTAACTGTGCTCTAGACCAGGTTTCTCGTCTCCTATCAAGACGTGACACTATTGTGATCTGCGCTGAAATAGATATTCTGTTGCCAAAGTTGGAGTTATTCTTATGGTATTACTTTTGCTTATTCAGCGATAGAAAATCGAGTAGCGTTTGCAGATGCGAATCTCGAGCCCCCAAGGCTTCTGCGTCAGTGTTGTAGTAAGGCGAATAAAAATTTTTCGTATTTTGCTGCTCCGCGAGGAGATTCCCGTTGAACACCAAGTACATTCAACGTCCTATTTTTCTGTGATGCTGAGTGCTCTTGCGTTTTCTCGTTGTGCATAGTACAGAAGGAAGTTTGTTGCACGTGTCGCGGCATTACAAGTGAAGTGCGGGGTTAATTCCTGACAACTTGATTGTGGCGTTTCATAATGTCTTATGCGGTAAGTGTAAAAAAGAAGTCAGTGCACGGCTGGCAGTGGATTGTTATGAGCTTATACGCGGTCATAACCGTTCTTGGGTTCGGAACGAACAATCTTGCAAAGAAATCATGAGTCACTCCACTCGGTGAAGGTGGTTGACCAACGAAGCTATTTAGCACACGACACGGAATTGACACATAATTTTGAACAAAGGTACGAACTCATTTATTATCTTGATGGGTGGTCATCGTGACGAAAGGTACGCACACTCACTTATTGCCTTGATTGGCGGTCACTATTTCACTCGCAAATGCAATCACATTCTTTGATAAAGTCAAATCGATGCATGTACGCCGCTCGATGGTCGGTTGGGCCGGTGTGGCATCGCAAGGAATATGTATGTAACAGGGAACGCGTAAACCGTTCCCTTTCACATTCACACATTCGCACATTTCACACATTCACATTGAAATAACTGACAATGTCAACAGGGGTAGTGTCATCGCACCTAGTTCACGCAAAGTGAATAGCCATGAACCTTACGGGACTATGAGTCAATAGATTTTTTGTTGGTTACAAGGGTATGAGCCATTGCTCAAGGGGGTTTGATCCATTGATGATGACAGTTTCCGACAGGCTGTTCTATGTGTTGTATTCGTGATTAGAAAAAAATTAAGCACTGTTCGCTTCACTTTGCTGAGTTCTTGTAGCCTTTGTACTACGGGGCTATGAGCCATTGCATTTTTGTTTGCTTACGGGGGTATGAATGCTTACGGGGGAGTGAGCCATTCATGGTGATAGTTTTTGTTCACGGATAACAACAAAGCGTGGAACCTTAGCCGTACACAACTTCGCCTTAAAAGTGAAGAATGATACCGCGGAATTTAATACAGCGCCAGAATAATGAGTCTATGTTATAGGTCGAGAGGGTAGTGATTTCTTTATTCTAGCCTACGACGTTTTGTTACTATTATCCTGGGGAAAGGCCTTATGAATGACCAGGGGCAAGCAGTTTTCGTTCTCGTTCTCGTAAGTTCAGCACCTTTTCACGTGTTTCACTTGCCAGACGCTCTTTTACATACCTCCATTACACACACTGTCACAGAGGGCGAGCTGTGAAGGCAGAACAAAATGTAATTCGCTCATTTGCCAGCGAGGCATCCATGGCAATAATAAGGTGGGGAAATCATCCGCCGCCATTTTTTTTCGCTTCTGCTCATAATTACTGAAGGCGCGCCTGTTTCTAGATACGTAATTAAGGGCAATATTGCGATTCTTAAGGAATGTCTATGTGGTGGGTTAATTTGAGTGTTTTTCAACAGCGGAGCAATGTTGGCTACACCGTTCGATATATATATATATATATATATATATATATATAATACAAGGAAAAGTGCTGTAAGTCAGGTGCATAGGTAGTTGAAGACACGAAAGAGCACACCTACGGCAATTGCAGTTTTAACGTTCAAACAAACATTAAAAATGCAGTGTTCTTAAGTGTGCTCCTACGTTTTTTGAACTATATATATATATATATATATATATATATATATATATATATATATATATATATGTGTGTGTGTGTGTGTGTGTGTGTGTGTGTGTGTGCGTGTGTGTGTGTGTGTGTGTGTGTGCGTGTGTGTGTGTGTGTGTTTGTGTGTGTGTGTGTGTTTGCGACCAAGCTCTTGCTTCTCTTTTAACATCGGGAACTACCGACATCATCCGAGAGCTCTTCGCTTCCCATGCTTCATGTACAAATTAAGCAGTGTCTAAAAATGTCGCAATGAGCCTATAGAGTGTGCTCCAGAGGGATTAAGGAAAAGATCGTTTCACGATCCCATGGGTATCGTGTTTCTTCCGTAAGGCGGCGCTTTGTTACTTCGTATCGTACTCTGAAGGGAACCCGAGCACCACATCTTCTGAAAACAAATCTCGGCAGTGGGAATTGGGCTCGTAACTCTTTTTTTCACAGCACGGCGAGAACATACTTTGCGGCCACCTTTAAGACTACATGAAGTGCACAGCACTCGTACAGTCTTCGCACCTAAACCGACAAAACTATCAACAGAAGCGCATGGCAACGACAGCAGCACAGGAGGAGGATGTATTTCATCAATAAGGCTCAATGTTTTCTGGAAAATATGTCCTTTTCGATGTAGAACAACGACGTAAAGCTAAAACAACTACAGCCGCGTAAGAAGTAGTAATGCAGCAAAAATATTCAGCATGCGCAGTCCATACTTCAGATGACATGCACACTGCTTAATAATTTACACTCTCAAGAGTAAATAAGTGGGTAAATGTTTGTGTACCTCACACTCTTACATCCTTTTTGTCTGTAATGGAGGTTTCTCAGGCCCAGAAAAATGTGAATTCTCTGCGCACATGTGAAAAACAACGGTAAATTGGGACAAAGAAGCATGGCCACAGGCTTGTGTGCGAAGCAAAGGAATTCGTTTAATCCATGTGTGGTAAATATCGTGTAACGTGTGCCCTTCTCCTGCTGAAGCGAGACCATAAGATAAATTAGGCGGCGTGGGAATGCGGGAGCATCAAAGAAAAATAGACGTTCAAGACCAACACGCGCATTTAGAGCAGCACTGCAAATCATGCGGGTGGGTCCATATAGGTTCCATAAAAATATTCCAATTGACAGGTATAACTACAAAGATAAAAGATTAATTGTTTAGGCCTTCTGTATAACAAAGACAATTGCGTGCGCTAGGCTCGCGTCACACCGAGTGATAAGGAGGGAGAATCCTTCCGAATCAATCATAAATGAACAGGTGGTGACAGCCTCGCACTGGCTTTCCAGTAGGCCATTTTTTGAACCTTGCAATCTACGTATGCGCACGATATTTTGCCTCTTGTTCGTTTCTTCAAATAAATGCACTTGAGAGTCAACCTTCTGTGCGTTCACTTCGCTTTTGTACTTTGGCTTTCTGTCGTGCTGCAGCTAATATTCAGTACCCGCTTTACGAGCACAGCACGTCACCTCCACAAAAAATGCCGCGTACTTATCAGTTGTTAAGCAAACGCCAACTAGCATAACAAGAACTTCTGCAGATCACTAGTAGTGGATTGCTCCGCCACGGACTTGCGAACGATATTCCTAGTGAAACTGCATGAAACAGTGCATAGGACTTACTGCGCATAATATTGCGTAGGCGTAGTTGATACACAAGAAAGAACGTGCCCCTCAAGAGCTACGATTGATTGATCCGCTACAGTTCGCTGACGCTTGACAGCTGATCTATAAAACAGCAGCGAGCCTAAACAATTTAGGCTAAAGTAGTGACAAAAATAGAAAGACTGGATAGAAAATAAAAGAAACTGCTCAGCCTCCTCTATTCCACCAGCGGGGACGCCCCGTACCCGAAGTAGCAGGTTGCACTTACATAGGCTACTGTGACCGTACGATGTGCTCGAACAAAGGCTTGGCCCAAACCGCTGAGAAATAAACCCGCATGACTTTTTTGCTCGCTTGAAATGTTGAAGTGCTCGAACGCACTTAATAAGCACCCTTCTAGTTCCCTTTAAAGAAATGGTTCAGTAAGGGTGCTCTGCCAAAGAGCACAACCATATTAAATATCTTAAGTAAAAGTATGGGTGCCAGAAGGATATTTCGACATCCAATCCACCCTCGAGCGTATTAATTTCCTTAGGGTGTTGTGTCTTAAAGCGCCGGCGGCCCCTGGATACTGTCACCAAGCAATATTTCTCCCGTAACAATATCAGTGAAAGAAACCAACTCAGTCTCACTTTTATAAGCTAACTGGTGCAGTACCGCCCTCTCCGGGCAGCATGAAACCGGCTGAACTCAAGAGCGTTTTCAGAGGCCGTGGTACTCGAAACATGCCCGTGCGCGTAGCTCGCCCAGCAAGCAACGAAGGCGTTACTGCAGTAATTGAAGTCTCGGCGACCATTTGTGGATGTGGCGGGCTCCTTCAAGTGTACGCGTAACTAGGGCTATCTATCTATCTATCTATCTATCTATCTATCTATCTATCTATCTATCTATCTATCTATCTATCTATCTATCTATCTATCTATCTATCTATCTATCTATCTATCTATCTATCTATCTATCTATCTATCTATCTATCTATCTATCTATCTATCTATCTATCTATCTATCTATCTATCTATCTATCTATCTATCTATCTATCTCTTCCCTTCTTTGTCTCTTGTCACGCCCCTTTTTCCCTTCCCCCGTTAAATTAGCAAACCGGACGTCCGTTCTGATTATTCTCGCTGCCTTTTCTTCTTTATGCCTCTGCCCCAGCGTATTGGTGCTTTGCACACGCGCCGAGCGTATTAAAGCGCTGGACTACACGAGCGAAGAACTGGTGAAGTTGTTATTCTTTCTACCTACACATGCGTATGTCACCTAATCAATAAAGAAGATCGTATGTGGCCTAATGGGCCGAGCACCGGGCTGCTGTGCTGGAGGACCCGGATTAAGTGTCCACCATCGGACAAGTGCTTTATTATAGTTGTGCTATTCACGCTGCCCGGCCGGATGAACAAAACCCAGGCATCCGTCCAATCCTTAGCAAAAAATAAAAAATGCGACCTTAATAAGAACCAAACAAAGCCCTATGTTTTTTTTTTTTTTGTCCTGCGTATACGTCCAAGTTGACACGACGTGGCATTGGTACCGACGATACTGCCAGATCGGGCTCAGTAAATTAAGCGAGTTTATTTGTACACTCATTTCCTGTAAAGAACGAGTTATAATGTCGTCTGAAAGCACAGTGGTTGTGGAACGTATCAGCAGCAACGCTCTTCTATTGAGACAGAGCTACGGCCTTTCCATGCTGAAAATAGTGCATTAAGTAGCGCGTGCAGTTATTAAACCATTATGAGTCAAGCTTCGTTAATCCGAATCAATATCAACCAATTCCATTTGCACATAACTTTTACACACTATTTTATCCCCGTTAAAGTAGAATCCGCGATTTAAAAATTCAAAGAGGGCAAGGGTATTTACCCGTCGTCTTTATTTGCTCTGGAGGATATCGCTTCCATGTGCCGCACGAAGAAGCGTCAATTTAAGCCCGGCGTAACGCCTATGTTGTCACCGAATAACTGTGATACTTGCAAAATTGCGCAAGCGTATTCAAACATTTGGTTCGTTTCAGGCAAACATTTGAATGTCATCAGTAAACAGGTGCATATGTTGGAAGCATTAGTATTAGGTATGAACCTTAGAGCAAAAGAGAAATGCATCTATTTTTCAGTAGTGTTGTGCCACACTGCGTGGTTATCATCGAGGCAACCTGTGCACCCCCCCCCCCCCTTCCTCCCCAGCCGTTCATCTGCGGTATTTGCCCTGGTGCTGGGCTTCAAACATCCTCTGACGAGCTTCAATGTTCCATAAAGATTTTCATTTCCCTCTTCGTCGGCTCCAAAAGTCCGTCTCTCGTCCTCGACCCCGAGTGACAATAGTAGCAATTTCTTCTTGCAAATAAATACGTGGTATTTACATGGTTTGGGCAGCCCTAGAGTATTCGTCTGTGCTGTGGGATCCGTACCATGCCAAAAACATCGAACATGTGGAGCGCATTCAACGTCATGCTGCCAGGTTAACCTCATCTGATTATCGAAAACGTTCATCTGTTGCTGATATGCTAAGGCAACATAAGTTGGAGACGCTCGAATTACGCAGGCAGATCACCAGGTTGAAATTCTTGCACTTTCTTTATCACAACAAAACAGGATTGCCCCGTGAATCACACTTACTTTCTGCACCACAAGGATAATCAAAATTAAACCACACAAAAGTGATAAGGCCATATTATCCCAGAACTAAACAATTCCAATATTAATTTTTCCCTACGCAATCGAACAATGGATCCAGCTGCCTGCTTGTGTTGTTGAATGTACTAATGTCAACACTTTTGAGCGTTCTTTGCGAATTCTCCTTTTGTAAACCTCTCCTGCTTGGTTACCACTACTGCCTGCAGTATCTGTAAATAAGTAAATAAACAAATAAATATCATCATATTTGCGTTCCTTCAAACCTCCTTGTGTACTTTCAACAGGGAATATCTATATTTATCTCATGCAGGTCGCATTTTGCGCCTCATTCTATTCAGGTCTGCCACACGTGCCCGCGCACACTTCCCAATTTTTGTGACCGGTTCTAGAAACCAGGAAACCAAAGTCACCTCTCAACGATGCAGAGAACCTGATGTATGAGCCAAGTGTTTATAGAAAGTCATGGGCGCTAGACTTAGTTCAGTTTCGTTGCATACGTTAAGTGCTGGAGGTTAAAGATGACGGGGAACCTTTAAGTGCCGACTTAGCGAAACCCTCTCTTTCATTTCTCCATCCTTTCTGCAACAGACAAAGTGTGTCGCTGCTCACTAACAAGCAGGAACTACCGACGTAACCAATACTAGTGACGGATGTTACAGCCCGCACCGTTCCATCATCGCTGCACTCTTCGCATTAAGCTGACGAAGTTGGCGATGTGACACGACGCAGCTTCCTGCGTCCCTATCGATCTTTCGCGCTGTCGTCCATGATCTACTTTCTGCGGAAAATGAACAAGAGCGTCTGCTTCTTCTCACCTGCAAGTCCAAGACGCCAAGTTTCCAATTTTGTTTCCTTCGTACGAGTGCGTTTTCTTTATTGCTGCTATTATTGTCTATTCACAACATTATGAAAGGACGAAGGTCCACCTCACAGACTTTGAAGTTTGCCTTCCTTCTATTGACGCCCTCTGAGGCGCACGGGGATTTCTTTTTTTCGCAAAGCTTGTCCTGCGGCTACGTATTTAAAGGAATTAACCTTATTTGATTCTTTCGCCCGTTCACGTGGTTGGTCAGCGGTCGGTGCTCGATGGTCGGTGGTCGGACTCGGCAAGAAAAATGTTCGTTCGGCCCTTCACTCGCTCTCTCACAAGTTCCATCCTTCATTCGTTCGTTCGCACTATACGCTTAATTGGCAATCATCCTTGATAGTTTCTGCATTTTTTTGTTCGGCGCCTTCCTCATGATAGTATAGTGGCTTAGATAACGTATCGACTAGTGCCAGCGCCTTTAACTACGCCTGAACCATTCTTAGCCTGGCAGCTCTTTTACCATCGTATTTTCAAACGATCACGGACCCGGAGCTGTTCTTCCGATACAGCGAGTTGAGCACAGTGCCCTCCTTCGGCTGAAGAAGAGGCTGCGCTTCCCAGTAGTTGCTCTGAAGTGTAAATGAAGCGTAATGATCACGTCTGTCAAGGGACGGCGTTGCCACTAACTTTATTGAGTTGAGGTGGAGCGCTTAGTGGAGAAATGTTCTAGAATACAGTTGTTAGTATGGTTTCTCGAGTAGCCCTTGTCCCTGAGCAGAGCCACAACATCTGACGAATGTGCGCTGCGTAGAAGCTGCAGCAGAATACTCTGTACAGTTCACTGGGTTTTCAGGCGTTGAACCTATGTTAAGGTAAATAAATCTGTAAGGGCCGACTCAGCCCGTATTGTCCGACGAGGGACCTTCTCCATGCGGAAAAGATCACGGGCAAGAGAGCAGAGACATGGAGGATTCCAATGCCAAGATATTCACGCCATTTCTTCCGATGAGAAGGCGGCAGAACCAGGCCGAGGCTCCCGTTTTGTACAAAGCCTTCCCTGCGAAATATCCTCTGTGGTCGAACAGCAAGTGTGGAGGAGGCTGCAAAGCATTGCTAGTAAAGCGAACTTGATTTTTTGACCCTTTGACCACATTTTTTTATTAAGTACAGACTTCAAACCAGGGCAGTAGATAACGATGGTGTTTACTCTGCTGCAGTATAAACCTGATGAAGATGAGGGTCTCTCGACTATTAGCAATTCGAGTGCCCTCCCAACCTTGCAAGAAAACCATAAAGACAAACTTCCTGGGACCTATAGTATGGGAGCTATTTCAGCTTTATTATTGTAAGCCACCCCCATACAAAAACAAAAAAAGCCACAGTTACCATGAGAAGAAGCTTGGTAAACCAGAAAATATTCGAAATCAGAAGATGCATGATGGCAACGGAACTTTAAAGTCTCAGCACCAGCTAGCCATGACATCATGGATTTTTAGGGAGCCTACTCGGGCTAGTTAAGCTTTTATTGCTAAAGATGAACGACCTTCTATTATAAAGGAGCCAAAACCACGGTACTTAGCAAGTTTCAAGAACTTTTAGTCAGCCACAAGCGTCCCAAACAAAAAAGTATTTAAAAATTGTCTACTTAAGACTCCTTACTAGAGCTGGGATTCTAGTGCGAAATCTTAAAAATGAAACTTAAATTATTCTTGTCTCCTAATTATCAAAGTATTACCGGCAAGGTTAATGAAAACAGTGATTTTTTAAAGGATTCTTCATCAGTGAAAGCATAAGATATTTTTCTGCAGGGTCCCTTTAAACAAGCAAAGTCTGCGTTGACGGTACACTTGCCTCCGCCGTCCTGTCCCTTGAGTGCCATGCCTCAGCGGCAAGACTTGCGATGCTCCTGATAAACAAGGTCACTTCTTTGTTGCTGTTTGGTACAGGAGATGTGATGCTTCGGAGTACGTCGCTCACTTTGGCAGTGGCACTCCCGTGGCGATGGCATGAAAGAAGCACGCCGAGGCCTGATTAATGGTGGGAAACTTGGAGGTTGTTTGTGCAGGCTCCATAATGAGGACCACTCTCACGTTGGACATTTTACGTGCAGCGTGAGGAATGGATGCTCGAGTTTGTGTCCGTCAGTGCTTGAGGCCTCGTTGCAGAGAAAGAACTTGAAGCCAATGATGACGCTTTTGTTTTTCTTTTTAAGTGAAGCTTTCTTAGCATTTCCCCTCACTTTGTAGATATTTATCTAACTATTATAGGGACGGTGCATGTGCGCCACACTGACGTCAAAGCACCGCCTCGTGCCATATATATATATATATATATTGCGATGAGGTTTATTCTCGTTCACGACGTTGTGGAACGCTAGGCAAAACAAGGCACTGCAAGGGCTGTCCGAAGCACGGAGTCGCTCGAGATCACGGCACGGCCCTTCGTCTTCCTCTTCAGACGGCACATACACAGGGGCGCGTCTGCTTCATTACAATGCCCCGGGAGCTAAGCGTAGCCATCCTGGCGACTCAGGGCGCGGAGAAGATGAGCGGGTCGTAGTACGGTTTCAGGCGGTTGACATGTACTGTCTCTCGCCCACGATGACGCAGGTCTGGTGACACGGTGAGCGGCTCGACGATGTAGTTGACCGGTGAAGTGGCCTCGATTATACGGTATGGACCGTGATAACGCGCCAGGAGTTTGGAAGAAAGGCCAGGAATGTTGGCTGGTATCCAAAGCCACACAAGTGAACCAGGAACAAAGTTGGGCGGTGGTTGATGAGCACGGTCATGTCTTGTCTTTTGACGTTCTTGAGTCTCACTAGTGAGGGCACGTGCCAGCTGACGGCAATCTTCAGCATATTTGGCGACTTCGGAAAGCGGAGTATACTCTGTAGCGTCAGGTTGGTACGGCAGTATGGTGTCCAAAGGGCATGATGGCTCACGGCCATACACAAGGAAAAAGGGGGAAAAGCCGGTGGTCGCTTGCGTCGCGGTGGTGTACGCGAACGTAAAAAAGGGGAGTACGGTGTCCCAGTTGGAGTGGTCGGATGAAATATACATCCGCAACATGTCGCCAAGTGTGCGATTGAAGCGCTCGGTAAGACCGTTGGTTTGGGGATGGTACGCGGTCGATTTGCGATGAATTATCCTGCACTCAGCGAGGAGGGCTTGGATGCCCTCCGACAGGAAGACACGGCCCCTATCACTCAGTAATTCTCGGGGAGCACCGTGGCGAAGGACAAAATTGCGAAGGATGAAAAAACCAACGTCACGGGCGGTCGCTGCTGGCAGTGCTGCAGTCTCAGCGTAGCGAGTAAGGTGATCTACGCCGACAATAATCCACCGATTTCCACGCCCGCTGCATGGAAACGGGCCGTAGAGGTCGATGCCGACGCGGTCGAACGGACGAGACGGGCATGGCAGCGGCTGCAACGGTCCTGTGAAACGCTGTGTAGGTGTTTTGCTTTGTTGGCATGTAGTGCAAGACTGAATGTACTTTTGCACAAAGTTGTACATGCCTCTCCAATAATAGCGCTGACGCAACCTTGTGTAAGTTTTGAGGACGCCGGCATGAGCGCTTAGGGGGTCAGCGTGAAAAGACGCGCAGACGTCAGAGCGCATATGACGAGGTATAGCGAGGAGCCATTTGCGTCCGTCGGGCATGTAGTTTCGGCGATATAGAATGTTGTCCCGCACTGAGAAGTGGGTTGCTTGGCGACGCAGTGCTCGTGTCGAAGGGACATCAGACGGAGCAGCAAGGTAGTCGAGTAACATTGCAAGGGATGGGTCCTTGCGGTGCTCTGTGAGCATGTCAGGGATGGGGAACGGTGACAGGGTGGACGAGGAAGCTGACAACGACGCCAAATCAGGCGTCAGTGGGGAGCGAGAGAGCGCATCAGCGTCGGAGTGCTTGCGACCAGAGCGGTACATGACGCGGATGTCGTACTCTTGCAAGCGAAGCGCCCAACGTCCCAAGCGTCCAGAGGGGTCTTTCAAGGAAGAAAGCCAACAAAGGGCATGGTGGTCAGTAACAACGGCGAAAGAACGGCCGTAAAGGTATGGGCGAAACTTGCTTAATGCCCAGATGATCGCTAGACACTCCTTTTCTGTGACGGAGTAATTTAATTCTGCTTTCTTTAGAGTACGGCTCGCATAAGCGACGACGTATTCATCATAGCCAGCTTTCCGTTGCGCTAAGACCGCGCCAAGGCCAACTCCGCTGGCGTCAGTATGGACTTCCGTGGGAGCATCAGGGTCGTAGTGGCGAAGAATCGGTGGTGAGGTCAACAAATGGCGCAATTGCTGAAATGCTGCATCACATTCAGGTGACCATGCTGCTATGCCGTTACTGGCGGAAAGTAAACTTGTCAAAGGCGCCATGATGGATGCGAAATTGCGTACGAAGCGACGAAAATAAGAACATAAGCCAATAAAACTTCGGAGGGTTTTGATAGACGTGGGCCTTGGGAACTCTGCAACAGCGCGGAGCTTGTCTGGATCCGGGAGGACGCCGTCTTTTGAGATAACGTGACCCAATATGGTTAGCTTGCTTGCAGCAAAGCGGCACTTTTTGAGGTTAAGCTGTAGACCGGCAGAGGCGAGACAGGTCAGAATGTCATGCAGGCGAGCGAGGTGCGTCGCAAAATCGGTTGAGAAGACGACGATGTCGTCGAGGTAACATAAACAGGTCTTCCATTTGTGGCCACGAAGGATGGTGTCGATCATACGCTCAAAAGTAGCAGGCGCGTTGCACAACCCGAAGGGCATGACGTTAAATTCGTAGAGGCCATCGGGTGTAACGAATGCGGTTTTCGGACGGTCAGGCTTGGCCATGGGAACTTGCCAGTACCCGGAGCGCAGATCCAAGGAACTGAAGTATTCTGCGCCTTGTAAACCGTCGAGAGCGTCATCGATTCGAGGCAGAGGATAAACGTCTTTTCTCGTTATCTTGTTTAGGCGTCTGTAGTCGACACAAAAGCGAATGGAGCCATCTTTTTTTCTCACCAATACGACAGGTGAAGACCAAGGACTTTGAGAGGGACGGATGACTTTACGTTGGAGCATGTCGTCCACGTGCTCCGTGATGATTCGGCGCTCTTCGGCAGAGACACGATACGGGCGCTGTCGCAAGGGGGAGTGGGAACCAGTGTCGATGATGTGAGAAACACCGGTGGCACGGCCCAGTGACGTCTGATGACAGTCGAAAGAAGAGACAAACTTGTGAAGGAGAGCGAGAAGTTGGCGGCGATGAGATGGGGAAAGTGCAGGGTCGATGGCTTTGTCAAAACCCACTGAAGGTGATGAGCCGGAGACCGAAGCGATGGCGTCAAGGTGACGGAGGGAGGCGGCAGGAACATCGAAGTCGTCGACGTAGTCGACCGCTTGAAAGTATCCTACCGTCTCTCCACGCAGTAGGCTGATCGGGTACTGGTAGTAGTTGGTGACCAGCATCACAGTTGAGCCAGAGGTTACAGTAAGCACGGCAAACGGAAGAACAATGCCCTTGCGTTGAGAAAACACATCGGACGGCGTGAACACTACGGTGGCGTCAGATGCGGAATCAGACGACAAGACAACAGCCATCGACGACTCAGGAGGTACGGTTGTGTCGGCATCAAGAGTGAGTTTGTCGGCAAAGTGAGGAGAGCTGGTCGGCAGTGATTCACATAGTGGTAAAAGCGACACTTCTGCACGTGAACAGTCAATGACAGCATGATGACGTGACAGGAAATCCCAACCAATGATGAAGTCGTGAGAGCACGATGGTAGCACGAAACACTCGATTATGTACAGAACGTCGTTGATGACGACACGGGCCGTGCATACAGCTGAAGGGTGGATTCGCTGCGCGCTGGCAGTGGCGAGCACCAGGCCAGAGCGAGCTGTAGTCACTTTTCGTAGCTTGCGGCAAAGGCCCTCGTGAATGACGGAAACGGCTGCTCCGGTATCGACTAGTGCCACTGCTGGTACTCCCTCTACAAAAACGGTAATTACATTTTGCGGCGAAGATTGAGGTCTTGAGAAAATCGACGTATTTGCAGTTCTTGCCTCAGGAACTGCAGCAGTCAGTTTCCCTCTTCAGTGGGAACACGACGACGCAGGGGCGAAATCGAACGCCGACGAGGGGAAGGGGAACGCCGAGTTTCCAACCGGCGATCAGTGTCGAGACGTCGCGGTGATAATGGAGGCGTGGCGGCGTATTGTGGTGCGTAGCGGGGCCTGTCAAAGCTGGTACACGCAGTTGAGGCGCGGCGGCGACAGAAGCGTGCCACATGGCCAGCAATGCCGCAGGCGAAGCAGATAGGCCGGTTGTCTTGAGTGCGCCACGTCTCGGTGGGACGAAAAAAGTGTGGTGACGGTCGGGCAACTTGAAATGAAGCCGGATTCATGGGCGATGGAAAGGAAGCGGTCTGCGCAGGTGGCCGTGCAACCACGGCTGCATAACTGAGCGGCAGCGACGTAGGGTGGTTGGCAAAGTTGGTATGGGCCAGCGGCACACTCATAGGGTTGGGTGGGGGGGTTGTAGGAGCTGCAGGAAGCGCTTCAGATATGTGATTTCGGATGGCTTCCTGCAGCGTTGGAGGCAAAGCTGCCGTAGGTGCGTCACTGTGAGGCAGCAGCGAGAGCTGCCTGGCCACCTCTTCACGGATAAAATCTTTGATATGCTGCGAGAGGGTCGAGTTGGTGAATTCGGTAGAAACCGCGATGCTGGAGACGGAATCGGCGTGCTGGATGTTCTGGCGGGCGATGGAACGTTGGCGGCGCAGCTCGTCAAAGCTCTGGCAGAGGTTAATGAGGACGGATACGCTAGTTGGGCCTTTGGCCAGCAACATCTGGAATGCGCTGTCCTCGATGCCCTTGAGGATGTGTTTGATCTTGTCATCCTCTGACATGCTGGGATTGACCCGCTTGCACAAATCGAGAACATCCTCGATGTAGCTGGGGAATGTTTCTCCAGGCTGCTGTGCGCGCTGGCGTAGACGCTGTTCAGCGCGTAGCGTACGCACAGCTGGGCGATCAAACACTTCGGCAAACAGAGTCTTAAAGGCGGACCAGCTTGTAAAGTCTGATTCGTGGTTGAAGAACCAAAGTTTGGCTACGTCGGCGAGGTAGAACGGCACGTTGGTCAGCTTAGACTGGTCATCCCATCGGTTATGGGCACTTACACGTTCGTACGATGAGAGCCAGTCTTCCACGTCGTGTTCGGCGGTCCCACTGAAAATGGGTGGGTCGCGCTGACGAGGGACGCCGGCGCAGATGACAGTGGCAGCCGGTGGGGCGGGCAACGAGGTGGCGGGATCAGGCATAGTGGAAGGCGATCTTGTTGGCAGGGTTCGAGTGCGGAGCTCCAGGACGAGGCGAAGGATCTCAGCAACCTCCACCAAATGCGATGAGGTTTATTCTCGTTCACGACGTTGTGGAACGCTAGGCAAAACAAGGCACTGCAAGGGCTGTCCGAAGCACGGAGTCGCTCGAGATCACGGCACGGCCCTTCGTCTTCCTCTTCAGACGGCACATACACAGGGGCGCGTCTGCTTCATTACAATATATATATATATATAGTCATATAATGAGAAGCCAACAAACACTGACACCAAGTACAACATAGGGAAAATTGCATGTGCTTAATAAATGAAATACAGTAATGATAAATTAAAGGAAATTAAAGTGGATGAAAAAACAACTTGCCGCAGGTGGGAACCGAACCCACAACCTTCGCATGTCGCGTGCGATGCTCTACCAATTGAGCTACCGCGGCGGCGTTTCCCCATCCACTTTCTTGGGTATTTATGTTTCCTAGTAGAACCCTGGGAGTGTTAGCCAGCGCCCCCACTCTCACACTACCAGGGTTCTACTAGTACACATAAATACCCAAGAAAGTTGATGGGGAAACGCCGCCGCGGTAGCTCAATTGGTAGAGCATCGCACGCGACATGCGAAGGTTGTGGGTTCGGTTCCCACCTGCGGCAAGTTGTTTTTTCATCCACTTTAATTTCCTTTAATTTATCATTACTTTATTTCATTTATTTAGCACATGCAATTTTCCCTATGTTGTACTTGGTGTCAGTGTTTGTTGGTTTCTCATTATATGACTAATAAATATCGGGCCCCTCGGTTAACCCCCTTTCTTCTCGTTTATATTTATATACACACACACATATATATATATATATATATATCCTAGGGTCTTTTATGAATGCGTGTGGTATTACTGTGGAAGGTTTTCTAGAGTTGCTTAAGGCATATCTTTCTTCAACCATTGTGTGTTTTCAGGATAAATTTTATTTTTATGTGCAAAAACGCGGCATTTACTTGACCGCTCGCTATCGCGGGTACTTTCTGACGACCGCATCGTTCGTGTGTTCCGATACGCCGATGATTTTTTAGTTCTTTTAAATTTAGACCACAATGATAACTTGACACAGGTGGCATCGGAGGTTTTAGCGTCCTTTAAGTCTGCTTTTGCCAGTTTTAATTTTACTATTGAACTTCCTGAAAACTCTTGCTTGCAGTTCTTAGGCTTAAAATTATTTTTTTAACGATCCTGACCACCTCTGCTGGGCGTACATGCCTAGGTCTAAAAAAGCACTTCTACCCTTCAACTCGAGCCATTCGAAGCTGGTCAAGAGGGGGATTGCGACAACGTGCCTCATGGCTTCGTTAGTGAAGTCCTGCCCACATAAGGTTCAGTCTAGTTTTGATGCCCAAGCTGATCGCCTTCGGTCGGCCGGTTTTCCGTTGGCCCTTCTTCGGGCTGTTGCCGAGTCCCCGCTGAAGTCCTTCCGACCAAGTTTAAAGCCTCGGGGGGCGGATCCACAGGAGAGGAGGAAGTATGAAGTTATGCCCTATGTCCACAGGGTCTCGCACGGCCTGAAGAGGGTCGCAGGTAAATTCGGCATACAGGTTCTCTTTTCGGCACCTTGTAAGCTGTCCAGTCTGTGCAATTTAGTTAGAGCTGATAGGAAAAAGAAAATCGAGTGCAGCACTAACCACAGGAACAAGTTTGTGCCCTGTAGAGCGAATGTCATCTATGAGATTCCGCTGAGTTGTGGCAACGTGTACGTTGGACAAACAGGCCGCTGCATTAATATTAGATTATTAGAACATGCCAATTCCCTAGATGATTCTAGAGGACAGCATCTTCCTAAGCATTGCAAGACCTGCAGGCATGACGGCAAAGTTTGTACCCCACTTTTCGGCAGGACTAAGATTGTCGGACGCGCAAGGGATAGGAAAGAGCGTGAAGTAATCGAAGCTTTAGAAATCGCGAGATTAGGGCCAGATAAATGTGTTAGTGAGGCTTCCATACATTTGTACCGCAAGGAGTTGGCGTTTCTAGGCTCGACTACATGATAGCGGCATTGGTCTTTGTGGTTGGTGCGCATGCATTCTGTTGTTGGTAGGAAAGAGGCGTTGGAGCATTAAACCAGTTGTTAGTCTGCGCCTGTGTCGTGTGGTTCTTTCTCTGTCTTGTCCTTTTTTTTGCGCAGTTTTTCTTTGTTCTCATAATGTCATACCAACTAGCCCCTCACCGTACGCTTCTAGACAATATCCTAAAATTGTATAATGAACTTTGTATTGACTGCTATAAGTGTGCGTGTTTGTATTCAAAAGTAAGAGGCAGTCGTGTTTCTACAGAGTTTCACTTGGAAGAATCCTAGCATGTCTGTGCTCCAAAATATCCCACTCAAAATTTTAGTTGCCGGTCGCATATTGAGTACATGCAAGAGAATGAGGATTGGCTCAAAGCTCCTCCCTGATATGACGCAAGTGTCGCGTGCGGCGTTTACTCTGACAACAGGGCGGAAGGATGACATGTGACAAACTGTCGCGTTCTAAGGATATGATTCGAGGCGTGTTGTGGCCACAGGAAGAAAATTAGTGGCACAGGAAGAGATAAATGCCTTCTCAAATCGATGCAAACGCTGTGGCAGGTGTGGAACAGGTTCAGTACATTTGCGGCAAGCTATGAGAACAGCATGCCTTTGACTCGCGATGAGAAGACCGCGGTGCTTTTTTTTTCTGTATAAATTTTGCGGGATGCTCTTAATACTCAGAAAAAATATTTACTCGAAATATAACCCGCCGCAAAATAAAGCAAAATGGTGTTTTCGTATGTTCCCTAGAAACATAGCATTGACATATTCGCCCGGCATCAAATAAAAAACGTAGGATAGCCATTCACTCCGAATTACTTCATTTGGCCGAACACAACCTGTTTCGTAATCTAGACTCATAACAACGAACAGTCCCTTTGTGCACAGTGAAATCTTCGTGCATTTTTTCTTCTTTCTTTATACTTAGTGCATTCTCGCACACCTTGCACACGTTTACCATAAAAAAACACGCACTGAAAGAAAATGAAAACTGCTGAAATTGAAACGTCATGTTCAGCTACGTGAATACACAGAACACGATGAGGCTTTAACGTCATTAAGTTCAGCCTTCCTTGTAAAGTGCCTTGTCGAAAAAAAAGTATTCAGCAGCAATACGTTCTTGACTCAATCCGTGGTAACTCAGTGCCTTAAAAATATTTTACGCATTCTTAGACTTGTGCATTGTATGGTAAATAAACTATTGTTTTACTTATGTAAATTCTTATAGCATTCTATAATTGCTTCGTTCCAATGCCATCACAAGCTGCTATTGATAATGCCAACACCATACCTTAGTGCATGCAAAAAGGCTTATAAGATCAGGCTACTACTACCAGGTGCCTCCCCTCGAGCTTTTTCAGAATATTCTTTCGCGTTAACTCTTCTTTCACATTGTGATTAGTGCGCGTCGGAGGTCTTCCACGGTGGCTGCATGACCGTCCTATGAAGTCTGCACGACAGTTACACGTTTGCAGGGTTTCCCTCCTACTGAGAAAGCCTGCTTCAAAAACTAGTGGTCACGGGAAAACGCTGCAGGCCACCGAGGTCTGCCCGAGGCCGCGGACACCAGCCACCAAAGGGCTTTGAACTTAGCGTCCCTCCTACCGAGGCTTTGTAGCGAGCTGCATTCGTGGCCGAGAATTCTCATCACCCCTTAAGCCACGCACCGTCTGCCGCATTTCCCACGTCATAGTTTTAGGCTCCAGCGCACCCAACGTTTCCCGCCTGCAATGAGTTTTTTCGCATGGGCTGCACCTTTTCTCTCGGTCGTCGGGCCTACAGCGCCTGGCTTTCCACGCAATTTGTGCTCGTAGTATAGCTCTTCAACTAAACTGTGCAGTGCAGGGATGTTGGCTGCAGACGAGGTGGTACGAGGCCACGTCTGGAACGGTGTGCGCTCCCACCCTCCACCAGAACCTGGAACTCATTTTTCCTGCGCGTATATATTAGCTATTCTGATAGGATTAGGACAATGTTGCTTAGTACTATGCAATTTCCTAATCCCGTGAGGTATAGGCCAGATGTTAGGACCGACGTCATGAAGGTTACGCACTTGCACTTGTAGAAGCGGTTATAATAAAAGTCGCAAATATACGCCAGATGCAATATAACATTGCTTAATTCAAAAGTTTCATCTCAGAGAGGGTACTGTGGTATCTGTGTATACAAGTAACTGTATCATGGTAATATGGCCACGGCACTAAGTTATGGGCAAGTTCCTTATACGTGAGCTACGTGATCTCGATCATATTGCTTAGTATCAAAGGGTCATTGCTCTTGAGCAGGAGCACTTAGCGTGAGCTCCACCTCATCCGGCTTGATGTACATGCTAATGATGGAGCGCGTCGGACAGTGAATAAGGCCACACATTTGGGACACCGCATCGGGTAAGATTTGTAAAACAGTTTCGCTGCCGTTCTGGAATTATAGGAAAGATATTAAAACTGCATGCTCCCAAATTGTAATAAAACGTTACCGAACAAATTCTTAGTAATTAATCATTGGAAACTCATGGTATTAGTGGCAGGGCATGTCTGGGTCGCCCCACAGATCCGCTGCGCACACACCTCAGATACTACGCTCTTAGCTGTTTAAAAATGAGTATAGTCAAAAATATATTTAAAAATAAGCACCTTGCAGATTACGCATCGGACCACTACTTCTACCAGATATTTTTCTTCTAGAACAAAGAGGAGCTCGTACTTTGTAGTGAACAGCTCTAGCGTATGTGGGGCTGACACATGTTTTCAGAAGTTCAAAGACTTCATGCGAGTGACCAGAATCGCGGTCTTTATTCGCGTATTTATACACGTACCTTTCAGTGATTTTATCCTAAGTTCAATGAGCGTTCCAATTTTGGCTGGTTTTCACGTGCGCTTAGTTTTCAATTTGAATCGTGAGCGTTAATGAAGGCTACGACTTGAACTGCTTCTTAAAAGCAACAAACAACGATGTCAGTTCTGTGGACAGACCGCTGCTTGCGGCGCAATCTGAGAGCCCTCTACAAGCGTCACCAGGACACGCGGGTCTTTCTGCTCCAAATTGTTTTCTAATATTCAGAAGCACAGGGTAATTTCACTCGAACGTTGCGCTTCGAAAGAATTCTTAAAAGGCGCCGCAAGCGCTCCACAAAAAACACCAAAGAACATCGCGTAGAACAGGAAAGCGGGTGTGAATGTCTTACCGTTCCCTGGCTTCAAACAACTGAAAAAAAAAAACGAAAAGGGGTAGTTTTTATTTACTTTTCTTTTTATTCATAAATACTGGGAGGCATTTCGAACCCAAGCAGGTGTGGTGACGTGTAAATAAGACAATGTGTACCAAGATGCCAACAAAGTACGAGAAAAATAATAATAACTTGACACATAAAAACAAACATGGTCACCAGGACAGAGAATGACAACATAGTTAAAATAACGAAGAAGGCTCCACTCGAGCACGCTCACTTCAAAGTACACTCAACGAAAAAAGTACCTTTTGAATTTGTAGCGGTGCGGCTATCGTCTCCGCAGCCGGCGAAGAAAAAGACGGCTCAAGTGCAGGTAGCGCGAGAACGACACGCTTGACACGATTTGGCACGATTTACCGGTTGGCCTGTGACGTTGTGATTTGTCCTTACTTAGTGTCTAAGTGGAGGCTGCAGGCACTGTGAATGCTACATATTGAATGTGTAAATCTTCAAATAAACCTGCGTAGTTCCCACGCGTCTAGGTCTGCTGTAATAATTAGGCCAGTAACACTGGTTAGTCATGAATAGACGCTTATAAATCGCGCAGCAATCTTTCATATTCTCTCGACTTTAATAATTAATGTGTTTGGTGGGGACTCCACATTAATGTCTACGTAATCGATGGTTGGTCCGATTAGGGTTTCTTATGACTGATTTGTGTGAAGGGACATATTTTCATATCATTTTTTTTTAAGAACAAACTTCACTATGGGCTTCCTGATACATCGCACTGAAATGTGGCTCTCAGTCGAGTTTAGCTTCTAGCATGACGCCAAAATATGTTGTTTGAGTACACTGAGCCAGTTTTCAGTCATGGAAAGGCATAACAGGCACGCTATTCATGTTCCGAAGCTTCTGTTCACGTTCCAGAGCATTTCTGGTTCGACGCAGTAGCTCACCTACTAATACTCCTGTTTCTAAATCACTGTTTGACAAAAAAACGGGTTATCGAGTCGATTGGTAATAGCGACTGGTCACATGGCACTTCCTGTACATATCCGCAATCGGTCCACAGGGAGTTTTCTTCTCTCATATATCATTCCATATGCTCTATCGACTTCTATTGTTCTGTGTGTGACGAAAAAAAAAATACTTCTCCCCCCTAAACCAGGACGACTCAAGTGTTTGCGTGTGAAATACAACTTATATTAAAAAATCATAAAGGCAGCCATTTGTTCTGTAATAAAAAGAATGGTGAAAAAAATATGGCAATGAAATGAATGCGGTATTAAAGAGAGCAAAGCGGTGTAACAATGAACATTTCATATATCAGACCAGGAACAATTCAGCAATGTGGAGCGTACTATTTATTTATTTATTTATTTATTTATTTATTTATTTATTTATTTTCGTACTCTCAATCACCCGAAGGCTTTACAGAGAGGAGGGGCAAGAGGAACTGTAAGTGTTAATGGCAGCCTTGAAATTCTTGGAGTTAGAGATGGCAGTGACGGAGGCAGGGAGGTGGTTCCACTCTTCTGAGGTTTCAGGCATAAGTGAGTCTGAGCAACATTTTGTACTACAAAGGGGGGAACCAACTTTCTGAGAATGATCAATGCGAGATGATACGTACAATGACCAACGAAGCAATTCTTTCATAAGTATGTAATCGAAGTAACATCTTTTATGGAAGAGGCACAGTTGAGAACACTTTCGACACAGAGCGAGGTTTGGTAGGTCAACAGCTAGTTTCATTGAGGAGACACTAAAATAACGACTATAGATAGAAAGAATAAACCGAGTGCAGCGATTAGGACAAGCTCTAAAAGGTATGTTAGTGTTACCTGGTCAGGATCCCAAATTGACCAAGTATACTCAACTTGGCTCTCACCAAGGTCTTGTATAGTTGGAGCTTTATTGTAGTATTGACGCGTGAGAGCTTCCGACGCAAAAAACCTATAGTCGGATACAACTTCAGAAAAAAGGGGGCGTTTACTCCTCCGACGCGGATGCGCACGAGCATCCACCAATGGGCGCGCACTCTGGACTGACGTCATGAGCCGGACGGCCGGTGACCCCGCCGACGGAGAAGATGGCTGCCCGCACCTGAAACTGGGCCAAGTCGCTTCAGCTGCGTGCTTTTATATTAGTAGTTTTTCAATAACTGATTCATTTTAAGCTTGGAAAACGAGTAGTAGATATGCGGTGTACAGGCGAACAAGCGCAAAAGCCATACAGAGCTGCTCTTTCTACTTTTGTCACTTGCAATGAAGCTAAAGAGCAGACGATGGGTCGCGTTGTAGAAGGCACGGGGTTATTTTTATGCCGCTATCCGGCTTCTGCTGTAGCACATGAGAGCTCTACTAAACCAGTCATCAAAATACAAGTCTTTATTTGCACCGAGAAGTGCGTGTTTAACGGGCAAGATTTTTTGGGCGGGTCTATTTTAGTCGTGGAGGCAATAGGCTGTCGCGCTTCGGTCATCTGGGCGGGGCCTCCCCTTTTTTCTAAAGTTGTATCCGACTATAGCATGCGATTAGCGTTGTTGATAATATAGTTTTCGTGGAAAGTCCACGATAGATTCTGGGCTATAAAAACGCCGAGATATTTGTAAGAAGTCACGGTGGTTACGGGTGCGTTATTAAGAGTGTAATCAGCAAGATTAGTTGAGTGAGGCAGTAGGGACACGCGCATGCATTTAGGCTTCATAATATTGTTAAATGCGTTTCTAAATAAAACTAGCATAGTAAATGACATCCCTGCAATTTGTCATGAGCAAAATTTTGTTTTGTCATTGTCAATTTTGTTTTGTCAATTTGTCATGAGGAAAGTTGTTTTTCTTTTTCTAGTCTGACAACAATTGCCTGGCAACACTGCGCTGATAACAATCGCCGTCTGCCGCAGTCTCTCTAACTTCTTACAACCACACCCATTGCACCTACATTTGCCCACATTTCCAACCTAATTTTTAACCGTTCCATACGTCCTACGGAAATGAAGAAAATAAAAGTCATAAATGGTGATAGATCAGTCAGCAATAACTATGGGGGAATAACTATTATTCCTTGTTTAGTAAGGTTGTGGAAAAATTACTTGCAGTTTGTCTCAAACTTACGTTGAGACATTTAGACTCCTATTACCATCACATTTCGGATTTCTGAAAGGTCTGTCCACAAGCCTGGCGTTGGTTGAACTTAGTTGTAAAATTAAATATGCTACTGATGACGACAACTTCCTCGGGCCAATTCTTCTGGGCAAAAATCCTCCTTATGGTTCCACAAGGATCTATCTTAAAATGATCTTTCAAAGTGGTTGTCATCAAGTGTTACGCAGATGACACCATCATTTTCGCTTCACTTCATTGCAACCCCGACAACACCGCTTAACAATGACCTTCGTAGTGTTATTATATGGTGTGATGAAAATAAGGAAATCATCAACCCCTTAAAAACTAAGTTTGCTACGTTCAGCTCGCGGTCAAAAAGAAGCTTAGTAACATGCCTTCGGTACATGTCACTAACGTTGGAATATTCCATAGTCATTTTAACTATTACATCAAATCGTGTGCTCTCATGTACATAACTTACTTGCAGCCACATAAGCATGTTCAAAAACAGGCGCTCCGTATACATCCTTACACATACATAAGTCCCTTATCACGCTCATTCGGCACCGCTCTTTCTCCTACTTAACATTTTAGCTATTACAAATTTTATTTCCTACAATCTCAGTATTATTGTTTACCGCGTAGTGCATCACCCAACTTTTTATATGACAGAAAAAGTTTCATCATGAATTCTAGTTGTACACGTTTCTCCTTACAAATTAACAATTTACTGCCGAAAGCACGCACTAACTACGAAAAAAAAACTAAGTTTCACTGCCCTTAAGCTGTGGAATACTAACCTTTGTGGCTAAAAACTTGTCTTCATTAACAGGCCTTAAACATGTAGTTCACTCATTTATGAATCCTTGATCTCTATGAGGTCTATACTCGGGGCTTTTGTTTTCACTTTCCCAGATAACCACCATATCTCACTGTAACTCACGTACCCTCTGTTGAATGAAAATAGTAGGTATTATAAAGTAAACATAGCAAAGACCGATTATTCTATTCCCTCGGGCTAGCTTTAAAATTTTTTTTCTTTGGTTCATGTTTAGTATGTTTGTTACGTATCCATCATGTCATGTTACCTTTCCTCCCTCTTGCGCATGATCATTCATGTATTTTTACTTATATGTCGAGTGTACGTGTAACACGCGCTATTTATTAATTAATGTATTTTTTACAGTAGTCTCATTTGCATAATAATATACTATGACCCGCTTATTCTTTCTTTTTTTTCGCGAACCATAGAGGGAGATACTATTCTGCCCACTCATTTTCCTTTTTCTTTTTTTCTCTAATACTTCCATGTTCTGGTGCACCACCACAAGGCGAACGATGTACTATTATGTTTCGCAATTGCGTTTGTTTTATTGTTTATTTTTTTCTTACTTCTAATATAACAACAGGTCCCAGTGCAGTGATTACACTAAGGGATCCCTTTCTGTATATGCTACTCCATCCATAATTCCTAGAAGTTTATGATCAATAAACTCAAATGCAAACTCAGAACTTAGGAGCTGAATACTTCATGCAGTTGCTTTAAGTGTCAGCGCGTCGCTCTGCCAGCCTTAGACGGACGTCCACGGCCAGGCCAGCAGATATATATAGTGCCGTCCCATCAACATGCCATGTCAACTTCCACTCGACTGAATTGAAATCCAACAGCTCCTCTCTATTCTCGCGCTGCTGAGGCCTGAGTGATTTTTTTTTTCTGGAAGCACCTTTGCTACCATTGGGCCGTGTATTCGGTTTATTTTGTCATTGGAAGGAGAATGGAAAGTCTTGCAAATCTTTTCTACGTCTCTACTCCTATACGATCACTCACGCCCAGCAAGAAGCACCATAGGAATTGGATTGGGCAGAAAAATCACAACTGCGCAAAATACCGAGAGCGTGGAAGTTTGTCAACGCCCATCGACGAGGTGCAGAAAACTTCAATTGGAGCCTGTCTATGCTATGCTGGCTAAAGGTTGGGGGTGCCTTTTTTGTTTTTTTTTTTCTTGCGAGCATACCGAACAGGTGTATTTCCGGTTGTCTTCGTGGCCGGTCAACCAGCTGAATGTTTTTTTCAGTGCCGACACTTTATACCACGAAAAAAAAAAAGTTGAATAATGAAGTAACGTTTCAGTATGCGACATATGTTGGCGCAGCCGCTGTTTAAGGTTGCCCGTCTCCTCAATGTAGAAGCTATAGCAATCCGAAGCGTCCTGGGAGACAACAAGGGATATTATTTACAAGTTCGATTTGCGAGAGCGTCTATATCAGGGAGACAGGCAACATTAAACGGTGGCTGCGCCAACAGCGGAACAATGTGGATAAGAAGAAACTGGCGTCAACTGCTTTGGTAGAGCACACAACAATGAATAGACACAATATTGACTGGATGAACTCTAGTATACTCGGCCAGGAAAGAAACTGGCAGTCATGCCTGTACCTGGAGCGCCTCGATATACAATCAACAGGACATACACTGAATCGAAACGAAAGAACCCTCCACCCGTCGTACGCACGGTGCTTGAGTCACATGCTAAAACCTAATTAAACAGGCACTTCTACTTTGAACGACAGAAAGCTGCGCTAGCTGGTAAGGATTCATAATGCTGGATTCCCCTCCTCTTCTCTTGTGTCCGTGTATGCACGCCTTACCCCTTCTTTGCACTTCTACTTTTTAGCCACCATTGTGAACAAAACTTCTGTATGGAATCGGAAACGTTTTATTTTTAAAGTTTTATTTGGGGGGTGTACTTTTTTCTTTGTCAGTCTTCCACAATCATCGCGATTCCGACAGCAGGCTGGCAAAAAGTGGGCGTATGGGCAGGCACAAGATCATGAAAGGACGCGCATGCGCAGTTCCATGTCTCAACAGAAGGCACTTGCTTCGTTAAAGAATGAAAGAAAGCACTTTGGCAAGTGCTCGCAGATCTCGCATTATTTTGTCCCTGCCTCTACACAGCCAGCATGTCGGCGATGGTCTTGTTCAGGCGTTCCGTAAGGTCATTAGTCCGAATGTGGTAGGTGGTGGACTCACGGTCGCTCGCCAGCTGAAATGCGTCGCTGCGTTTTCTTGCTATCGAGACCAACGCTTGCGCAATGTCTAATGCTATGTTCAGACTACGTTCGTAAGGTGCCGATTTTTCGTAACATACGTAAGTGGAAGCGCAACAAGCGTATGCGTCTTGTTCAGACTGCGAACGTAAAGGTACCAACGTGCGCAATTCTCGCAAAAATCGTGGGTGAGAGTGTTAAAGGGTCGGCAACATTTACGACTGTTATGTTACGACCGTTGCGACACAGCCAATGACCGATAAGCTTTCGGCTTTCAACAACCGGTGACGACACTTCCGTCCTCCCGTCTGCAGACAGCTCCGGGCGCGGGAAGTGCCATTCCGCCATTCCGTACGCACGATTGGCTGTGTTCGTGAAAATTTTTGCAGTGCGCCTTGCGAGACTGTTTTCAGTTCATTTGGTTTATCCGCCGAGGAAATCGATGGCCGCAGATGCGTGCTCCGAACTTCGATGAGTGGTCTCACTAGGTTTTCTAGGAAGCGGAACTGCTGGGGCGACATGCGCATGATGTTATGAAACATCGCAGCGTCACCAACCCGGAGCTTGGCGAAAAGGTTGTGAAAATCGCCGTCCACGGCCCTGCCGAGAAATTCTTGCCGCACCCAAACCCTTCTGCGTCGCCTTCGTCGTCTTTCGGCGATTGAATACATGACTATAAGTTTGTTTTGAGCGTGAATTTCTTCGATCTCGGCCAGCGCTGGCATGTTGGCAGGAGCCATATTGGACCGCTGGTGACGTCGATTCTGCAGCTCCAAATTTGATTGGCCTGTTGTAAAAGCCGTAATTTAAGCAGCAGTAAATGTGAACAAAGGTGCCGGCTTAACTGCCGTAACGTTTTTTACAGCCGTTACGTTCGATACGCCAAAAGAGCTGTTACGCGCGTTACGACCGTAGTGTGAACATAGCATAATTCCTCGATTCCACCAAAAGCGCTCGCGCTATCTCGGGAACCTCGTCGACTGCCACTTTTCCAGTCACAGTGCCTTGCTCGCATCGCCACGTCGCACGAATGATGATACGAAACTTCGTATACATAGCCTGAAATATCGCGAGCATTTTTGACTGGAGCAATGAACAAGGCCCTGTTCCAAGCACAATAGGGCGCACACGAGCAATCCTACTTCTAAACGGCTCTGGTACGTTTTGGTGAGCGCTCACATGCGCCTCAATATTTTGTGAACGAGTGTATAGACGATTGTATGTTCGAGTCATGGGCGCCTCCATCTTGGACAGCAAATGTTCTCTCTATTCTCAAATTTTTTCACGCGAATACCTTATCGGTCTTCTGTGGGGCGAGGGGGGGGGGGGGAGTGGGTAAAATTAACGTGGTCACAAAGCCCCATAAAACACCGAATGCATCCGTACAACCATTTTCATTTGTGCGAATCGACTGTAGTAACGCTCTGTATACTACCAGTTGCCACAAATAGAAAACGGCAGCATTAAAACAACCCAAGCTGGCTGCACTCAAACGCTTCTGTGCAATAGTGAAACACGTCCGCGCAAGGACACTTCTCTCGACGACTAGTTCGTTTCCGTGTCTCTAACTGCCTCTGGTTGCTCGAATACGAATTCCAACGGGGCAAATAAAAGCCAATACATATGTGATCAGACAAGCGGTGCTAACCCCGCCTTTCTGGTTCATAAATGGCAAATAAATCCTTTATTTTGTTACACCTGTCTGCCAAATCGGTTTCATCCGATTACCGTAGCCTCGCGTCGAGATTCGAGCTTTGTCTCGTGGTGAGCTCGCGCTCGAGAGTAATCTCGTTATAGCTGTGCTGCTGCGCTCCGTCAGGTGTCAGCGCTGCTGCCCGAGAAGTGGAGAGGAATAGGGGGCGCCGAGCTGGTGACAGACGGCATGCAGGGGTTCGTCGAGTAATTAGTTTACGCTCCACAGCGCTTGACCCTCCGCCCCATACCCAGCGTCTCTCGGGGCGAAGACAAGGCGATTCCGACAGAAACACGACGTTCCGTGAATTTGCCCTGCCGCGCGAGTCTCCCTGCGACCGTCCTGGGGACAAGTGTTTGCAAAAGGACTGTCAGGTTTTCGAGTAACAATGATCGGATTAGCGAAGTGAAGTGATTGTGCTTTGATTCCGCTGTGCCGGTTCGGCTTGGTTGGGCCCGTAATATATAGCGTTTTATTATATAGCGTTTGAAGGCTTTATTTGTATCAACCAACTGCCCTTACAATCACCGTTCGCGTATATACCATAGATAAACTGGCACTTTTATTCATGTGCGGCGAATATTTCTATTTATTATGTTGCAAGCGCCGTACCGCAATTTGTTTGTATGATTTAAACATGGAAATGCAAAGGAAGAGCAGAGAAGTGGGCTGTTGTGAAATTGCATAGGTGGCAGATAGTGCAGAACTTTGTTGTCGCATAGCCTGAAAAAAAAGTGGTAATGTGATCAAGATCACAATGGCCGAGGTATCATGCCTCAGATCTACAAGCAAGAGAAATGTGTTGCTTTTTTTCATCTCGGTAATTATTGGACGAAAGTATTGAGAAAATGTATAGATGATAAAACTTACTTTATGATATTTTAAATTCATTCTCACCAACAATTTTTATACCGAGCGAAATATCTTTATTTTGTTTGCTATATTAGCTAGATCAACTTTTGAAGGCACTGGAGGAAAAAGCACAAAGATAGCTCATCTGAGGCCATTTATTTAACGCTTACCTGCATGTCTGTCACCCGTAAGCGAAATGCGCTATGTCAGTATGTGGTTTAGATGCCCTGACTCTTCGATGAAGAAAACCCAAATAGCAGTTGATTCCCCTAATCTCAACAAGGCATAGCACATAGTGTACTGAAACTGGAAATGGAAAGAAAGGTAAGAAAAGCGCACTTCGCGCCGCTCAACAATGACGGGCTCTGCCTTCGGTGAAGCGCTGACTACGCGTCATAGCTAAGGGGGCAGTACCATTCCAGAATGAAAAGCGGATTCAGGCGTTTAGATGTTGCATACCAAGACAGCTATCCACTGTTGTGAACTTAGTGGACAAAAATAAAGACAGGAGTGCAAATGAAAATGAGCAATTTGAATGTCTGCATCTACACAAAGGGCCGCGATCTTTTTTTTCCCTCCGATCTCAGAAACGCGAAGTTTTCTCGCATTATCATCGTAAGCGGGGTTTCGAAGCTGCGTACTGGCACCCTCTTTCAAATGTGGGATATTGCTTCTTATTGTGTTCCTCTTTAGACTCTTTTCACGGCAGTCGCGTGGGCTCCACTATGTTTGATCACGTGGTGGCGCGTCCATTGGTATCCTCAGCTTCCTCCGTATTTACAAGTGATGCCCATGACAACCCTGTGTGACTCAGCAAGCCTCTGTTTCGGCAGATATCATTGACGGCCGGCTGGATGGACAACACGAAACTTTAAATCAATCATGGGCTTTTACGTGCCGAAACCGCGATTTGATTACCAGGTAGGCCATAGATGGGAGACGCTGGAAATGTGGATCACCCGGGGTTCTTTAACGAGCACCTAAATCTAAGTGCGTGGGTCATTTCGCATTTAGCCGCAATCGGAATTCGGCCGCCGTGGCCGGGATTCGATACCGCGACCTCGTGCATAGGAGCCCAACGCCATAGCCACTAAGCAACCACAGTAGGCCGCGAAACCTTAGCCACAGCTTCACAGGATATGTAAGCGTTTTGTGAGCTGCTTACGCCTCATCCAACCCGTGTTCATGAGCAATGTTTACGGTGCTTGTATTAAAAGCGGGGCTCGAAATGCATTCCAGTTTGTCCAAGCTTTCCGCTTCTGAATTAAATCGGAACCAGTGTCTTTTGCTCTTTGTTATTTATTTGACAATCACTTTGAAGCAGCGGCTTGTCATGTTTCTGACTCAGTAACATTCTTGGTGTGGTCGCTATGTGGTTGCTTATTTTCTGCTTAATCGCTCGCGGATGCGCTCAGTTGCGCATTTGTTCTTGCTGCGCACAAGGCTGGAAACGTAGGTGTTTTGTACTTTGTAATATCTTGTGGCAAAGCGGATTATTAAAAACCTATTATCGCTAGCCACTCGCTTCCTCTGTGGACCGTCACGAAACGTCCAGCTTCAGACATTCGTGTGACGTCCATGTAGTCGCATTCACACATTCTCTTATTCTTGATACATGGGTGATAGCGTTGCGTAAGTTTGAGCGTGAGTTGAGGTGTACGTATGTAGATAACGGGTGAGAAACTGACTATGCCACTAAATGGCACTACTCCTCTAGTCACTGTGTTACGAGCAGTACTCACTCTTGCCGACATTCTGAGTTTAGTCCTTTCTAATCTACTAGCTACATAACACTGGTAGTTTAGGTATTTTTTAATCCTCAAGGAATGCCGTGAAGGGATGGAAACACAGGCAGTCCTAGTGCAGCAGCTGTCCGTGAAGTTTGCCACACATATTCATTCCATGCCAGTCATTCTTTCAACCAACTAATGTACACGTCTTCCCCATTCCGTTGCACATTTTGCAGGAAGAATGGAGTACAGTGCGTTAGTAATCACCGAGTTGCATTTCTGACAGCTGATCACGCAGTAGCAGCGTAAAAGTGGTAATAGTTCCCGCACGCTTTCTCCTGGGGCAATGCTCCTGGCGGCGTCGGACGCGCCATGTGATTCCTCTTGAGCAAACTACTCCGTTAGAAAGTTCTATATGTATCGGCGAACTTTAACAACGTAGTCACCTCACCAGCGTAATATATTTCTGGAGTGTCGTTGTTGCCTGCGTGTTCCCACAATTGCATCAAAAGGAAACGGTACGAATGAAAGCAAGAGGTCGCACGCAACTTCCCGTCAGTGCCTGCTGCCAAATTTTATATTCAATGGAAAAAATAAAGAAGCCACTATTTCCGATCGGGAATTTCAATTTCTTCCATCACTACGACCCTTTCGTAACCTCGAGATCGTCGAAAGCAACTGTAGATGAGTTTTTGTACTATGAAGCCTGATGTGAAGTCAGCCGTTCACGCACGCCACGAGCGCATGCGTCAATGCCTGAGTGACATGACGTCACGCCACTGTTGGCTACTTAAACGACTAACTCAATAAACGTGCGTTCATTCCTGTTCCTGCGTCCATTACTACAGTGGCGACGAGGATTAACCCCCACGGCCAGGGTAAAGCATGGCGACGCAAGTTGGGCCGCCTATTTTTGACGAAGGGGACGACAAGTGGGACGCATATCAGGTGCGATTAGAAGCTTTTTTCGAAGCCCACGAGATTGTCGATCCGAAGAAGCGTCGGGCCTTACTTGTTGCCGCCCTTAGTACCAAGACTGTAGATCTCCTGGCAGGCCGTTGTGCGCCTAACAGAATTCAGGATCTGACGTACGAAGCAGCAGTTCAAAAACTGGCCGAGTATTTTGCACCGAAAGGCAACGAGATAGCGGAGTCTTATCAGTTTTTCACAAGGAATCAGCTAGCTGACGAGTCGACAAGCGACTTCATTGTCGAGCTACGGAAAATGGCTAACAGGTGCAATTTTGGCCAGGCGCTAGAGAGAATGCTGCGTGACAGGCTTGTCTGCGGTCTACGGAATGCTGGAGTGCGTCGTAATCTGCTAGCAAGGCACACGCTCACACTGCAGGAAGCAGAGGATGTGGCGCTAGCCGCTGAGATGGCTGCACGCAACGTACAACAGATGGGAGATGGGCCAATCAGAGAGGGCGTCCACGCAGTGCGAACGAAGCAAGAGCGGCAGAAGTTCTCCAGAAGACCACAGCCAGACAGGATGAAAAATTCGAACAATGAAGTACAGACCGGCTGCCTTTGCTGCGGAAGCGACACCCACAAGACCGCCAAATGCAGGTTCCGCCGCGTTGAGTGTTTCTCCTGTCGGAAGAGGGGACACCTGGCTTCAATGTGCAATTCCAAGCCACACCAAGAAAACGTAGCTCACTGTGAGGAACCATCCTCGGACAGCGAGGACTACGGACAGTTCCTGTTACACCTCCGTGAGTCGTCGACAGGACTGGTTCGGCCGATATGGCAAACGTTACAATGGAAAGGGGTGCCTGTGAAGATGCAAGTGGACACAGGGTCACCAGTGTCAATAGTGACATGGCCAACTTATGCCCAGCATCGCCACCGCTGGCCCAGGCTCGACAAGTCGTCGTTGCAACTGAGTTGCTTCCTAGGGAGACTACCAGTTAAAGGGCAGCTGAAAATTCCTGTCACCTACGGTGGAAAAACCGCCAACGCGACGCTAGTAGTGCTCGGCTGCTCAGGCCCAAACCTGTGTGGGCGAGACATCATTCAAGCATTCCAGCTGACTGGAGGCTCAGTGCTCAACGTGGACGTCAACGACGGTAAGCCGCCAGCTCCTGACCAAATTGCCATTGCTGATACGCTGAGGGCGGAATATGCCGATTTGTTTTCGCCAGGGCTAGGATTAATCAAGGGGCCTCCGGTTCATCTACAGTTACGTGAAGGAACCATACCGCGATTCTGCAAGGCCCGTTCAATACCGTACGCACTACAAGAGCCTGTAAATGCAGAAATCGCAAAGTTGGCTGACACGGGCATACTGACGCAGGTCGCCAGCGCCGAGTGGGCTGCGCCACTCGTTCCCGTCGTCAAGAAGGACGGCTCCATCCGCTTGTGTGGCGATTTTAGAACGACAGTCAACACAGCATGCCACACGGAACAATATCCGCTGCCAAAGATAAGGGACATATTTGCGAAGCTCAGCGGAGGCGAAGTATTCAGTACAATAGATTTGAAGGATGCATACAACGTACCAGCTACCAATAGATGACGCGACAAAGAAGCTGCTGGTAGTAAACACGCCAAAAGGGTTGTATAGCTTCAACCGGCTGCCGTTTGGGGTGGCGTCGGCACCGGCAGTTTTTCAGAAGCGAATGGAAGCACTGTTGCAAGGGCTACCGGGTGTGCAAGTGTACTTAGACGATGTGGTGGTCGCCGAGAAAAGAGGAAATTGTGACACGTTGCGCAAAGTGTTCCAGCGGTTCAGGGAAGCCGGTGTTAAACTTCACCCGCTCAAATGCAGATTCCGTCAGTCGGAGGTGGAATTCCTTGGTCACCGCATTAGCGCAAAAGGCCTAAGACCAAAGACGGAAAACATCGACGCGCTCTTACGAATGCCTCAACCTACGTGTGTAACAGAACTTCGCGCGCTACTGGGTCTCGTTACGTATTACAACGCATTCTTGGGGAACTTGGCTACAGTGCTTGCGCCATTATATGAGTTAAGAAAGAACACGCCTTGGCAATGGGAAGCTAAGCAAAAGAATGCATACGAGGCAGTGAAGCGGTTGATAAAGGAGGTGCAGATTTTGACCCACTATGACCCAACAAAACCACTCATCTTGGAGACGGACGCATCTTCATGCGGGATCGGGGCAGTCTTGTACCACAGAGTAGACGGCAGAAACCAGCCAATCGGGTTTCGATCTCGCACCCTCTCTTCAGCCGAGCGGAATTATGCTCAGATTGAGCGCGAAGCCTTAGCAGTGGTATTCGGCGTGACGAAGTTTCGCGAATATTTGCTGGGAAACCAATTTACATTGGTCACAGATCATAAGCCGCTGATGCGTCTTTTTAGTCCCGATAAACCAATACCACCCTTGGCAGCAGCAAGGATACAGCGTTGGGCACTTTTACTCGGTGGTTACAAGTATTCCATTGAATACAAACCGGGAAAGGACATAATTGTGGCCGACGCATTGAGCCGTCTTCCCGTGGAAACGCCACATGATGACAAGACAGTGAAGTCAATGTTGAAAGATGAACGGGAGTACGTGCTGCTAACAGACCACCTGAACACAGGGGTGGTGTCGTCGCACAATTTGGCCGAAATGACGGCACGTGATGGCGCGCTCATGGCGGTTATGCGTTATGTTCGGGAAGCCTGGCCAAGGAAACTGCCGGCAACACAAGAAGCATTACGACCTATGTTCCAAAAGAAAGACGAGCTGACATGCAGCCATGGTATTGTTTATTGGGGCCATCGGGCCGTGATACCCGCCGCAGCTCGGGAATCAATGCTGCAGTTGCTGCACGATACCCATCAAGGCATGTCGGCGATGAAAAATCTAGCACGGGCACTTTTCTGGTATCCCGGACTTGACAAGGATATCCAGAATATCGTACACGCATGTGCAGTGTGCCAGCAAAACTGCAGCATGCCACCAGCGCAAGAGCCGGTTCCGTGGCCGGACACATTTGAGCGATGGTCTAGAATCCACGTTGATTTCGCAGGACCAGTCGAAGGGCGAATGTTGATGATCGTAGTGGATTCGCATACCAAATGGATAGAGGTTGTTCCGCTTAAAGTAACCAGCGCAGATAACACTGTTGAAGCGTTACGGGGCATTTTCAGCAGATTTGGGTTGCCTCGAACAGTTGTCTCCGACAACGGGGCACAGTTCACAAGTAGACAGTTCCGCCAATTCATGGAAGATAATGGCATAGTACACCTACGATCTCCTCCGTATCATCCGCAATCCAACGGGCTGGCAGAAAGGGCAGTGCGCACTGTTAAAGAAGGTCTGCGCAAAAACGTGCATGGTACCCTTGAAAGACGCTTGGCCCGATGGCTACTGCGTTATCGGCGCACCCCACTCCAAAACGGAAAGACACCTGGCTTCTTGCTTCTTGGCTTCGAACCACGTACTCTGTTGGATAATGTGGTGTCACGACCCTTTTCTGCTGCAGGAGCACTTCCACGCAGACATTCGCACACACAACCGGTGTGGTGCAAGGACTATAGGGCAGGTGCGAGCTGGAGACCCGGAGTGATACAGAATACCAGGGGCGCCCGCCTGAGCACAGTCAAGACGGAGGATGGGGAACTATGTGAGCGTCATGAAGATCAGCTACGGCACCGCGCGGATGCTCAGCAACCAACATCGCTGGACGAGGAAGGCGCTGAAAGGAACGGAGGATTAGCCCCACCAAACGAAGATGCAGACCCTCTGGCGGGCTTTTCGGGTACCAGCCCCAATTCCTCGGCTAGCGAAGAGCACGAAACGGGAGCTGCCAACACTGGAGTCCCGGAAGAGCACGACACGGGTACTGCCAATGCTGGACCTCTGGCAGTTCCAATTCGCAGATCAACCCGACGTCGCAAGGCGCCAGACCGTTTCCAGAGCTCCTCCTAAGGGGAAGGAATTGATGTGAAGTCAGCCGTTCACGCACGCCACGAGCGCATGCGTCAATGCCTGAGTGACATGACGTCACGCCACTGTTGGCTACTTAAACGACTAACTCAATAAACGTGCGTTCATTCCTGTTCCTGCGTCCATTACTACAAAGCCCTTCCGAGTGCATTCAACATGAAAATCCGCATTGAGTGCGACTTTGTATTGGTCGAAGCGTTCAATTTGCGACGTCTGCAGAGCGCATGCATCGCTTCTAGTTCGAAGTCATCTACTCGTCGAAGCGGAAGTCATACGAATGTAAATGCATGCACTGCTTACGACACTTCTGCGCAGAGACGCGTATGGGGTCATCACCCCGGACCACTCGAAAGGGCTAGCAATTTCACCATCAAAATAGACGTCCTCGATGCCAGTCCGACTCGAGTGCCTATACAATCTTGAACGGACGGCGATATGGCATTGACGCTGCGCAAGGAAATCGGCATTCCTCGGATTTTTTTGTTTGTGTAAGTTCTTCACAGACGTGCATTACGGGCCTGCAAGCGCTAGTATATCACTGAAAGCTATTCCAGGAGATTTATGCAGTGCATCTGGCTTTTTATATATTTCTTTTTCGCATCCTTTTGTGCACGCAGATAAGTCGAAACATTTCATCACATCCGTTTTTCCACAAGAACTCCTCCGTCCCATTGTAGGCTGTTTCATGGAGCTACTGCTGGTAGCGTCATGAAGTTGAAGAACGCTGAACGGGCCTTCCATATCTGCTGTTTTTATTGTGTGAAATCTTCACACTCACACAGACACAAACACGCACGCACGCACGCACGCACGCACGCACGCACCCACGCACCCACGCACACACGCACACACGCACACACACACACACACACACACACACACACACACACACACACACACACACACACACACACACGCACACGCACACACACACAAAGCCAGCCCTTCGGCTGTCTGGGGACTTTGCTGTTGCCGCTGTAGTTAGCGCTTAGTGGCCGAGGGCGCGTGTTCAAGACTGTTGCCAATTATGTGATACCCTGCAGCCATGCGGCCGGAGCCTAAGTCACATACCTACTATACAAGCGGACCTACGACTCAGAAGGAGTTGCTGGCTGACTGCTCTCCAAACATCATGAGCGCATTGCTCGAACGCCTAAACTTCTAGGCCTCTCATTTCTTAATGAACCCTGACTTGAGATACCGTTAAGTTTTTTTTTCTCTCTCTCTCTCTCTACCTTGCAGCGTTTAAAGGAGGTCTCTTAGACAGGCTTTCGAACATGATGCGAGTCAAGGAATTAAAGAGTTCAGCCATAGATACATTACAAACACGTTTACATCTCCTGATGGGTTGCCGAAATCAAGTTAGATATAGTTTAAAGCCGTTGTCGTGTTTAGTCTTCTCAAAGGAGTTCAATACATAAAAATAATCAACATAGCCAAAATCCCTATGCTATCTGATACATTAGGCACACTTTTTTTTTTAGTTTATCCGAGTGCCACGGAGACAGAGGAAAAATATTGACTGAAGGGCAGGCCGGAGGTTAACCAGGATTGAGCCCGGGTGGCCACTCTGGATTGTGGGATAAGGGGAAGAAAAGATTAAGAGAAGAGAAAGACCACTGTTGATATCGCTAACGCATTGACAGTTCTCTGCTCTATCTCACAGACGGTCACTCAGTCCATTAGCCTTGCAAAATCACAGCAGTGATCTTGTGACGTTCTGTAGCCGTGGTATACGAGGCCAAGGTCACAAGTTATTCTTCATTAAGGTTTTTGATCTAGCTGATTTAGAGATGTGTGCAGGTCATGTCCTCAATTTACGAAGGACGGGCAGTTGCACAGGAAGTGTTCTATAGTCTCCGCGATAGTCACCTCTATGGCGCTCGGCGCTATCGGCCATTAGACTTAAAAATTAATACGCACTGCTGAATGAAATATCTAGGCGTAAGCGACATATTACTGTTTCCCCCCCTTGTGGAAGACCGGGTAACAGCCGCAGTTGCATATACTGGTCGAGAGAATGCAATGAATGGGGTCTGAATTCAGGTGGATGCCACTTCTGGAATATCATAAAGTGTGCTAGCTTGCTTAGGAGTGTCAGGCTGCGTCAGTCCTCGATAAACGTACAGCGACAACGTCCGCTCCTCCATGTGGTTTCCTAGGGTTCTGATATTAGAGTTTCATCAAAAATCTGTGCCATCAGTGAGAAATTTGACCTCTTAGAACGCTTAATTTTGCGCCTGCGATAGTATTGGAACGGCTGTTTTTATTCTGTAATCAACCTGAACTTGACATTCCGAGCATGACGATTCACTTCCTTTTTGTCCTTTTTAAATGCGGGTACTTTGTCAGTTGTTATACATTTCATGGTGTTTGGGGCATTCAGTGTTAAACGGCTGTTATATGTTTTTCCAGTACGAGAAATTTTATTCCTAATTAACGCCAGTCAAGCATTTTATAATGAGAACGCTTTAGTTTTTTTCTCAAGTATTTCACTCAGAAAACTAGAGTTGGCTGGAAAATTCGGTGCCGGATGGCCACAGTACGGAAGTCCATTTGGTTGTTTCGGAATACAGCGTATACTCACGCAACAATTTATGTGGCACTGATGAGAAAGGTACGGGTGGGGAGCTTCTGCACATGTGTTACCACGTCAAGTATACCGGCAGCGTTTGAAAGAGAATTTGATTTCTTGAAGGAGGTACTGAATCGGCGTATCTTCCATGCGCGATGGTTTTGCATTTGCCCAGACGTCAAGGAGAAGCATAGAATAAAACACGCATACTTTATCACTCATTCGTGTGTTCTGTCTTATTTTCCTGTTCTAAATATCAGTGTGTAGGATCGCAACGAAAACAAGAACAAAAAATTACGCGATATTTTTATCTACACGAAGACGTAAACGAAACGTTATTTATTGTTTCGGAGTGAAACCGAACTACACACACACACATACACACATGTATATATATATATATATATATATATATATATATATAGTTTTCTTTTCTGTTCAAGGCGAAAGTCGGCCATTCGAAACAACGACGTCAGGCAACGTCAGCATTAGCGCGTATCTCAGGCCGGCATAGTGCGAGCGATAGCCGGTCGAACGCTCCCCTAATCTAAGCCTCCCGGTCATTTGTGTTCATTTGTGTTCAAATGTGTGTTCATTTTATAGGAGCAGCGGTCTCGCATTTCGGCGAGTACACTCGATGAAGTGCTGTCTCTGAGATCGCGCTGAGTGCCTTGGCTCAAGGCACTGAGCATGATCTCAGAATACATGTCACTTATTGAGAAAAACAAATACTATGTTTGTATCCTTACCTTACATCGAAAATTTTTGCATGCGAAATAAAACCGTCAAGAACCGCTACGAATCACGTTTTTTTTCTTCTTTTCTGTTCCAGAGCAAGAACAAGGACGGAATTTTTTTTTCAGTTAAACGAAACTAAAACCAGAACGAACAACAATTTGTCCTGACACCCTGGACTACGTTTTCTCCTCCGCAGCTTAAAGTAACTTGAATGAAAGTGTGGGACTGCCTTTCAGAAGTGCTCGCGCTTTGTGCTTCCTTTTTCTCCGTATAGCTTTTACTTCGTTGTCTCCATTGCCACTGAGGGGGATAAGAAAGTAGGAACGAGGAGGAAAGAAAGGGAAAAGGCAAGGATGTTAACCAGAAATGCATCTGGTTATCTACTCTACACTAGGGGACGGGAAAGGGGGAATAGAAAGATGAGCATTGCCACAGGAAGTTGTACGCGAGTAGCAAGTGCAAAAACGTCAGCAAAGGCAGACGATGAACATTTGGTCCTGCTCCTGCATTTTCATTTTTTCCCCTTTCTTTTGCTGCTGCGTTACCGGAAAGAAAACTTTACATATCTAAGGTATACTAAAAGAGCCACCCAAGAAGCGAACGACGTGACCAGTATCCGGGTGGCCGCGGTTTATTTCCACATCACACGTATCTCTTTCTTGACTGGCGGACAGGGACTAGCCCTACTTGCTTCGCTCGATGCTGCTGGCGCGCTTGCTCAAAACGGCGTTTTGGTAGCGAGTGTCCGCGCTCATCGAGTGTGATGTGTTCATGTTTGTTTGTGCGCGCTGACACCATGCTTGTTAATTCACTTAGTAAGCGATTGTTTCCAAGTTAAATTATGGGGTTTTACGTGCCAAAACCACTTTCTGATTATGAGGCACGCCGTAGTGGGGGACTCCGGAAATTTCGACCACCTGGGGTACTTTATCGTGCACCTAAATCTAAGTACACGAGTATTTTCGCATTTCGCCCCCATCGAAATGCGGCCGCCGTGGCGGGGATTCAATCCCGCGACCTCGTGCTTAGCAGCCCAACACCATAGCCACTAAGCAACCACGGCGGGTGTGTTTCCAAGTGTACACAGTCGATAAAAGTGCTAAACGCTGTCTACTAATTTTATCTCGCAATCGATACTTCGCCTTACGGGAGAAACTGTGACTTTTTCTTTTCATACTCGGCGTTTTGCTTTTCCTTCGTACAATATAGTCAAAGGCAGCCACTACTGGAGAGTAGTAAAGGGAATCGCAAAGGTGGTCATGAAAGGAATGACGGTGTGCGTCGCGAATCCGAGTGCGTCAATTCCTCTCGCTCTATAGAATTATCGCAACAGGGTTTCTTGAGCCGCGCGGTGAGGCCCCCTGTAGCCGCCATTATGAAAGTTTCTATTAGCGGCGCCTACTTGGTTTTTCAGTCACTTCGGCTTCCGCTAGTGTCATACGGTGTGCTACCTTGCTTAGCGGAAGCCGAAGCCGATTGCATTCCCTCGACCCCTCTATGCAACTGCGGCTGTTACCAGGACTTCAGCGAAATGAGGCAACAATGCTGTGCCGCTTACGCTTGGGCGTCGCATTCACGAATGCGTATACGTTTTTGATTGGAATGACTGATAGCGCCGACTGTAATGTCTGCGGTGCCGAGGAAACTATAGAACATCTACTGTGCTACTGCCCATCTTTTCAAAACTAAAGACATGACCTCTGCACAGCTCTCAATCAGCTAGACAGAACACCGTTCACCTTGAAGAAGATCTTGGGACCATGGCCTCGCATATCGCAGCTACAAAAGGCCACAAAAGCTCTGCTGCGATATTTGAAGGCTACTGGACTGAGTCAACGTCTGTGACCCGGACTGAGTGACCGAACGATATCCCCAGTGGACTTTCTCTTCTTCTTTTAATCTTTCATTCCCCTTTTCCCTTTCCCCAGTGTAGGGTAGCCAACCGGGCTCAGTCCTGGTTAACCTCCCTACCTTTCCTTTATCATTTGCTCTCTCTCTCTCGGCTTCCGCTACACACCCGAAGCCACGGGTGGGACCCGCCGTGAAATTAGAAAACATCCATGTACAGTGCTTTTGTTGCGCATGTAAGATCATTCAGAGCCCCCCCTACTACGTGCTTCATGATCATATTGACTTGTGTACTTGTTTCACTTTATCTGGCACCCACGTTTCACCGGCCTAACAAATGTTATCGCACAACGCAGGACGCGCCTGCATGTATCGGAAGTTTCTAGAATGTAACCGATGGTTAAATCCGCTGTCTGTCCCCGAAGCTTGTGTAATCTGATTGCATGTATGCGCGACGCGAATAATGTAGAGCTTAGTGAAAGACACGTGGGTCCCAGCGATTACTCTGGCACATTCGACGACTGACGTATAAAAGCCGACGCGCATGACTCGCTGACCAGATTTCCGACGATCGCTGACTCTGTTCGCCGCTGCCGTTGTGCTTTAAGCGTAGCTTGCTTTTCAGGCCACAAGTTCGCCCAATAAAGATTACATTTCGTCATTTACAGTTTTGCTACTGTGTTCGTCACAGTCACTAACACGTGACATTTGGCGGAAGTGCTAGTGCGTTCATGTAACGAACGTTCCCGCAAAGTCGCGATCCAAGCCCGAAACCCAACGACAACCCCAACGTCGCCAAGGACCAGCGAGCTAGCCGTAGGCAGCAAGGACTGCTACCTGAATGCGAACCTCTTCCCGAGAAAACCGGAGGAATCAAGCCCAAGTCAGCAACCCCAATGGCTACCCCAGGATCCTCCATTCTGCTGCAACAACCTCGCGACCCACCAACCTTCCGTGGATCATCATCTGAAGACCTATAAATCTGGCTGGAGACGTATGAACGTATCGCAGTTTTCATCAAATGGGATTCCGACAACAAGCTGCGACATGTATACTTAGCCTTAGAGGACGCCGCCAGAACGTGGTTTGAGAACCGGTAGTCGACCCTGACAACGTGGAACCTGTTTCGTAGCGGCTTCCTGTGGACCTTTAGGAGCATCGTGCGCAAGGAAAGGGCTGGAGCTATGGCAGAAGCACGAGTACAACTACCCAACAAAAACACTCTGATGCCCATTGCCTATCACGCGCCCCCATTGACTCGCCGCCGCAAGATGACGAAGATGACGACGCATTCTTTGGAATATTAGGCGCGGAAGACTTCGGTGAAGAACAACTAGCAGAACTGGAGCTGAAAAGCCTCGTCCAGTATTTGGAAGGGCACACCGACGCTGTCCCTAGAGCATTGAGGCAAGGACCGTCTTCGTTCTTGCTTCAAAACAACCTACTCGTAAAGAAAAACTCCTTACGAGTCCGCGCCACCTACCTTCAGCTTTCCCTCAGCGTGCGTCCAGAAGTACTGCACGCCCTACATGACGATCCGACCGCTAGACCCCTCGGATTCTCCCGGACGCTGTCGAGGATACAGGAAAAGTATTACTGGCCACGCCGGACCGCCGACGACGCCCGTTACGGCAAGGTGACGCAAGAGACCACCGATAAGGCCAGCGGGATTACTACAGCCGATCGAGCCTCCTTGCCAACCATTTTAGCAGATCGGCATGGACTTGTTGGAACCCTTTCCGACGTCAACAACTGGAAATAAGTGGATTGTCGTACTACCTCACCCGCTTCGCTGAAACGAAAGCTCTGCCGAAAGGTAGCGCAGCCGAAGGGGCGAAATTCTTCGTCGAGACGTCCTGCTACGACATGGCGACCCAGAAGTCGTCATCACCGACAGAGGAACGGCCTTTACAGCGGAGCTCACCCAAGCCATCCTGCAGTACAGTCAGACAAGCCACATGAGGTCAACTGCCTACCACCCACAGAGGAATGGTCTTACGAAGTGCCTGAATAAGACCCTCCCTAACATGCTAGCAATGTACTTTTACGTCGAACACAAGACCTGGGATGCCGTCCTGCAGTACGTAACCTTCGCTTACAAGACGGCGGTGCAAGAAACAACACAGATCACGCCGTTCAAGCTAGTTTACGGCAAGAACCCGACGACGACTCACGACGCCATGCTGCCGCTAGTCACCGACGAAGAGAATCGTGACGTCGCCACCTATCTTCAGCGCGCCGAAGAAGTCCGACAACTCGCCCGCTTACGGATCAAGAACCAGCAGCGTACCTACAACCTCCGACGACGCTACGTCGAGTACCAGCACGCCGACCGTGTTTGGACTCCGATACGCCGACGAGGACTCAGTGAAAAACTATTGCAACGCTTTTTCAGACCCTACAAGATCATCCAACATATTGGTGAACTGGACTATGAGCTCGTGCCAGACGGCATTTCGCATTCCCAGCGTACGCCGCGCACGATCTGAAGTGGTCCACGTGGTGCGTCTTAAGCCCTTTTACGCACGGTGACGAACTTCCTTATTTTGTTGTTTCTTCGCTACGGGTGTTTTTATGCGAAGCATACTAGCCGCACAACCACGCTCTTCCTTGCTGCGCCGCGCGCGGCTGCGTAGCTACCATATGACGTCATAACAGCTACAAAAGCGGAGGCTCAACTCGTGCGCTCGCTTGCGGCCGCGTAGCTAAATAGCCGGGTCTCAGCTCGTGTTCTCGCCTGCGGTCACACAGATGGTAATGCGGCCTATCTCCCGCTCCTCCCGCAATACCAGGTCAATACCGCTATACCAGCGGTATAGCGGTATTGGTAGCGGTAGAGCGTATTTATTAGTTTGAACATAAAGGAATCAGCAGAGTAACGCATGAGTTGTTTCTTCGTCTAGCCGAACCAAATATAGCCAAGCAACACCAGTTCACCAGGCTAAACAGTGGTTCAACAACTAAAATAAAGGCTAGTATGCTTCGCATCCTGGGCTTAACCTTAGCTAAGCCACAGCCATTTTTGTTTATTGCTTTCGTTTGTTTGCAGAATCACATCGATGCTTATCGAGAGGGGGGTATTGACACGTGTTTTTGTTTATCTTTATCGGGTGACCACGTTTCACCGCCTAACAAATGTTATCGCACAGCGCAGGACGTGGCAGGATGTATCGGAACTTTCAAGAATGTTATCGATGCTTCCTGTAGTAATGGACGCAGGAACAGGAATGAACGCACGTTTATTGAGTTAGTCGTTTAAGTAGCCAACAGTGGCGTGACGCCATGTCACTCAGGCGTTGACGCATGCGCTCGTGGCGTGCGTGAACGGCTGACTTCACATCAATTCCTTCCCCTTAGAAGGAGCTCTAGAAACGGTCTGGCACCTTGCGACGCCGGTTTGATCTGCGAATTGGAACTGCCAGAGATCCAGCATTGGCAGTACCCGTGTCGTGCTCTTCCGGGACTCCAGTGCTGGCAGCTCCCGTTTCGTGCTCTTCGCTAGCCGAGGAATTGGGGCTGGTACCCGAAAAGCCCGCCAGGGGGTCTGCATCTTCGTTTGGTGGGGCTAATCCTCCGTTCCTTTCAGCGCCTTCCTCGTCCAGCGATGTTGGTTGCTGAGCATCCGCGCGGTGTCGTAGCTGATCTTCATGACGCTCACATAGTTCCCCATCCTCCGTCTTGACCGTGCTCAGGCAGGCGCCCCTGGTATTCTGTATCACTCCGGGTCTCCAGCTCGCACCTGCCCTATAGTCCTTGCACCACACCGGTTGTCCGGGTGAATGTCTGCGCGGAAGTGCTCCTGCAGCAGAAAAAGGTCGTGACACCACATTATCCAACAGAGTACGTGGTTCGAAACCAAGAAGCAAGAAGCCAGGTGTCTTTCCGTTTTGGAGTGGGGTGCGCCGATAACGCAGTAGCCATCGGGCCAAGCGTCTTTCAAGGGTACCATGCACGTTTTTTCGCAGACCTTCTTTAACAGTGCGCACTGCCCTTTCTGCCAGCCCGTTGGATTGCGGATGATACGGAGGAGATCGTAGGTGTACTATGCCATTATCTTCCATGAATTGGCGGAACTGTCTACTTGTGAACTGTGCCCCGTTGTCGGAGACAACTGTTCGAGGCAACCCAAATCTGCTGAAAATGCCCCGTAACGCTTCAACAGTGTTATCTGCGATGGTTACTTTAAGCGGAACAACCTCTATCCATTTGGTATGCGAATCCACTACGATCATCAACATTCGCCCTTCGACTGGTCCTGCGAAATCAACGTGGATTCTAGACCATCGCTCAAATGTGTCCGGCCACGGAACCGGCTCTTGCGCTGGTGGCATGCTGCAGTTTTGCTGGCACACTGCACATGCGTGTACGATATTCTGGATATCCTTGTCAAGTCCGGGATACCAGAAAAGTGCCCGTGCTAGATTTTTCATCGCCGACATGCCTTGATGGGTATCGTGCAGCAGCTGCAGCATTGATTCCCGAGCTGCGGCGGGTATTACGGCCCGATGGCCCCAATAAACAATACCATGGCTGCATGTCAGCTCGTCTTTCTTTTGAAACATAGGTCGTAATGCTTCTTGTGTTGCCGGCAGTTTCCTTGGCCAGGCTTCCCGAACATAACGCATAACCGCCATGAGCGTGCCATCCCGTGCCGTCATTTCGGCCAAATTGTGCGACGACACCACCCCTGTGTTCAGGTGGTCTGTTAGCAGCACGTACTCCCGTTCATCTTTCAACATTGACTTCACTGTCTTATCATGTGGCGCTTGCACGGGAAGACGGCTCAATGCGTCGGCCACAATTATGTCCTTTCCCGGTTTGTACTCAATGGAATACTTGTAACCACCGAGTAAAAGTGACCAACGCAGTATCCTTGCTGCTGCCAAGGGTGGTATTGGTTTACCGGGACTAAAAAGACGCATCAGCGGCTTATGATCTGTGACCAATGTAAATTGGTTTCCCAGCAAATATTCGCGAAACTTCGTCACGCCGAATACCACTGCTAAGGCTTCGCGCTCAATCTGAGCATAATTCCGCTCGGCTGAAGAGAGGGTGCGAGATCGAAACCCGATTGGCTGGTTTCCGCCGTCCACTCTGTGGTACAGACTGCCCCGATACCGCATGAGGATGCGTCCGTCTCCAAGATGAGTGGTTTTGTTGGGTCATAGTGGGTCAAAATCTGCACCTCCTTTATCAACCGCTTCACTGCCTCGTATGCATTCTTTTGCTTAGCTTCCCATTGCCAAGGCGTGTTCTTTCTTAACTCATATAATGGCGCAAGCACTGTAGCCAAGTTCCCCAAGAATGCGTTGTAATACGTAACGAGACCCAGTAGCGCGCGAAGTTCTGTTACACACGTAGGTTGAGGCATTCGTAAGAGCGCGTCGATGTTTTCCGTCTTTGGTCTTAGGCCTTTTGCGCTAATGCGGTGACCAAGGAATTCCACCTCCGACTGACGGAATCTGCATTTGAGCGGGTGAAGTTTAACACCGGCTTCCCTGAACCGCTGGAACACTTTGCGCAACGTGTCACAATTTCCTCTTTTCTCGGCGACCACCACATCGTCTAAGTACACTTGCACACCCGGTAGCCCTTGCAACAGTGCTTCCATTCGCTTCTGAAAAACTGCCGGTGCCGACGCCACCCCAAACGGCAGCCGGTTGAAGCTATACAACCCTTTCGGCGTGTTTACTACCAGCAGCTTCTTTGTCGCGTCATCTATTGGTAGCTGGTTGTATGCATCCTTCAAATCTATTGTACTGAATACTTCCCCTCCGCTGAGCTTCGCAAATATGTCCCTTATCTTTGGCAGCGGATATTGTTCCGTGTGGCATGCTGTGTTGACTGTCGTTCTAAAATCGCCACACAAGCGGATGGAGCCGTCCTTGACGACGCGAACGAGTGGCGCAGCCCACTCGGCGCTGGCTACCTGCGTCAGTATGCCCGTGTCAGCCAACTTTGCGATTTCTGCATTTACAGGCTCTTGCAGTGCGTACGCTATAGAACGGGCCTTGCAGAATCGCGGTATGGTTCCTTCGCGTAACTGTAGATGAACCGGAGGCCCCTTGATTAATCCTAGCCCTGGCGAAAACAAATCGGCATATTCCGCCCTCAGCGTATCAGCAATGGCAATTTGGTCAGGAGCTGGCGGCTTACCGTCGTTGCCGTCCACGTTGAGCACTGGGCCTCCAGTCAGCTGGAATGCTTGAATGATGTCTCGCCCACACAGGTTTGGGCCTGAGCAGCCGAGCACTACTAGCGTCGCGTTGGCGGTTTTTCCATCGTAGGTGACAGGAACTTTCAGCTGCCCTTTAACTGGTAGTCTCCCTAGGAAGCAACTCAGTTGCAACGACGACTTGTCGAGCCTGGGCCAGCGGTGGCGATGCTGGGCATAAGTTGGCCATGTCACTATTGACACTGGTGACCCTGTCTCCACTTGCATCTTCACAGGCATCCCTTTTCATTGTAACGTTTGCCATATCGGCCGAACCAGTCCTGTCGACGACTCACGGAGGTGTAACAGGAACTGTCCGTAGTTCTCGCTGTCCGAGGATGGTTCCTCACAGTGAGCTACGTTTTCTTGGTGTGGCTTGGAATTGCACATTGAAGCCAGGTGTCCCCTCTTCCGACAAGAGAAACACTCAACGCTGCGGAACCTGCATTTGTCGGTCTTGTGGGTGTCGCTTCCGCAGCAAAGGCAGCCGGTCTGTACTTCATTGTTCGAATTTTTCATCCTGTCTGGCTGTGGTCTTCTGGAGAACTTCTGCCGCTCTTGCCTCGTTCGCACTGCGTGGACGCGCTCTCTGATTGGCCCATCTCCCATCTGTTGTACGTTGCCTGCAGCCATCTCAGCGGCTAGCGCCACATCCTCTGCTTCCTGCAGTGTGAGCGTGTGCCTTGCTAGCAGATTACGACGCACTCCAGCATCCCGTAGACCGCAGACAAGCCTGTCACGCAGCATTCTCTCTAGCGCCTGGCCAAAATTGCACCTGTTAGCCATTTTCCGTAGCTCGACAATGAAGTCGCTTGTCGACTAGTCAGCTTGCTGATTCCTTGTGAAAAACTGATAAGACTCCGCTATCTCGTTGCCTTTCGGTGCAAAATACTCGGCCAGTTTTTGAACTGCTGCTTCGTACGTCAGATCCTGAATTTTGTTAGGCGCACAACGGCCTGCCAGGAGATCTACAGTCTTGGTACTAAGGGCGGCAACAAGTAAGGCCCGACGCTTCTTCGGATCGACAATCTCGTGGGCTTCGAAAAAAGCTTCTAATCGCACCTGATATGCGTCCCACTTGTCGTCCCCTTCGTCAAAAATAGGCGGCCCAACTTGCGTCGCCATGCTTCACCCTGGCCGTGGGGGTTAATCCTCGTCGCCACTGTAGTAATGGACGCAGGAACAGGAATGAACGCACGTTTATTGAGTTAGTCGTTTAAGTAGCCAACAGTGGCGTGACGTCATGTCACTCAGGCATTGACGCATGCGCTTGTGGCGTGCGTGAACGGCTGACTTCCATTTCACTTCCATTCATTTCACTTCCATTCCACATCACTTCCATTCGCTGTTTGTCACCCAACCTTGTGTAATCTGGTTGCATGTATGCGCGATGAGAATAGTGTAGAACTTTGTAGAAGACACGCGGGTCCCAGCGATTATTCTGGAACATTCGACGACTGATGTATAAAAGCCGACAGGCTTGATCTGCTGATCAAATTTCTGACGATCGCCGACTGTGTTCGCCGCTATCGTTGTTCTTTACGTGTAACTTGCTTTTGAGGACACAAGTTCGCCCAATAAAGATTTAGTTTCGCCATTTACAATTTTGCTACTGTGTTCGTCAGTCAAACCCACGTGACAATATCGTACTTTTGGCGCGTATAAAACCCCATAAAATTATTTTTAGGCAAAGGTGCGGCCTCAAGCATACCAAGCAAGGAACCTTACTCACGGTTTCTATACAAGAACAACAAAGACCGAAGACTACCACTGTCCTTATTTTGGATCCAGCTACGGATTGGTTTGCTACCATTTTGGAGGGAAGTGTCGCTATGCGCCACGTCTCTTCTGGAATGCAGCTCGGCTGTCCGGTGGCTATGTACATGAAATATAAGGATTTCCTACCACTGAGTACTGCGCGCTATAGCGCACAGTATAAGGGCAAGCAGATGCGAACTGCAAGGCATCACGTTGTTCCACACTACTTTCACTCATTCATCGGTTAGCCACGAAGCAATGTTCGTCGCAAAAGCTACAAGGAAAAGGCAAGCACAAAAATAAAATTGAGAACAATAATTTGAAATATAATTCAATGCTATGAAGCACAACATTCGTCTGTTCCTTCGACGCAGTGCATCTGGTTTTTGTCAGCGCGTGTCATAATCTTGAGCTCCGTATCATTTTTGGGCCACTCACGTATTTTTCCTTTCCCCTCACTCTCTACTTCCAACGGTGCAACAACGACTTTCAATCTCATAGGTGAAATATGCTCCGTTTTCCTGACCATACATAGCATTGATTGCTTCGCGCGCACGCCTATCTAGGTCACGTATTTCCTCTTTCACATCTATCGTGCAATCCCCGTGCCTTCCTGCCCAGTGAGTCGTGCATTTTCTCAGTACAATCCATTGGTCTATTTCGTGAACTGCTATTGGTATACAATGCTGTACCTTCCAGTCCTTCTCCATTTTCATACTTGCCCACGTACTGAGCAAAGTTATTTCTGCTTCGGTGCTTTCTCGTTTCCACAGATCTGAGAACGTGCACTTTGGCGCAGCGGCACAATTTCAGATCAAACATTTTCTGTCTGGCACGGTTCGGGAGAGTTAACCGGTAAATAAAGTAGCATTTGGGACTGCTCAGAGCAGAGCTTGAATTTTGGATCACCAATTTCCTTTGTTCCCGTAGCAATTGAACCAGCTACGAAGCCACGTTAGCGTCATCACCGCAGGTGCCATCGTACTGTCGAGGTATCGAGTGCCCGTGCGCTGTCCACTCATGGTGGATTAGACTGGTTGGGTCTCAAGAAACGTTTGCTGAGAGATTTTCTTTAAGGAAGCGAATGAATGGCCTCTCAAGAAACCTGTGGCCTTATCGTATCTGTTATGCGACTGGCTTGCACAAACATTTTACTGTGTGGCCCAACGGCGCTACTTGTGTAATGACAACTTTTTTGTCCGTTGAGGAAAAGTGCTTTGGGAAAGGCCAATGAACAAAAGCGCGCGTTCAATGAAAAGTAATTGGTCCGGATAGGAGTTTGCTCTCCCTTAAAATCGTCATTTTCCTCATGTTTATTCAAAATTCAGAACTCCAGTCTGGCTCTTTTTGCCGAGTTTTTTTTTCTCTACGCCTGTCATGTTGCCTCATCATTCCGGCAGGCGATCGTTGGGTTGTAGAGGTACTTGCCAGCCCGTTCTCAAATGTTTCGTTCACTTACGATGCTGGTGATGTACACGGGCACCGAAGGGGCTTTATTTATAGCACGTTAGAAAGAAAAAAAAATAGAATGTGAATTTCGAAAACGTCAGCGCCACCGTCTCTCTTACTTTGAGCACTGCAGATTTCGTATACGCTTGTGTAAGTCTTTGTTCTTGCATTGTGTAAGGGCGTCGCGACAGAGTTCGCATCCTTGTTTGAACAGTGAGTGACACACCGAGGCTGTAGTAAAGAGCTGTAGTCGAACACGGAATGTCGCTGGCGCCGACTTTTCGACATTTCTTTGTTAGGATAAAATGCTGACTGAGAAAGAATGCTTGAGAATCAAATTATGAATGTCGTTGCTTGCTGTCACTCCATTAACGTTATTGTGTTCCTCTTATTCTGTATTCTAAAAGGCCGTAAAAAGAAAAAAAAGTATGAATGAGACATGGAATAGCATAGTGGTTGCATAATATGTGCGATGACTGGCGAGAGTTGCGACTGGAGATAACTCAATTATTTTAATCAAGAAATGAACGTCTACAATGATATCGTTTCACAGGGTGTAAACTTTTCTCACTTGAACGTAACCTATCAGCGGATCTTATCTGCTCTGACTTGACTTTGCCAAGAAAACACCGCAGGAATAACACGCTCACAAAAATGTCGTGCCTTTGTCAAGCCGCTATCCGGAGAGCCATATTTATGCTTTGGTTCGGTGAGTGAACAACATTTAAAATCTGTTGCTTTGTTTTACACTGGTAGCACTGATCATTGAGGAATGAGCAGGAGCTTATTTATGGTAGCGTCGTTGTGCTTTGCTAGTTTTACAGCAGTCGTGCAATTATCACTAGGTAACAGAATTAGCTGTCATCCATTGAATAAGTTTGTATGCTACGGTACACCCTCACTGACACCATAGTACTTTTCAGCAAAAATAAGTAATAAAATAAATAAAATATGATCACATAAAAATAAACGCGCACTGTGCACGACACCAGCCCTTACACAATGATGGCGTTTGAATGCTGCGATTTTATTATAGCAAACTCAAAAGAACACAACGTGCCCCGTTCACGATCTAAATCATTGTATACATCCACTGCGTAACGAAGCTACTCCGAAGCATTTGCATTCGCATTACCGTCAGCTCGTCTCGTCGGAAATTGAATTTTATTTTTTCAAGTCCCACAACGTTCACGCACAGCCTATGGGAGAGGTTGAAAGCGTTATACGTATACGAAACTGCCGAGCCCGTATTTCAACAAATTCGCTCGCTTCATCTACAGGTATCCAAAAGCCATCGCCAGCTAGGATCCGCAAAGGCGAAAACTCGGTAGAAAGATAGACAGCTAGAGAAAGAGAAGCAGAAAAAGACGCTAACGCTAAAAAAAAGAAAATAGTACAGAAAGCGCAGTTCTCTACCCCCCTGCACCCACTTTTCTCACAACAAGCTTGCCACCGAGCGCAGGCCTCTTCCCGAGATTGGTTCAGAGGCGGCTGGGCCGGATTGGACAAGCAAATGAAACCAAAAAAAAAGGAAAAATATAGGAATAGGAGGAGCGGAAACTCAGAAGTGCTGTGCAGCATATACCTCGTGCAACCTGTAACGATGTCTATTTCACTAACAGCTTATGCACTAGAGTTTCAACTAAGAGCATTTCGGTTTTTCTTTGTATTTTTGTATTCCCTATCATTTCTGTCTTCTGGGGCATTTCTGTATTCTGGAATGATTTCCTTCTTCTAAATTCGGTACACCGCCTTTTACGTTGCTTGAAACAGCATCGACAAGAGTTATGTGTCTCCTCGCGGTGTGTTGCTATATTTTATTCATTTAGAACCACCCTCTTCTCTTTACGTTGTGGTATTTTGTAGTTGATGTTCTTTAAGCACTCCTGCGTACGACATACACATCTAACCAGTATGCAACGATATGTGGGCGCCAGCGCACAGAAGAATAGAAGGCAATGTACTCGCATAGGAAACCACCACATCCGGAGCAACAAGAACTTCTAATACTTCCATAGTTATACCCGCTATACACTTAAAGCCCTCCATTCGTAAAGAACTAAGATGCCATTGGCATTGCTTGTGAGATGCTGAGACTTCTAATTAACTCCATCTGATCAAGCCACAGGTAGGCATTGTACCACCCGCAATTAAATCAAGACAAACCGATGTCTTGTTTTGTCGACTGCGTATAAGCCACACCTTCGGCACACACATTCACAACATTTACACAACATTCGGCATCTCCTCACTAGCGGTGAACCTCCATTATGTGGAAGGTGTGGTTAAAGGATGACCATCCTCCGCGTCCTTGTGGAGTGTAGTAAAGCAGAAATTGAACGGGAAAAGCACTTTCCGCAAACTTTTAGATATCATATTCCCCTAAGTTCAGCATTGTTACTGGGCTTAGAACCATTTTTTTTTATATGAAGGCAGTTCTGAATTACATGAATGTTGTCGTGCCACATTCTGTTAGCCCAGGAATGTCGTAGGCATCCTTTCACCAAATTATGCTTATCCGATAGTAGTTTTTATAGAGCGCATGCCTCCTTACCCTTGTGTTTAAGGGCACTCGTGAACCGGTAGTGCTACTTTATTACGCTTACATTTTCCCCCTATGGTCACTCAACAACATATTCTTTACGGTAATAGCACACCTCACTTTCATGTTCACTGTTTCAATAGCTACCTGTTTTACACATTCAACAGCGACTAAGTTTTAGCCCCTTTTAAATACAAGTAACTTCTACCTATCGCGATGCTCCTGTCCATCTCATTGACAGATCATTGACACCACATTACCACTTGCATGGCACTCTTTGACCATATTTGGCCCTTGCGCCACTAAACACATCATCATCATGAATTATGTAGTTTGCAAAACCTGGCGCACTGTTTACAGAGTTTTTACTGTAACTATTACAGATTTGTTTACAGATGGCGCACAGATTTTTCATTAAGATGCACTTTTCGGCCATGTATTCATTGTGTTGCCCTAACTGTGTTTATTTGTGTGTGTGTGTTTGTAAATTAACGAATTATTGATTTCCTACAGTTTTCTGGGTTGTTTCGTTACGCTTTCGGGCGGGACATTAAGGTTCATGATTCAATACTTCGTAAGTGAATGGTAAACGCACAAAAAATGGCTAAATAAGAACGAAGACGTGGGGTCTATTTTAGAAAATCTGTCACTTGAAAAAAAAAGGCAATACGTCTACGTGCAGGTGCTCCAGAGAGTAAACGGAATTGCGTATCCTTGCTGTAGCGGCGGTAGCGCGTACTACGGAGTTGCGCGAATGTAGACATCAAAGGATAGGCAGCAGAAAATTACTGCTTGTAAAGTTCTTCGGCCAGTACTTACACCGATGACGCCGTGTCGGTCAAAAAATGACATAAATTGTCTTTCAATAATTTTCTTTGTTACAGCTCCAGATTTGGCAAATACTCAAAGCATGATCATCCGAGCCAGACATGTCATTTTTTTCAGACTTGCATAAAGAGTTGCGCACGGATTAGAAATGAACGACCTTTTTACATCGCCGACACCTGCGTTTCTTAGCCTTGCACTGAGGGCTATTTTTATGCCACAGCGATAACATTCTTTTTTTTCTTAAGTCTCTACTACTCTGCGTCTTATGGCATGTGCATGTGCTGCAATGCTTCCCGCTTTTAGATGACGCACTCGTAGCTTCTACGCGATAAACTTGAGCATCCGTTCACGAGAGTTATTAATCCTCTCTAAGAGCCCGATTGCGTTCTCTAGCAATTACAAGGAGACAAGAAAACGTTAGACTCTTCCAACAGAAAGCGTTCACGTAAGTTGTCACTGGTAGTTCTGTTTCCCCTTTTTTTCACAAGCTAGTCGCGTGCCAAGTCGTCAGCCAAATTACTGGAATCGCATGTTTCTACGAGACTTCGTAGCGTGGTGACGCAATCATCCGTTGTCTCACTTGATGCTTGTGCCCTTGTGACGGAAACGATGACGCGACGCAGTGACGTTTGTAGTGTCCTTCCGTGTCCTCTTGTAGTGTCCTTCCGGCGCTGCAATGAGGGCTCATAGATGTCCCGCCAGTGCTGCTTGTCGCAATAGACGGGCGGTGCGTTGTAGTCCGAGTCGTAAAATTGCGCTGCCTTTGGAGGCCCAAGCAGTTGAGGAGGTTCGCCTACCTACGTCTGACAGCGAGACCGCAGGTGCCACAATGTTATTGTGGAACGCCTGGGTCCACTGCTCCCATGAAATGGTCGGGTGTCCAGGCGAACGCAGGAATGGTGGCGGTGATTGAAGCCCCAAAATTCTCACTGCAGTCGACGCTACGCAGCAGCCGAAGGTAGCATGTGGTAGCAAGCCGGTAGCATGTGAGCTGTGCTGTTGAGTCCTCGTAGCCGAAATATGTTGTACCATTTTTGTTAATTAAAACGATAGAAATGAACACACGAGCCACCGTTGTCCACTCCACTTCTGACTTTGCTTATATGTTGCACTGCTCTTTTTTTTTTTCTTCATCGGGCGGCACGTGCCACCCCGTGGTGCTGTAGGCGACAGCGACGCCGTATATAACGCTAAGTGTATTCTCTAGTGCAATGCATACGTTTGTGCCCTCATGTGGTGCTGCACTGACAGATGCCGATTCAAATGCCGTCATCAAACGCACATTTTATTCAAATGGCTTCAAATGAGGCGAGAATAAAGGAACCTACCTACCCAAGCGCCATTTAAAAGGCAACGAATACTTCGTGTTAAAGTGCACACTTATGCACCTGCCAAGTGCCTTTGTTTCTCGCGTATGAAACAGACTTCGAAAGCGATATATAGACGTATTGCTCATAGTACGGGACCACACAAAAGTGGGTCGCATAGAATGCATAGAGAAATTAAAGCAAAATTTGCCAACTAGCTTTACCATGATCAACTGGGGGCGAAACTTTCAGTAGGGCATTTTCAAATGATATGAGCTAAATACATGTCCATTGAGAGCAAATCCGGAGTCAGGCCCAACTTTGAAATATTCCTCCTGAGGACGCGCAATAAAACACGTGTGACATGGTATGTTGACAATATTGGGCCTTACTTGTGTTTCGGTTTGCATGGCTTCTCTTTCTTTTTTTTTTCGTTTTACAATGCTTGCCCCTACAGTGCTTTCCGTCGATGTATTTTCTAGTTTTATTAAGAAAGACTCATTTTTTTCTTGTTTGTTGTACAAGCAACCTTGTCGCTCCACCACTCAGTAGCATTCTGAGTCAGTTCGAAACACATATTGATAGGGCAGTAAAACCACACTATTCCTTGACTGCCCTTCTGAAAAAAAATAGCCCTTGTGGATTACAGCGATCGTTCTCGCGAGCTAGGACAATATATCTCAACTTCATTGTACATATTTCCCGAAAAGAGAGCGAGAATTTAGGCTTTCTTTGCCATTTTTCCTATATTGAGGCGCATCTATTACAATTTTTCGCATCAGATTATACGAGAACATGTATAGAGAATACTTATCCTATAAGATTGCAATCGGGCCTGTTGCAGAAGCAATTTTTATTTTACCATGCTGATCGCAATTGTGAGAACCGAGCACCCAAACGCAAACCAATGAGAAACCCAGAAAATATAGAGGATGCGTTGGAACCCGTATTAGCTGCCATGAGATGCTGCCCATATGATATGATTATATCAGGTAAATTAGCGACTGCTGAGTGATGTCAGCTAAAACAAATTAGAGGCTCTGTGAAATGCTATGACATTTACATTTACCCGCCATGGTTGCTTAGTGGCTTCGGTATGCGCTGCTAAGCACGAGGTCGCGTAATCGAATCCCGACCACGGCGGCCACATCTCGATGGGTGCGAAACGCAAAAACACCCGTGTACTTAAATTTAGGTGCACGTTAAAGAAACCCAGGTGCTCAAAATTAGTCCTGATCGCGCATATAATATTCAGATTGTGGTATTAGTAAGTAAATACCCATACTAAATTTATTTTTAACATTTACTTTACCGTTTCAGTCTAGAGGAGACATCTCAGACCATGATATTATAGGACATCAAGCTCTCTTTCCCGTCTTGATTGCATACATATGTCGTCAGCAAGACAGGAATGAAGGATTCGTTAGGGCACAATCTGCGTCTTATATTCGCTGCGCCATCGCGTCTAAGCTCTGATGAAATCATAAGCTCTGGCTCTGCCGACGCTCGCCTCAGCCGTGTTGGGAAAGCAGCATGTCATACTCGACTCGCGGCGTTGATGATGGTTCCTTTCAGAACCAGTCTTTTTTTTTATTTGCCTGTATTCGCTGTTGAAGGTAACACACACGCCTGCGTACTCGCGCGCCTTTGTGCCCCTGGAAAAGTTGGTTATTCGCCTTTTCATTTTTCTTAGATCATGACTCCTATCACGTCATTCGCAGAGGGACTGTTGCTGGCAGGACCGAACAGCGTCATTGAGAAATGAACGTGACCTCACATCATCAAGTGTCTTAGCGTACGCCATCCACATGCCGCGTACAAGTAATCCCGATGAGACACGTATATAGGAGTGACCAGGGACATCATGATGCACTGATGAAAGTCAAAGAGCTCGCTGGGGTGTTGCAATTGCAAAAAAAGAAAGGAAAAACAGTACCTGTTCTGCTGTTGACACGTGGGGGAGCTCGTATTTGATTGCGCGTTCTGTTTGCATTACAATAGTATTGAAATGAAAATCTGGTTTATTTGGGGATCTCACTGAATACGCAGCTGTTGATGCGTTAGAAGAGTGTTGCCTACGCATTTATTTTAAACCAGGAACGAATCTCTGTAGTAAACAATGATTGCACAATGTTTGCAAGATAACATAGCAATAACGCTCCTACCATTGACACGTGTACATTGCTCTGGAAATTAATAATTTTTATTCATTCCAAAATGAGGACACTTGGTGACAAGTCATCGCTTAGTCTTCGGTAACATAGGTTCGTAAATGCGCATGGCAAAATTTATGCGCACAAACTAGAAACAAGAAACTGCAGAGCTATCATTAAACAAGCAAATCGTTCTTATTTTATTCTGTAGGCACGTCATATACAAAATTGCGAGTCAATTCACTGATTTTATTTTATTTTGTAATGAAGCGGTGCGAATGACAGCAGTTCCCACTTCTGGCCAGTTCGATACATCAGACGAATGGCGCTCTAGTAGGGTACAGCCTTGTTATATAACGAAAAAAAAAACGCTGAACAAGCGATTGGAAAAAAATGAAAAGATCGTTTCGCCTTATGCATTTTTGCCTTAAGATGCAAGTACAACACGAATGCGTTTGTGCAAATGCCGGCGACAGATGTACTCGACGACAAATAATATTTCCACAAAGGGTGTCGTGCGTTAGAGAGGGTTCGCTGAGTACGTTCTTTAGTTAAAAGCTCGCACAAGATATACTACTCCTTCAATAGCAGTTCTCGCGAGTTTTGCTTGTGTGGACTCCGCGGAAGAAAACATATATGGCAGTGAATATCTCAAATAAATAAATAAATAAATAAATAAATAAATAAATAAATAAATAAATAAATCAGAGAGAATAGGTTTATTTGTGCACCTGGCCTGTTCGTCTCTCCATCAAGGCCCCCATAGTTGTCCGAAGGCGTCATCGCATCACTTGCAAAGAACGGCCAGAGTTTTCAGGTAAGGCTTTAGCGACAGCTTAAGCGGGCTCTGCGCAGCGTACTTTCCATTATATCTGATGTTTTCGTATCGGTGTGAAAGAAGCAGACTCATCTTGTCCGTATTTGTTGTCCTTACCCCTAATACACACCAGCTCTGAAACTCGGGATTCCGAACATCCGCTTCGAGGACCGACGTGACGAAGAAATATGTCCTGGGGGCTTATAATGACATACGATATTGGGATGGGTGTCTGTGTTCTGCACACAGGGATTCAGGAAGTTAAAAGAAAAAGCTAGGGGCTGTTAAAATGAACACAGCGCACCTACACTCTCCTATAGATTGGCTGCAAGATTACTTCTTACCCTATAACCTATAGAGTTCCGGACTCCCTTGGCAACATGGTAGCATGGCCTCTTTCTTCTTAAGCTACCACTTTTTTTCCCTACATTGCGCCGGGGTTATTGCAGTGCTATCTGAGGATGATATGTGTTTTCCTTGAAATTGACCGAACTATTTCTGTTTGTCGCTAAGCCTTTACAAAAGTACCTCAGGCACCATAGTCCACAGGTGATGATTTTCTCTCTAATATGTAAGAAAGTGGTATATCTTTCTGGAGGTGTAATTCACTACTTTCCTTTTCATAGTTCAATGCTTTCAAACTCTTATTACCCAAATACAAAAGGGTATAGACGATAAAACTGCTGCCAATAACTGAGGGGTTGCAGTTTATTTCTTGGATTCTTTGGCTGCTTTACCGAAAATCGATGTACGAGGGATGAAACAAAACTCGCCATTCCGGCTCTGCGAAAGTGTGGCTTTAGATTAATGGTATTAGTGCTATTTTAGAGTAATGGTAGGGACGGGATTAACGGTAATCACGCCACTGCCCATAGCGGTGCTGCAACAACATTGAAATCAGTTCCTAGGCTTGTTATTTAATATACGAAAGGCTAGGGACGTCACACCCGATGTGGCAAGCTGGCGTCACCGCAGCAGCTTGCGCAACAGTAATCTTTACCGAGAAACGTGTGCGGGGAGCTAGCCCTACGTGCTCCGCGTTGTTCTCACGAGCACCTTATCATCAGTTGTGCGGTTCGGATGCTTGTTTTGACCTCGGTCTTTATTGCAACGTTTGCTGTTCTGTATGTTGTGTGCGTGATCCCGAAGAATCCATGCACCGTTCGCTTCACTTTGCTGAGTGCTTGTAGCCTCGGCCTTACGGGGTAGGAACCATTGCATTTTTTTACTTCGCTTACGGGGGTATGAGTCAATGCTTACGGGGATATGAACCATTGATGATGGTAGTTTACTACGGGCTGTTTTATATGTTCTGTGCGCGATTCTAAAGAATGTAAGCAATGTTCGCCTCACTTTGCTCAGTGATTGTAGTCTCTGCATCGTGGGCCTATGATCCATTGTATTTTTTTGCTTGCTTACGGGGGTATGAGTGCTTACGGAGGTATGAGCCGCTGATGCTGATAGTATGCGGTCGACGGATTCGAAATAATTCCGGGATCCCAGCCATATAGAGCTTCGCGGTAAGAGTGAGAGCAGACTAAACTGCAGTTGACAACTACGTAATGCGAAGTATGCTTTGTTTGGTAGACTTTGACTGTTATGGATCACAGAACTGTTCTGCAGAAAACGGTTAATGCTTTTGTGACGTGTTGTGAACCGATGTGCAGTGCAGCGCATGGCGTTGTTTGTCGGTATACCCAGTGAGCCAAGTTGGAGTCAAAAAGGTTCAATAAAGAGTGGCACATACTGAGTGACACTTGCCAACGGGAACGGTCCACGTTTTTTGGACTGCACTATCGTCGCGATCGGCCGACGAAAAGGCTCAATCGCCACCAGACAGTCGTTACAGAAAACTGGGTCAAACTCGCCATGAATGCTTCGCATTAAGCGCACCATTATTTCGCAGCATGCGGTAGTCTAAACGGACACAGTATTTCAATGCGGTCGGAGAGGCAGTGCCACGTGCAATTCAGAGCCAGAGCTATTGGCTGCGGACTTCGTCCATATCAAAGTTTCGGAGTTGGCACCTCATGCAGTATGAGCGCGAAATTATCCACCACGAGCCATTGAAGGCCACTCAATACGGCGACGTCATAGAACGCGGCCGCACCTCATAGTACGTCACGATGCCAGGTACTGCACAACTCATCGGATCTCGTGGATGAGAAGGCGTTTAAAACAGGAATACAGCTGCACCTGTCACCACTCATCAGTGAGCATTATTGAGTCATCAGTATTCTATTACATTAGGAAGATGTGAGCCTCCATAGCGTTGCCTCGGTTTGTGACAATTATGATCTTGAATGTTTACGCGGTACAGAATGGCTCAATAAGCCTTTCGACGGTTGAGGTTGGGCGACGACACAGTGATGCACAAAGGTGTTATTGAACGCGCAGCCTCGGGACATGGAGAAATATTGTTTAAAATCTACACAAGTCGGCTGCATTCAATGCATCAGGGAAACGTGCTCATAATTTTCTTTGGAATTGCTTTCAATACCTTCGCCTAATACGCTGAAGGTACATTACGAACTTTCTTTAACAAAGCATATGTGCTCAGTTTCGTGCGACTTGTTTGAAACATAGAACAGGTGCTAGAGCTATGCTACGAGTTTCATCATTGGCTGGAGGTCATCGGTGAAGATAAATTTGGCGTCGACACAATAAGGAGGCGAAAGCATTTCAACTTTTCTAGAACACTCCTTTCTGGTACAGCATGCTTTCTTTGCTCATTAAGATTATTAGTGACTTTGCTGAAAGGAGACTCCCTTTCCTTCTTGCCATATTGATGAAAGCACTGAAGTCAAGTGTGTCGAGCAACATTAGCACTTGCACAACTTTACTGAAGTAAGCTCAAGAAGATCTTAGTATCCGAAGTTCCATGTACAGCTTGTGGCTACGCAATAATATTTAAACAGGAGGGTGCAAGTGCGGGAGCAACGAGTCTCCAGAAAGAATACGCTGCTTGATGTTTGTGCAAATATTGAAATATTGCTAAATAGTTTGTAAAGACGAGCTAATCATGAGACCACCCTAAGAGCACTCGGAATTACAATAAGAATAAAATATGAGTAAGAAAATGTTTCTAATTATCAAAATTCTGGAGCTTTATTTCTGGAGCGGACCTTCTCTCACGCTGCTTGTTCTCATTTTTTTTTTTTTGAGATCCAGGTTCATATCACTTACGTGCAGCAGAAGCCCCTCACAGCAGAACTACTGCAGCAAGTCTATGCGAGACTTATTAGAGCAAAATTTTAGTCGCAATAGACTGCTGTTTAGCTTATCTTTCAGTACAGTGGACACACTGCACAACTGCGCGACCACATCAACGTGCTCCAGAAAACATTTCTCCATGTCCTTTCCTTTCTCTTGCAACAATGGAGCGCCACCTGGCACTGCAGGAGTTGGTAGAACTCTGGACTCACATGATACATCAACTTTTATAGCGCTTCCATAGGGGTAATCTCTCAGCAACTCTTTAACTTCGCTGACTTGCGATACCTTTGCGTATCATTTCTCATTCGGTTGATGATGCCTGCGGTTTCTGGTGAGTATATTTACTGCTTTTCGCATCACTGCGGGGGTGTACAACCCGCAAAGACACATACGCCATCAAAACACCTTGTCAGGCTAGTTGACAAATTTTCGCCAACGTAGCACGTTGTGTAAAGGAACACTACACACAGGTGCACAGGACAAGCGCAGCGTTCTGTCTATGCTTGTGTGTCATGTTCCACTGTAAAGATAATTCCATTGGCAACACATACGTGACATATGACATCGCTTCACATTTATGAAAACACGATATGAAAAACCCTTTCGTTATCTAATTTCTAGAGCATGTGGCAAAAAACGAAACTGATTTCATAAAATAGCACTTTTAATCCATGCAGGTTACTTCCTATTACATTCGGTTGAAGGATTTAAAGTAGAAATATGCCCCCTAACATTTAATAAGTGAAGTTCCAAGTTTTAGCGCTGCTATATATTCCTGTAACATGTTAAGCATTGCTGGTTCCTCAATGTCTGGCTGCGAATACTAGACATCAGTTTTTTTAGCTAGTTTTCTTGATCGATGAAAGTTTTTATTCATCTTGTCAAGGATTAGGAAATTGAGCGTTTTATTTACTTTGGCTTATTTTTTTTCTGCAAAATGCCCATAAGAGAAAAACCAACTTCCAATTGTTTAAAGCTGCTGACCAACTGAGTATAGGAGTTTTTGATGCAGAAGAATTTTTGGTAAAAAGCGGCGAATCGATCTAAGGTAGAAGATGGCAGCGCGCGGCAACAACTGGCTTCTCCGTGTCGTATGCTGTAGCGCCAAGCGAGGTGCCGCATTTTACGAGCGTGAATTCGCTCTCAGAGAAAACTGCTCGGCTTTCTAGTTTAGCCTATAACGGGGAACATCGCACATCGCAGACGAGCAAGTGATACCGAGAAACGGACGAGCACGCTGTTTCTTGGCGTACGCGGAGCAACTTTAGCTGCATAACGTCACGTGGCACCCGGCGCCGTAGCAGCAGACGAGGAAAAGACAGCGCTGGCCTTACTCGTGACACTAGCCCCGTCCCCTGTCACGTGGTTCTCGTACGAAAATAATGCACTACAGAAGCACAGATTGGCAACCAGTAATAACTTATTTTCCTTACCTTTATCGATAAGGGACCGCTCTTCCACTGCAACAGTCGGCACAGCCGTCCACGACGGGGTCGGCCTTGTCCCTTCCTGTCAAGTGCTCCGAGAAGAGGCCCTAGCCGTTGCACATCTGCCCTCCATGATAGCCTGCCAGGACTCTCCATTTAGCGTAATTTCTCCATATGTCACACCTGAAAAAAATGGGGAAAATACCACGTGGTCATGATTAAAGAACACTTAAAAGCGAAACCAAAGTACAAAGTACGAAGAAGCGACAAAAAAATTCTGCCCTTCTAGGCACAGGTTGAAAAGTGAGGTGCACCTATGTCGTGGCACAGGTAACTCGAACTACTTCTTGGAATTCAAAACGCAGACGGTGGCTGCCACGCAAATTATTATTTTTTACTTCTGCCCTGTTCATGAAGATTCAAAGATGGTTTTGTCACAACAAAAGCTGGCCACCGGAATGTTCTTCACAGTAGCCAGTTTCTGCAGCAAGCATTCAAATGCCGTCGGCAGATATAATTTGCAAGTCTTCCACTGACGAAAAAACTGAAGAGCAACCGCTAAGATATGCTGAAGTGAAATTTCCGTCTGCGCGTCAGCTTGCATCAATGGGCCCATGAGCAACTGTCAACAAGTAGCTACAGTTTCTTACAACACCGCAGAAAAATGCACCGCGCCACACCAAAAAACATATTCACTCGAAAAAAAGAACCACGGAATATCTTTCGTTTCGTACTATAGCTGACTTGATAAGCACAACGTTTTCTTCCTAAAGACTACAGAAAAGGTGTGCTTAGTGTGCGGAAAAATGTTGCCCTTGTTTTGCTCCCCGAGATGCCACCTCACACAGCCGTGCAGCACGCCTTGTATCCTCTCCTCAGTTTTTCCGACAGTGCCGGAACATTCACGTGCACAGAAAGAAAGTTTAAACTGCAGAGCATACGAAAAAAAAAAAACGTGCACATGCATAGCAGGCGGCAGGAGCAGACGAAGGGAATGGCAGCCGAAGCGATAAGAGCGAAAGCGCTGCCCGTTGGCACAACAGATGAAATGTCCAAATAAAGACATAAGATACCCAAAAAGAAATCAGCCCAAAGCATATTTTATTTCTACACCTAATCGCATCACTTCACTTTATTCTTATGTACGTTGAAAAGACAGCACCACATACGCATAAGTCATTGAATTTTCCTTTGGCTACTAGTGTCATGGCGACGCTTTATTGCCAATACCGAAACTAGACCCAGTGTCCAATCACTGGTTTCGCTTCGTGTTGTCCCTTTTTTGAAGTCTCGTGTTTTGCTTACGGTAACTTCTTAAAATCCGCATTCCGCCCGACCTTCCATGGCGCAACTACACCCTTCTAGTCCGTCTAGGGCTTGGAGTCCAATTTTCGAATGCGTACCCCTTTCTTATTGGAATGGCCAACAGCTCACTTTGTGATTTCTGCGGGTGTAACGAAAAAAATCAAGCACCTTCTTTGCGAGTGCCCTCGTTTCAAGCCGCAAAGAGCAGCCCTCTCAGCCACGCTAGACCAATTGGACAAGCGCCCAATAACAGAAAACAACATCCTTTGGACCTGTACTACGCGAACATCAGTGCGATACGCTATGAAGGTACTGCTGCGTTATTTAAAATACACTGTACTGTACACTGTGTGACGTAGTATGGGTCGGTGACACTCTATAACACTAGGAACGCCTTCGCATACTACGTGACAGTGGCCACCTAAACCGTTCTGTACCGTGTGCGCGCGTGTGTATGCGTTTTTTTGTGCTTTTTTCATTCTTTTTCTTTCTCTCACCAGTCGCATCCCTCTGGCCCTCCCCCTGTACAGGGTAGCCAACCGGAGGTAATCTCTCCTTAACCTTCCTGTCTTTCCTTTGCCTCTCCCTCTCTCTCTCTCGGGATGAATACATTCCGAAACTGGTAGTCTGAATCCAGTCTGAAACTACAGTCTGAATCCTCAGGGTTCCTCCAAAGTGCATGTCCAACAACGTCAAGATAAGATTTGGCTGAAGCCCTTGCCTAAACGTTGCCATACAGCCTGAGTGACCCGTTCTTTGACCGCCGCTGATTACTTCAAGCTCTATCTTCGTGCCTTTCTACTAACTACTGATAGTTTAAACCCTTGCTGGATTGAAGTCCGCATTACGAAAATCCGCTATCAATGCTTCGTTCCATGCTGCAACTAGGTTTACGTGGTTTCGGGGCGTCAAAAGGAGTGTAAGCACTTGGGAGGAAAGAAAACAATATCCGACTTGGCGCGAAACACTAAAATAAACGAATCCCATTCGAAGGAGGCCATAGCCAAAGCCCGCATGTTCACTAAAGAAGTGCGACGACGTCTGGTTTCCCGCGTATATTTCTTACGATGCACATACCGATTCTGGGTCGCTTGATCATTGTCAGCAGCGTACGCTCCCACGCTACGATCGCAGACAATACCTCCTGAATAAAATATTTATTGCCGCGTTTGTATGGACAGCGCATTTTCCTGGCTTCCCGATTTAAGTATGACCACACGACTGCAGAGACAGCAAAAACGTCTTGCTCGTAAACGTAGTATAACCAGAAAGTAGGTCGCTGACAGAGGACATGTTCATGGGGATATTGCCAGCTGCTTCAATTTTCTGTTTTCCTTTTGACCTGAGCATCCAAGCACCGACAGCCTGAGAGCATTGATTTTCTTTTACCATTTCCCTCTGGATATGGAGTTGTGCAGTATAGTTACGCTATAGCGTAACTGTTTAGTTGTATTCCTTGAGACGAGGGGCTGCATATCATAGCGCTAAATGCAGGGGTGGCTATTTTTTTGCTTACGGCACGTTTAAAGGCGTAACTTTATTTATTTACATTGCTTCTTTAAGAACGGTTCAATTGTTGCTTTTATATTTTAGGTAAGAAATTATTTTTGTTTCACATGACCTGCAAATAGCTTCACTCGACCTGCTGCGTCAATAGCTTACTTTTCATTTACAGACACTTCTGTGCTCAAAAAAAAAAGAAATAAAGAAAACGTCTGTAGAACGTACGACGGTATCCTACACCTTGATTGCCTAATTTTAGATATATTTTCGAAAAGAAAATTTTAGATATATTTCAGTTTTGCCGATACGTGAGCCACGACACCATGTGTACAATATTTGATTGTAATTGTGATACTATATGTATGCCAACTCGAACAACTCAAACAATGAGTGGACAGGTGTGACTGTCTGATGAGTTCAGACAACTGTAACGTGTAAGAGACATTGGATCGGTGATGTACACGCTATGCCCGTAGATGGGAACGTAAGTTTCATAATGCTGGCAAATGGTTCCTGTCAATCGACTTGCACGCACACAACCTCAGTTACCTATTTGGCCAATCTACCCTTTTACCATTGAAAAGACGGGGAATGCGGGAGATGGAAATTCAAGATGATGAGCAAAACGTTTTGCTCATCATCTTGAATTTCCATCTCCCGCATTCCCCATCTTTTCCCTGGATTTTTACCGACGGAAGATGAAGGAACAAGATGAGCGCCCTCTGCTCGAAACGTTGGCGCCTGCATTCACCTTGTTCACGTTTAGCTCATCGCCTTTTACCATTGAGTCATTTTAAAGGAGCTGGCCTTGGCCAACAATGTTCGCGAGGAATACTTTTCTTGTTCTTTTATTTTGTTCTGTATTTCTGGCGTAAGTGTTTTTTTATGCTATCATTTTTTTATCTGTTTATTCCCGGTAAACTGTGGTCATTGGCGGCTTGCATGGCTTTAGGCATATCGCGAGAGAAGGAAAAGCGCGATCGAAAATATTAGAGGCCCTTGCTGCTTGGACAGCCAATCATACGTCTTCTCTGCATTGATGGCCAGAATAGCCACACGTTACTATGGTTGAAAAATTAAATTATGGAGCTTGACGTGCCAAAACCACGATCTGATTATGAGGCACGCCGTACTTGGAGACTCCGGAAATTCGGACTACATGGCGTTCTTTAACGTGCACGTAAATCTAATTACACGGATGTTTTCGCCCCCATCGAAATACATCCGCCGTGGGCGGGATCCGATCCCACGACCTCATGCTTAGCAGCCCAACGCCATAGCCACTAACAACCACGGCGGGTACCTTACTATGGTACGGCCGTTTTATTTCGATGCAGTCACTGACTGTCTGTGCATCTCTTGAGCGCAGGAAGCTGTAAACAAAATCAGACAAAAGCATTGCAACCACCGTCGTTTATAAAACACACTTTTCACTTAGTATGCGTTAAGCATTTCTATGATAAAGAATCACCCCTCCCCCATCCTACCTTATTTTACCTTGGGGAGCTCAAAATAATTTGCATAGTTTACAAAGGATGTCTAAAAGAATTAGGTTTACACATTTCTTCATGTACTACACAACTTAGTGCTCCTATGAGGCATGACGAAGTTTCCTCCGATACACGCTAGCCTTCGGTGTCACTGTGGCTATTTTCAAGACTTCTTTCTCTTGTATTTTTTTTCTCAATAGGCAAATAGTATCAAGTCAAGGACAAATGAACGAGTCATATCACACAAAGAAAGAAGTCATTATTTCATTATTTTGTACGTTCTGTCGTACTAGAAGAGAAAAAGACATTCTTGAATGCTACCAAATCAATTTTGTCTTATACTCAATTTTCGAGAGATTTGAAGAACAAAGCCAGACGCAGCGTGTGGTACGTTTACGCTACTAGGAAAAAAAAAGAAAAGATAAATTAGGGCATCGCGCAGGTGGCAGAGGTGCGCAATTCACGAGTCTTAATGAACATGCGCTTGCTTCTGGAGAAGAGGAATGTAAACGTGGATCAGCGACGATTGTGTATAGAAGACACATGTGGGCAGAGTGCTAAAAGGCGAGTAACCCACATTGAAAATAAATAAAAGGATGAATTAAGGGAAGACTTGTTCTGCGAAATGTAGCTGCAGCACAAGAAAGATAGCAGGCAGAGAAAGTGCCCAGGAGAAAAAAAGAACAACAAAAAAAGAAGGACGGAAAATGAAGGAGTGGCTTCATTATCATCTATATATAGTCAATGTAGCGTATTCGACTACTTCGAGGCATTCTGTGTCTCCAAAAAACTCTCTCTTCCTTTCTTTTGCCCGCTGCAATCAAAACCATGCAGGAAATGCAATTTACCGGAGCAAGCTGCACGAACTCGGACTGAGAGCAAGAAACATAAACCAAGTGTACAGACCCCGAGAGAAAAAGAAAACAGTAATGCGAAGATGCATGTGGTCCGAGTCTTGTTTCTCATTGCTTTTCTCGTCACGTCATCGACGGCTGCTCACGTTTGTACTTGATGGATTGCCTCGGCCACGCAATAGCGAAGTGCAGGGTCAGACCAGGTTCCTTGCGCTTGCTTTAGCCGAAAAAAGACACGAGATTGTAGACTCGATTAAGACGACAGGCACACGAACATCGGCTGTCCATCGTCTAAAGCTTTGCTGTTTGCCTTCTAGCTCCGTGTGTCTTTATGTGCAAGCTAAAGTGCCATAATGAGAAAAGCACAGGTAAAGTAACAGTATCACTCACTCCGACGTTCGTGTTTTAATAGTGTTCAGAGGTAGTCACATCGACTATCTTTCTTAAGGCACGTCTCGATACTTCCCTGTGCGCTCTTAATTCCTGTTTCCTTGACTGAATTTCTTTGTGTTGTGATACCAGGCTCGCTCCAAGAAGCAAGCAGCAATATTTGCTGCTTGAATCTATTTACTAACACAACCACAGGGTCATCCAGCTATTTGTTGAGTTCTCTGTTTCACATACAATTGTTTTTAAAGAGCGCGTAGGTTGTTTACCCGTCCTTGCTTTCTTTCTTCTTTCTTTAGCTTTCCTCTAAACGCTGAGAGTACGTGAAAAGACGTTGATCGTGGTCACTCCCCCCCCTCCATTTGCCGTCTTAACTGTCGCACGGATTTACATATCTGACCAGTGATAGCATGAGTGTGCTAAATTATTTGTGATTTCTTTCTATGGCGTGCAACTGCTAGCTATGGGTATCAATTCGCCTTTCTGGTAAACAGCGCAAAAGCAGACAAAGGATGCCAAAATAGGTGGGACGACCACAAGCACTTATCTTCGCCACACCCCTTTTGCCGTTCTTTGCCTCATTTTGAGCTGTTTAACAAGATGCAACGCCAACTGGCCAGGTCTTATAATCGACTAGCCTCTCATCGTATGCGTCAATTAAATGAATGTCATTAGCGAACGGGAACCAAATAACAACATTTAACAATGCCTGAATAGGACAGTGCCTGAGTAGAACCAGTCAAATCCGATCTGCAGTATCACTACCCGTTAATAGGCGTAATTACCTCGGTAGGTAAAGGAATAATTTTTTTCTTGGAGCTTTAAATATGGCCACAGGCCATAAACTCTCGTGATTTTGCCGCCTGAGCAGCAGCTGAAGTGCTGCAAAGGTCACATTGCAAAGGTCACACTGACGATTACGATACTCCCTAATGTGTAATTAGAGTGCAGCTCTATACGTGTTTTCATTTCACGATATATTGGCTCACGCGGACACTCTGTCTCGTGCGGCAGGTTCCAAGCGGAGCGAAGTGCGGCGCGACTGCCACGCTAATCGGGAGATCGCGAGAAGCAGCGCGTGGGTGACGCGTGGACGCGATTCACAGCAGCCGCCACAGACAGACCTCTGCTCATGCAGCGCTTTGCAAAGCGAACAAAAGACGCGTAGAGTGCCTCGATGCGCGCGCCGCCGCGAACGGAGCGCAGGCGAGTGAGCGCATCGAGGCGCCCTAACGACAGGCGCTCGCCATCGTCGCCACAGTCAGTCTTGCGCGGCACTGCGCTTCTTTTCTCACGCTTTCGCCATGGCCTACTCCGGTTTCCGCTTCATGGTTCCGCGGCACCCTCCTTCTACGCTTTCTTCCTCACGCTATCCAACCAGACTGCTGACTGGTTAACATCCCTGCCTTCCTGAATTCTACTCTCTCTCTTTCTTTCCTCACGCTGTCTTCGCATCGCCGACTTTCGTCTCCCGATGCGCTCCACGTTCGCTCATCTGTCGCTGTGCTCGTTCACTCTGTTACCAGGTGGGACAACGACGCTCACCGCAGGAACGGGCGCTTGAGGTCTGCCCTCTAAAACAAAGAAAAACAAAGAGAGAAAGAAAGAAAAAAATAAAGGAAAAAGCAATCGCAGAGTGCAAAATGAAATGGCAAACCAAGAGCGGAAAGAACTTCAAAGTTAAAGAAGTAACATATTGGGCGCAACCATTTTGCGATTACTTTTGAAGTCGGGACAGCAACATGAAATCGAAGCAGCGGGGTACTGCGCGTTAGGATTGGTTTAGTTTACGATCGAGAAAAGCGTTTTTATACGTTTCTTCTTCTTTTTTGCAAATTTGTGATGCTGGCTGCGGTCGCTGACGGAAGCTAAGTGAACTGGGACGAAATTCACAAAACTAAGAGAATTTCTGTTTGACTTGCATTTCGGCACTCACCACTAGCGATAGCAATCTCGCTGATAACGAGAGAACTTCCGTGACGACGGGCAATTCTGAGAACGACTTACGAAAGTGAACTTTCGTGAATAAAAAGCCCGGAAGTCTCATCCAGTTCATTCCTGAATGACATTCTTCGTATGCCACTGCTACGGGCGCAATATGACTGCGACTTTGCAAACAACGATTACAGCAGGGGACGTTTCCCTAGTTTAAATGGTGCCCCATGACGCGTAATGTTTTAGAAGCAATTTTGGTGCAATTTCTTATCCACTTGAGCGCTGTACAAGTTTTGTGCGCTTCAAAACATGCACACGCACATAAGCACACGCACGCACACGAGCACACGATTGTTCACTCACCCGTAAGTCAGCAAACTGTGCCCATTCCTTCGGCTGGCAGCTCACTTACTGTGACCAAGAAGGCGGAGCTCCAAACTGAATATTGTCACAGGCGTCCGAGTTCCATCCCCAGTAGCGTTTGGAGGGCAAACGTTTGTTGTCTTTATCATACAACGAGGGTGAGGCTGATCATGAGCAGGTGGCCAGACCACGAAGCCTTAACAATGACGGTGTTAACTGTAAAAGATGGACGAGATGGACGAGATGGGCGATCGGGTGGACAGACGAACGCAGACGGCAAAGACAGTTTAGAGCCCCGTTTAGTGTCGCGGTAAATAAAGGCTACTTCTCTCCCACCATCGCGCGCCACGCAAAACACGCAAGCTCGCTCGCAAACAAAAAATGAGCCAAGAGGGCCCCGTTGAAGCCGCTACATCTTTTCGCCATTTCCCTCGACACCTTAGCTGACGGGGAGGAAGCAAAAAGAAGCGCGCGTTCTAAGGAGTAATCTACGTAATGAGGGTGAGGTGGGATCGATCCGCATTACGGGGGCGGCGTGTCCCGCTCGCAGGCCGATGTCGGCGACAGCACAGGAAGCAAGATGGCACGCGAGCGCATCTCTTTCCTCCTGTCGGCTCCTGCCAGCAACCCGAATTTATTGCGTTTGTTTCGGTGACTGCGCACACGTGCTGCGTCATTTGTTATCTGGTCGACGGCGTTCCTCTCTTGCGCAGTAAGGCTTAGGTGCTTCTTGCTTCCGAGAGCCTTTAGGATTTCCGCGTATAACGCGTTGCTTGCCTGATGAAAAGGAAAGGGTAGGGGAATGGGGATGGTCGAAGAACGTACTGTCGCGAAGACCATTCGTACTTGTTTTCACGACGCGCCGTTAGAGCCAGCCAATATATCCTTCCATTCCGTGCGCAGTGCTCAAATATATGGACTGATCTAGCTTACAGTAATGGACTCATGGAAAGAACAGCTGTATCGGATGAAGATACTAGAAACAGTTACAGAGAAAACGGGCCTTCTATGTGCGGCTACTGATGTTCACGGTGTAAAAAAATTAGAGTGATAAAGGCAGCTAGCATTCGATCAAGTAGGAAGGAAGGAAGGAAAAAGTGGAGAAGGAAAGGTAGGGAGGTTAACCAGTATGGCTTAACCGGTTTGCTACCCTGCACATGGGAGAGGGATGGGGGAGACTAAAGATGGGGAAGGGGGAGAGGGAGAGAGAGCACATATCACAGCACACACACATCGTCCGTTGGAGTCCATCATTCTGGCATGGTACGCGACGTCACTCTCACAGCCGCTTGTCCAATCCCGTCTCTTTCAAAAACCGAAGTAGTCCCTTTGTCGCCTTCACCTGCGATATCTTCTGTCGGCGGCATGTGAAAATCGTGTCGAGCGACAATGGTCTACTGTCAAGGCGCGCTAGAACAGATGCCAGGGACTGTCGCTGAACGTTATAGTCAGGACAGTCGCACAGAACATGTTCCAGCGTCTCCTCGCAAAGACAGGCATTACAGAGATCGTTGTCGGCCATTCCAATGCGGAAGGAGTAAGATTTGGTGAAAGCCACCCCCAGCCATAAGCGATAAAGCAGGGTCGCCTCTCTTCGACGCAGTCCAGTTGGCATATAGAGATGCATCAAAGAGGGCAGGTGGTATTGACGGTTGCTCTGGGTGGTCTGGCTGTTTGGTGTGCACCATAGAGATAGCGTGATCTCATGTGCAAGCACTCGAAGTCTGCTAGCTGCGTCGGATCGTGAAAGCGGTATGGCCTCTTCTTGTGCGTCTTCAAGAGCTGCCCGAGCGGCATTATCGGCGTCTTCATTTCCAGTGACGCCGCAGTGACTTGGCAGCCACTGAAACGTCACATGGTGTCCTTTCTCCTGTGATGTATGGAGTAGGCATCTAATATCGAATACGAGCTGTTCGAATGGCCCGCGATGCAGAGCTGATAGTACAGATTGTAGGGCTGCCTTTGAATCGCTGAAGATTGACCACTGCCGAGGTGGCTCCCGATTGACGACACGAAGTGCAGCGCGAAGAGCAGCTAGTTCAGCAGATGTCGATGCTGTTGGGTGGTCAGTCCTAAAGCTGATGGTAATAGCTTTTGCTGGGACAACCACAGCACCGGACGAACACTGGATGTTTGTGGAACCATCGGTATAAATGTGTTCCCTGTCAGCGTACCTCTCGTGCAGAAGAAGCAGAGACAGTTGTTTGAGCACAGGCGACGACAGTTCAGACTTTTTTCCGATTCCTGGTACACTGAGATGGACTGTAGGGCTGATAAGACACCAAGGGGGTATCGATGGTTTAGATGCAGCGGTGAAGCCCGATGGCAGTTTGTCGTTGTATTTGATGATAGTTTTAGCGCACCAATCACCAATCACCAGGCACCAATCATCATTTGATCAAGTAATTCCTTATACTGCCGTGGACCTGATTTGTGCGAACGCATCATACGAACGTTCCTTGGTGGCAACCTGCCTGTTATACGGTTCTCATTGACTCTCTGTTTGTCGCGGATATGAAGGAAATAGTCAATTTTTTCATACTTCAGCTAATCTACAGTAAACGAAAGAAAAACATAACAGTTCGTTGCACCTGTGCTCTCCTTTGTATTTTTATTTCATTTCTTCTTATTTCTTTAGGCGCATTACAGTCATAATTCACAAGAAACCTTGTCAATGCTTGCAAATGAGAGGCTAATGGTTTTTCGTTGCGCTGAAGTGCATTGTCATCAACAAAACACCAATGCGGGCAAGCAGCTGTATACGTAGAAAAATGTTATATATATAACAGCAAAATAAATGAATATACACTTTTTCAACCTTTTATGCTCTTCAGTCCGGTGCAAATGCAAACGCCGGAGAAGTAACAAATGCAATGATCCCGCAAGTGAGCCAGTAATGGAGCTGCCAATTGCCACTGGAATGAAAATCTGGGGTAGATTCTAGCACTATTTAGCTAGGAGGAACGGTAACAGTGCGCGCACTTTCTCTCTGTTAGTACAGACACAAAGCTAATATTATTCGTATTATTATTAGTTATTAGATCGGTACTGTAGGACCTGAAGAATAAAAACAAACCCATTGAAGTGTCACCGACCTTAAGGCAGGTAAAGCGCAAATGAAACATGGACAATAGAAAAATGACGACATACAGAGTGCTTCCTCTCAGCTGATGTGGTCACAGATGTTCATCTATACCTTATCTATTTCTCTTCTTCCCTTATATCTCGCATTTCCTCTTAGAACAGTGGCAGATCGCAAACTAGATCATTTATGATGGTTATTCCTTTCTCTGCCACATGTCACTCACCTTATCGTGAGCAATCAGAAAGTTCCTCCTGATTGTTGCGTGTCAGCGTTCAAGTTAGTTATAACTTCGTCGAAGTACAGTCAATCCAATAATCCTGCCACTCCCCCATCCCCCTTATGACAGCGCGACAGTTACTTTCGATGCATTGAGCTGAACGAGTGCCCTTTACTGAAGGAACCCTGGACCAGGCTGCCTCGAATGCCTCCGGGCGCGGAAGGAGATTATCTCCATACGCTGCATGGTAAGGGGGGCGTCTGGTTTTATTTTTATTATCCCTGGCTCTTGCGGGATCACAGTTACAGACACGCATGCACGTCTCTTTGAGCAAGAATACGTCGACGCGGTAAATAGAACGGAGGCTTTCGCTCGCCGAAGCTTATCTCCCGCCTCCGTTGTACAACTCGGTTTACGACGTCTGCAGCTTACAACACGAGCGCCCACAGCGTGCACCGTACTCTCTTCCTGAACTCCGTCCCCGTGTTCCGAAAAGCCTGTCTTGTGGTAAAGTGCAGGAACATTGCGTAGGTGCCTGTCGTAAATGCACCGAGAGGATCGCTGCCTTGTGGCATCTTTCTGAATAGAACTGTAGGCATAGAAAGTGACGCAGAAATGGCTGCGAATGGCAGATAAGCGTTGTAAATGGGGGCAGTTGCTTAATGCACTTTTGGATGTGTTATAACGTAGGAAGTCAGCAATTCACAGAGCAGATTTTAATGTGGTTATCATTCTTTGCCTACTTAAGGTGTTTTGAGCCTGCCTGCCTGTTTGCCTGCATATCTATCTATCTATCTATCTATCTATCTATCTATCTATCTATCTATCTATCTATCTATCTATCTATCTATCTATCTATCTATCTATCTATCTATCTATCTATCTATCTATCTATCTATCTATCTATCTATCTATCTATCTATCTATCTATCTATCTATCTATCTATCTATCTATCTATCTATCTATCTATCTATCTATCTATCTATCTATCTATCTATCTATCTATCTATCTAATCTATCTATCTATCTATCTATTCACCCATCATCCATCGTCCTTTTATCACTGTCATCCCTTGAGTAACATCATGTCATTGTCTTCATGACATCGTCGTCATATGACTTAGCCGTTCCATCGACGTCAATCTTTCTTCGTCATTGTATTGTTATCATACTGCCATCATCCAATCGTGATTACGCCGCCCTGTCTTCATTGTTAGACAGTCACTATTATGTACCTATTCTCAGACCGTCCTCGTAATGCCCTCGTGGTGCTTGCATCATCGTCACTCCAGCTTTGTCATCTGCTCTTGTGTGGCCGTCACCATACCACCTTTGTCGTCATACAAGTTTCATGATACAGTCGTCCTTACTCCATTGGGATCATACACTAGTCGTCATCCCATTGTCCTCACGCCATTTTCATGCCACCGTCGTAACGGCATTGTCGTCATATAGTCGTCGTCATGCATTTATTCTTTCATTTGCACTGTCACAAATGTAACTTCGACATCCAACTCTCATAATTCCGTCGTCGTAATGCGGTTTTCGTCATCCCGTCGTGGCCACGTTACATTTTTCTATCTACTCGTTCCAGGTAATTTCGTCGTAAAAATGCGGTTGTCATGGGATCTTCATTACTCTGCCGCTGTAATGTTAACGTCGTCATTGCTTGCTCGGGCCAAAGACGCTATCATACATCCACTGTCATACCATCGACGTCATGCCGTCTTGGTCGTGTCATCATAGTCATTCCCGCTTGCTTTTCGGTTCCTGCCATACTATCGTCGTCACGGCGCCGTCGTTATACCCCCATCAAAATACTATCATCCTTCGTCAATTCATCATCACTACGTCGATGTCATACAGTCGTCGTCATGCCTCCATGCTCCATCATGCCTCCGTGCTCCATCATGCCTGCATGCTCCATCCTGACGAAGGGTGCAATGTAAACGGTTTGGCAGACATCGTCAGCTCCTTAGTGGACGCTTACCATTACCATCGAAAGAAAAGAAGTACAATCAGTGCATTTTACCGGTGCTAACATATGGGGCAGAAACTTGGAGACTGACAAAGAAACTTGAGAACAAGTTAAGGACCGCGCAAAGAGCGATGGAAGGAAGAATGTTAGGCGTAGCATCAATAGACAGAAAGGCAGCGGTGTTGATCGGAGAGAAAATGGGGATAGCCGATATTCTAATTGACATCAAGAGACAAAAAAAATGGAGCTAGGCAGGTCGTGTAATGCCTAGGTTAGATAACCGGTGGAACATTAGGGTTGCAGAATGGGTGCTAAGGGAAGGGAAGCGCAGTCGAGGACGGCAGAAGACTAGGTGCGGAGATGTAATTAGGAAATTCGCAGGCGCTCGTTGGAATTCGTTGGCGCAAGACAGGGGTAGTTGGAGATCGTAGGGGAGGCCTTCGACTTGCAGTGCACGTGAAATATGATGATGATGGTGATGACGATGATGATGATGATGATGACGATGTTGATGAATATTGATTGCGTGTTTGACACATAGTCCATGGAGCTTGTAAGCTGTCGGAAAAGAAGAAGTATTGAACGAGGCCGATATTCATCGATAAGTAAGCCGGTTCATCTCCGCAAGGCACCAGCATCTGAGGCACTTTCAGCGGTGAGAGGAAGTTCGTTATTTGTGCATAAACACCTGCCCGGAGGAGGGGGAGGCTGGGGCTGCCCGACACTAGTCAGTGCCAGAGGCTTCCAGTATTAACGGGCAACAAAGTTCAGAAGCTTTTTTAGCTCTATCGCGTCACGATTTACAATAAGACAAGTGGATTACAGTGCCTGGCCAACATGGTTACTTATACAATTAGAAGTACTGTAAAGAGTCAAATTGTACAAGCGAACTAGAACCACAACAAAAACGAAACCACCTTTACGTTTATGACAACGTAAGAGAACACAGAATAGAAGAATGCGAGGATGACCTGTCAACCATATTAAAGAAAAAACTGGTCTATAATGTTAGACACTAGAAAAAAAGAAGTTTGCCCAGTCGAGGACAGCAGGGAACTTTAGGCGGTGTGATGAAATCAAGAAATCTCCAGGCATAAATGGGGTCAGTTGGCACAAGACAGATGCAAGTGGAGACCGCTGTGAGAGGCCTTTCTTCGTCCAGCCGCGGACATAAACAGGCAGGTAACATACATACACATACATACATACACATACATACACACATACATACATACGTACATACGTACATACGTACGTACATACATACATACATACATACATACATACATACATACATACATACATACATACATACATACATACATACATACATACATACATACATACATACATACATACATACATACATACATACATACATACATACATACATACATACATACATACATACATCGCATGAGCACGCGAGAACATAAGACGTCGTTGTTAGTGCCTGTGTGTGCCCTAAGTATTCCGTTCATCCATGTATATGGCGCAGCTTATCATTCTCAACGTCTAAATCACGAGGCCGAGCTTCCATCCTGGTATAAGTCATCTCGACAGCTTACAGAAACCGGAAAATCTAAACAACGTATGGCTGGAACACTTCCTTCTGTGTCTCTTGTCCATTTATTTTCTCCTTCTACTAGCCTCTCTTCGAGATTGGCCGAGATCCGAGAGTTTGAAGCATACAATGAAAAGAATATAAAGACAGAAATGCAGTGATATGTATAGGAGTAAGGAACTCGAAACGCGACTAGTAAAAGGATTGGAGCTTTGTCCAGGAAAGTGGATAAGCTATTGTTGGCACTGCATCTTGGTAGGAGCTTGCTGTTCCGTTCCCCGCAGAATATAGTCCAGCCTTCTTCTTTTTCCCACCTCAATGTTTTCACGATCCTGAACAAGCTCTTGCTGAGCTCTGCTGTACAGTCTCAATGGTGCGGTCCTTCTTTTCCAGCAAAAGGCCGTTATCAAATTTGTCGCACATATTTTTCTACTTTTTATTGTTTTTTATTTCTCTTTTTTCCTTATTTTTGTTAGCTTTGAGCAAACGTGTAGCTTTCATTCTATGGCGATTGTATCCCCTTTCCCTTGCTGATTTCTTCTCTTCTTAAAGGTTCCTCAATTTTCTAAATAGCGCGTCTTAGAAATGTGCCATGGTACAGGGCGCGCTTTGCTCCTTTTTCCCCCCGAAAGCTTTAGTCCGTGTCAGGGCTTCTAGCGTAAGCTGGTGCTCTGTATCCGCCTACGAACATCAAGAGACTGTTTAGTTCCAAAGTCGGCGACTTCGCTATGCAGTTCTCTTCCTCTTCATGCTCGTTTGCTACCGAAGCCCTTCGCGTCTCGTCAAAGCCTATCGCTTGCTGGCCGGTGACATTACAGTTACGACTCACACGTGTGCAGGTTTACGAGATTGATTCATTGGTGCAGCCATTTCATCCCCTCTTTCGTGGCTGCCCAATCACGGGCCGCTTATAAATGTAGTTCGCGGTAGGCCTAATGGCGGCCGTCAAAGCGATTACCCGCTTAGCTGGAGGAGCATGATCCGGCTCCTCTAAAGAAGTCCTCGAAAGATGTTTTTTTTTATCTCCGCTAGAATGGCGATCGTTTGCGGGCTGCCCCGTTTCCTCTTTTGCTGGCCCACTTCGCCCTTCATTACTTTAGGTGCATTTTATTTTCGGCGCGCTGTCAGTTGCCACGTTCGTCCGAGTTGTGGCCTAGACGCAGACAGCGTTATAAAGTACCGTTATCTGCACATTTCGTTTGAACTGGTCGAACTGAATGTTTGCAGTAAACCTCGTGGGTACGAAACTAAGCTGTTAATAGGAAAAGAATATCGACAGCAACATGTCCTAACGTTGTTAGTTGATTTTCATCTAAGATGGGAAGGAAGACGAAGTGCTTCTCTTGCGGAACACATCTCGCCCGTCTCTGTGCTTTTCTGGACTTCTCACTGCACCTGTGGGGTCTAGCGCCCCCTCCATCGCGGTGATGGATGTGCAACACCCCGAGGATCGTCCCGGTTCCCGTTCACCTACGGACATCGGTTCGAGGAAGCGAGGAAATACATCGAGTGGTAGCGAGGACACAGAGCTGTACTCCGCATCAGGTGACGAGTCATCGGAAGACGGCTTTCGACTTGTACAGTACCGCAAGGCCAAACGAAGAATTATCAACTCATCTTCGGCGTCCAGCTCGAACACTGTGAAAACAGCGCCTCAGCGATGGCCTCACTCCATCCTGTTTGTGCCACAGAACGCTACCGACAACCTGCGCGTCCTCAACAGGCAAGCACTCTCCGTGTATCTCGAAAACACTGTGCCAAACGAGATCAAGGATGTGAGGATAAACACACGGCGAAACATCCTGGCTATCGATGTGATGAACCCGAGCGCGCTGACCATACTCCAACATGTAACGCAGCTGGGAAACATCAAGGTCCGATCCATCATGCCAACGAACGGTGCCACAATTACAGGAGTAATCTATGACATTGACAATGAAATTCCTAATGCAGACCTCCCAGTTCTTATAAAACCAGCAAGTGAACATAACGTCATTGTGCATGTTTGTCGCCTCGGCAACACACGTTGTGTGAGACTAACGTTCAAAGGCGACTGCCTTCCACCCTACGTGAAGGTCGGCCACTTTCGCCACCAGGTTCGACCATTTATACCAAGACCAATGCAATGCTACCATTGTCAGAAGATTGGCCATGTGAAGGGTGTCTGCAGAAATTCGGCCGTGTGCCCTCGATGTGCCGAACCCCACTCAGAAGACAACTGCAGCGCAATCAAGTTGAAGTGTCCTAACTGTCAGGGTGATCACTGCGCCTCTTCCAAAAACTGTCCCCAGATCAAGAAAGAGATCACCATTCTTAAACAAATGGTGAGAGACAACTCTACCCACAAAGAAGCTGCTGTGAAAGTACGGCGAAGACGACGTCACCGTCGAACGTCTTCACGACGTAAAACATCAAGTTTTCAGGAAAAGTCTCCTCGTCAAGCCGCATCACCAGTGGAAGTTTCCAGCCCTCCGAACACCGGTGTTGGAAGGGAGAAAACTGCCAGATCTCTCTCCACAAAGGAATGGCCGCCACTTCCATGTACACGACCGCCAGAAGAGCCGCAGAAGAAGCCGCCCCCAGTACAGCAAGGCGCTGTATCCGAGGGGTCGCGGAAAACAGATGAGCAAGTGATAGCACTTATTAGGCCTTTAATGAATGCCATTCGCGTGTTGCTAAGCAACATGCACACACCGTCTGCCAGAAGTGCGCTTCAAGTACTGGACGCTCTGAGTCCGGTGCTTGCAACCCTTGAGTAGACCATGGCTCCACAGCCACGGTCTTTTAGGGAAGAGGTCCGACAAGCAGCTATTTTTCAGTGGAATGCGCGCGGACTCAGAGCGCGCCTTTCGGATTTCCGTCGCTTCGTGTACGCCAATATGTTTCCCATTATCGTCATTTGCGAGCCGAACTTATCGAACACAATCAGGCTTTCTGGATATGAATTATTTATGTCGTCAACTATTTATGAAAACAGTAAGGTTTTGGTGTGTATTCGCCGTGACCTCACCTACACTCATCACCCTGTACCACCTAATGACTATAATCAATATATATGCCTAAACGTAAGAAAAAAGAATTTGGCGTTTACTTTTGTGGGCGCCTACCTATCTCCGTCAAGTCGATTTGATTACAAAAGACTCCAAGACATCCTTTCTTCAACCTCCAATCCCTGGATCATCATTGGAGACTTCAACGCCCATCATACACTCTGGAGAAGTCCGATGATCAACGCAAGAGGCAGAGCTCTGGTATCTTTCGCCGCCAGTAATGAACTTTGGCTGCTGAATGATGGAAGTCCTACCTACTTACGTGGCTCCACCTACAGCAGCTGTCTTGACTTGGCTTTCGTCTCACGAAGCCTTGTCAGACGTGTAGGGTGGTTTGCGGACATAGAGACGCACGGAAGCGACCACATTCCCACGTACATCAAGATCAGAGGATTGTCCCCTTCCCAAATACGGGATACGATCCAAAGAGTGGACTGGCCTAAATTTCAGTCTATTATGGAAGAACGCTGCGACGCCAATCCATCTTTCGACTTGGAAGAAGCAATGAAGAGCGCGGTGCAAGACACTATGCGCACTCTCACATGCTCTTCGAAACTGAACGAATTTGATGTGGAACTAGAATGACTTCGAGCAATCCGACGACGTGCTGAACGAAGATACCGACGTACGAAAACAGTGGACGATTTACGGACCGCCAGGCGCACGCAAAAGAAGATACAGCGCCGGTTAGACAAGCTCGAATCGCAACGTTGGAATGCCTTCTGTGAGTCGCTAGATCCACGCAAGCCTTTATCGCAACTATGGAGAACGGTGCGCGGTCTCCGGACACTCCCCGTACAGCGATTCCCATTCAAGGCGCTTGCCCTCTCTCAAAAGAGATCGGAGATTGACGTGGCAGAGGATTTCTGCGCCAGATTATCCGGCCAACTCACGGCTACCAACATTCGATCGCCTTCGAGTAACTGTCCGCCACCACGTGATCACCGGATGGATCTACCATTCTCAATCCACGAACTTAAGGCAGCATTAGCTTTGTGTAGCCGCACATCAGCGCCAGGACCTGACGGAATTTCCTACCGAGCTCTGTGTCACCTGGGGGAGCGAGCGAGAGGACTTCTCCTTGAGGTGTACAATGAATCTTGGACAGATGGCACACTACCAACAACCTGGAAGACAAGTCGCCTTGTTCCACTGCTGAAGCCTGGCAAGTCGCCGTTGGAACTCTCATCATATCGCCCGATCGCGTTGGCGAGCTGCGTGGGCAAAGTAATGGAGAGGATGGTCCTAGGACGCCTGGAGTGGTACTTGGAATACCACAACACCTACCCAGATGCCATGGCGGGCTTCCGACGCGGTCGATCATCGATCGATAACGTCGTCGACCTGGTCATCTACGTTCAACATGAGAAATGCCGTAAGCGTCTCTGCGCTTCTTTATTCCTCGACGTTAAAGGGGCGTATGACAACGTTACGCATGAAGCCGTCCTCTCTGCTCTCGCAGAGGTAGGAGTGGGTGGTCGGATGTTTAAATGGATACGGAGTTATTTATCCATGCGATCCTTTTTTGTAAGCACCGAAGAAGGCCATACTTCTCTACATTACAGCTACCGCGGCGTCCCCCAGGGCGGTGTACTTAGCCCTGTGTTATTTAATCTAACACTAATTGCTCTCCTTGAGCACGTGCCAACTACAGTCAGGCTATCAATGTACGCCGATGACATCTGCATATGGACGTCTGCAGTAACACGCCTACAGTTGCGAGCGAGAATTCAGAGAGCCGCCACACAAACTGTTCTCTACCTTCGTAATCGAGGCCTGGAAATTTCCTCAGAGAAATGCGCACTAGTGCCATTTACGCGCAAACCCATGGCCAACTACAGTGTAATGATAAATGGCCAAATAACACGATGGGTCCGATCGTACAAGTTCCTAGGTGTCATAATTGACAGGGGCTTGTCATGGAGCCCACACGTATCATACATGAAAAAACGGTTGACAGGCATCTGTCATCTCCTCAAGTTTTTCGCTGGCAAGACCTGGGGAATGTCGCCAAGTGCGATGTTGCAACTGTACAGGGTGCTTTTCCTAGGATTTCTGCGATACAGCTTGCCAGCAATGATCAACACAGGTAAAACAAATCTACGCACAATACAAAGTCTTCAGGGTCAAGTGCTCCGGATCTGTCTAGGCCTGCCTAAGAGTGCTTCAACAGTGGCTACGATAGCAATCGCTGGAGATCACCTTGTCAGGACCCACATTGAAATTGAAGTACTCAGGACCCATATAAGGCATCTGACCAGGACTCCTCGTCACCACTTGGCCTCCCTAACAGCGGACAGACCACACACATCTTTCAGCCGGACGATAACGGCATATGATGAATCATTGCCAGCTTGTTTCACTCCGGCTGCGAGACCTTCGATTCCTCCATGGTGCCTCGCCCAGCCAAAAATCAACCTCACAATACCTGGTATCTCGAAAAAAGCTGATCTATCATCGCCAGCTTGTAGACAGCTCACGCTACTACATTTGTACGAGCACTACCGTGATTCTACGCATATTTACACTGATGGATCTGTCCTTCCAAGTAGCTCCGCGGCGGCAATCGTCATACCAGCGAAAGCTACAACAATTAAATTTAAGACGACCCACGCGACAACATCGACGGCAGCAGAGCTCGCAGCGCTCTTTACTGCCCTTGATCAAATTGGTGATGAACCACCACATAAATGGACAATATTCTGCGATTCGAAGGCGGCACTGCAGTCTCTACTGTCACCTTTACGACGCGGGCCACACGAACAACTAATATTCCATATTACAGAGACGTTGCAACATATAAGTGAAGCAGGCCATGAGATAACTTTTCAGTGGCTTCCAAGTCACTGCGGGATTATCGGCAATGAACGGGCGGATCACGCTGCCCGCTCAGCCCATACTGAGGAGCGCCACGTCCCAATTCCTCATTCTAGAACTGACGCAGCACGGAAGCTCCGCCTACTTGCTCGGCAGTGCACCGCGTCGCAATGGAATGAGCCACATTTCAGAAACACGCGACTGTACTCACTTGATCCAACACTAAGTCTTCGAGCGCCATCACAGCTTCGCCGTAGAGGCGCCACGCTTTTATATCGACTTTGGTTGGGCGTTGCCTTTACTAAAGCCTATGCATTCCGCATAGGGATGACCGACAGCCCAACCTGTGACCACTGCGGCCATGAAGAATCAATTGGCCATATTTTGTGCACCTGCCCGCAGTACAGTCCACAGAGGGCATGCCTCAGCCAGGAACTTGACCAACTGGACAACCAACCGCTATCCGAAAAAAGAATTCTGCAACATCGAAACGACCTACCGTCACAGAAGAAGGCCGTGCAAGCGCTATTGCGCTTTTTGCGTTCTACCGGCCTGTGTGAACGACTTTAACTGGAACGCCTTTTGTGTGTGTACCTCCATGTGTGCGTGGTTTTATTTTCCTTTCTTTTAGCGTTTTCCTCTCTGTCATCTTTGTAACCCCTATCCCCCATCCCCAGTGTAGGGTAGCAAACCGGAGACTCATATCTGGTTAACCTCCCTGCCTTTCCTCTTCATTCTCTCTCTCTCTCTGTATCTAAGATATTACAATCGCCACTTCAGGTTACTAATGCTTTCTCATAATTGCTGTACCTGAAGAACTTCAACATGCATGATTCAGTAATGGCGGTGCTTCAGCGCGACTATTTTTACCTAGTCTTCGTCATGTTTGTTTTTACTGTTTCGGCGTCATCATCGAGCACCTGCCCACTAGGATAAAGATGACGCCAGCATGTTTTGGATGCACAGTGGCCCACGTCTCCTCTGCAATTTAGTGCTTACCTTCATTTGTTCTTGCTTTTCTGGTAAATAATGTTGTCACAACCCTACTTGCTGGTCGTCAGAGGCACAAGGAATTGCGAAATAATAACAGAAATGGAGCGCCTAAATTGTCTACATCTAAACACACGCTATAGTGAAATGAGAAGCGGGAGGCAACATCAACGATCGAAACAGCTTCAACCCCATAACATTAGCATTGAAATGAATTTACATTGCGATACTGTATCAATTTTCTTTCATTTTTGTTATGAGCGAACCTCAAGGCAGGAAAAGGCGGATCTTATTTGTTTTCTTTATATGCGTACAATGTCCAAACATATACGCAAGAATTATTTGGACTCATAGCGAGAAGGCATGTGTTGGATCCAATACGGACTATTGTTAAGAATGGCGAGCTGCGAAACAAGATTGCCACACAGTTACGACAGGGCGACACGACGCGCACCTCCCCCTCTCCGTCGCTGCAGCTGGGAGGCGTTCGAAGACGCGGCCTTTGCGCTGGAATCCGCCGCCTTCCACCCGCCCCATCGACATTGTGACGGAACGAGTTCGGTGTTTGAACAATGTTTCCGGAGTTCCTCAACGCGGAGCTGATTTGACACGCATGGACAAGCTGCCGCGGGAACGACGTATTTTGGGGCTTCTCACGGTTCTGCATGACGCAAAACAACGAGCGACCCTCGATCGGCACCGATAGTTCCCGGAACGGCACCCCGCCAACGCCGTCGTTTGGGCATCGGAATGTGTGTGCCTTTGTGTCTGTAAACTGATCTGCAGAGCAGCGGCGAGTTGGTGATGAGTAAACGAACAGTCGCCGCCTCGTATGACCGGCGGATCGAGTGTTTAAAAACTGTGGTTGTGCGAATGCTGAACACACTTCTCTTGAGCAGTCATGTTAGACTGAGTCACTCCTCTCATGCAGTCATGTTGGACTGATACTCTTTTTCTCAAGCAGTCATGTTAGACTGATTTAATTTCTGTAAATAAACCCTTTTCCTCGTTCTCGATGAGAAATAGTTCTTCACTTCATCAACGATCTCAGCGTAAATAAGTTGGACGACGGCATGGGCCAGCTACCTCCGAATTCATGCCGTACTCCAATCTTGGCAAAGGACCACGGACGATGGGATTGAGCCCCCAATCCTGACACTATATAGTACAAGGGTTAGAAGACAAAACAGCAATGGTTGACAATACTATATGTCTTAGGAAAGACTATATACGTTAGGAACAAAATATTGCGCCCTAAACTGCCTCATTCAAATGTTGTTTTCGAAATTAGTAGGCTATTGGTTTCAAAAAAAAAAGAAGTGGTAATCAATGTATTTACAACCCACATCATACCAAAGAAACGCAAATCTGTCACGCATTTGTTCCTTCACATACTAGTGTATTTGCTCCAGTCATGACACTCCATTCCATTATTTACTCCATTCATGACAACAAAAACCGTAAACTGTAGCAATATGCATTAATGGCTTATTGCGTGCCAAAAACGCACTCAGCACGCGCACACGAAAAATTTTTTTTTTATTTCTTTACCAGATTCATTCTTTTTGGCGCATCTTTATCACTATTAGCGTTATTCGCAGATAAAGGCGGCGGTATGACTGTGATGAGGATGAAAAGAAGTAAAAAGAAATAGCTTAGTTGGCGGCAACATCGTATCATAACTGCTTCTATAGTGGGGTTGGGAGAAGGAGTGGAGAGGGGGGGGAGGAGAGGCTGGATGCTCATGCATGGTTCTACGCGGACTACACGTCTCCCTGTTCCAGCGTAGAAATCGTCTTTTGGTGGCAGATTACCAACTTTACTCTTACTTCTCGGATATTCAGCGTGCAAAAGAAAAGGAGAGCGTAGAAAAGAGGCGGACGTTTTTAGTGTTTTGCACATACCAAACTAAAGGTTCACTTTTCAGCGGTCGTGTAAGCAACAAGTCCCTGAGGGTACAGAACTCTGCTGGGGCCCAGCAACAGAGGGGGTTTCGCTGCCGGAAATCGAAGAGAGCTATCATCGTGGCATCTCGTCCGGAAACGGATCACGGCTTTGTTTACGACCGCCGTAAATCTGTTGCCACCGCCTCTGCTTTTGCTTTAACGCCACTGCAAGCAGAGACGCCACTGTGGCCGCTGTGGCGAGAGCACCGAACTTCCTGGAAGCACGAGCTTTTTTTCACTAGCTTTTAGATGACCTGGTATACGTGTTTTACCGCTATGTTCTGTTGTACTTTGGTTGCTCTGGAGAAATTGAGGTAGAGAGAACCCTGGTGACAGCAAAGAGTACCTACGTTCCAAATAGAAAACAAAAAAGAAAGGAAAATGAATTATTAATGCTTGAAAGATGTAAATGAAGAAAGCTACAGTGACGTTTCACTTCGTAAACGCGGGTGAGGCGCGAACGCATGGATGCTATAGCGCACATGACGCTACGGCCCTCGGTGCGCCTTGAGGCCTACACTGTCCGCATCGCAGATCGTATTCATGACAGGGCTCGCGCAGCCGTGTCACATGCAGCAGCCACCGGAGTAGAGCACCCCATTTTTCGCTTACTAAACATTCGCTTACTATTTAAATTACCTAGAATGGTGTCAGCGCACACAGGCAAGCAGCAAGTGTTCGCATGCGATGACCGCGAACACTCGCATTCAAAATGCGGGCTTGGGAAACTGCGGCAGCAGCAGCGAGCGAAGCAACCTTCGTGCTGTCTACAGCTTCACCGCAAACTCAGCGGTGAGACACACCGCACGCAAAGCTGCGAGCCGTCGGCCCACCTAGTCTGTGCCCCCAAAGCCAATCGTGTTCAAGATAAAGCGCGCGAGATTGAAATACAACATCCCCGCTTTATCCCCTCTCCAGATGACATAATGCAATGTGCGCGACGGAATATGACGCGCTTCCTGTTCTTGCGCACGCAAGATTAAGCCGCCATCGTCGGCTCACCGCCGGATGCTTTGACTCGCGCACAAAGCGTACGGCACGCGAGGAGGACGTTCCCACGAGACGAACCCACTACGTGTGCATCGCAAAGAAAACCAGTAGCAACTGGCAGAGGAGGTCAACTCAGCGCGCGTCCGCCTACCTTCCTCCTCCACGACGCTTCGCCTGGCTTCTCCATCTCCACTTCACTCAACGTTACCTGCACATTCCTACAGGTGGTGGTACTGTAACGGCCACGAGGAAGGCGCCTGGAGGTGAAGGAAATCGCCGGCGCGCGATTTTCTTCACCTCCAGGCGCCTTCCTCGTTCGCCTGGTTCGCGGCATCAGACAAACACCGCCGATTTGAAGAGTTGGCCAGTTACCCTTGGACGTGAGAAAGTATTAAAACAACCGGATTAAATAACCATATAAACAACCTTTGCCCCGAAAACCAGTACTCCGCAAGAAAGTACGCGCAGGAGGCTTTATTCCTCCTGCTCAGGATCCCGATATCTACCGAGCTTCACGTAAGGTTCTAAGAGCACCGCCTGCTACTACACTATAGTATACGTGATTAATTTGTCTGTGCTGATCTGTCTCTCTCTATACATATACCATTCCTCTCTCTTTCTGTTTTTATTCCCTTACTGCTTCTCTCCGTGAGGGGTAGCCAATTGGAACTAACTCTGGTTAACCACCGAGCCTCTCTCTGCACCCTCTCTCTCACTTTGCCACAACAGGAAATTTACTCGACATTTGACGTCTTTGATTCCCTGTGTTTCTCTCGCGTCACCCTTTGCGCTCATATTTTCTCACGCTTCAAATGCTGCGCGCTCTCCTTCCTAACGAAGCGCCTTTCGAATGTGTTTGGCTCGTCCTTTCCTCGTCTTTCTTCGAATAAAATGCAATCAAATTTAATTTTTCCTGTAGGTATACAACGCTTCTTTTGTGCGCCTTGTAGGTGAGATATTTTAGATATTAATTATACAGAAAGACAGCTAGGAAAAGAAAGGCGGGGAGGTCAACACGACAAGTGTCCTGTTTGCTACCCAACATTGCGCATCCTCACTTGTGCACGCTGTGTTCATTGTCTCCCTCTTTCCCTCTTTCTATTCTTTCTTTCCCTTATTTTAGGGGAAAGAAACAAAAAAGTCTGTGCACTCACCGGAAAGTAACAACCATGGTGAAATGTGGGTCGCCTTGCTGATCATCGCTGATGCAGTTTTCAGTTTCTGTACTAAACATTTTTGCACTCAGTCTCCGTAAAAAAACGCAATTATGTGCTTATTTCTTTAAACCTTAGGGGAGTGCTCATTTTAGTTTGATAGTGTAGTACTCTGGCCTAGCCAATTTTTGTCGAACATTACACTAAATGTATTATAACAGGCGTTCCTATTCTAAACAACTTAATAAAATGCAGCTTCACTCATAGTGCCAAGCAGCGACGCGACAGCTGGTTAAAGCACAATATTTTCATTTACAATTGCTAAAATAAAAACGCAGGTCAGTTTATGCTCATCGCATGACTTGACATTGCCTATTAAGCTGTCGACCTGTCTATGCTCGTTACTGCAGCGCTAAGTGACAAACTCCTGCGAAAGCATGTGGCATCAACACTCTTGCGCGTTCAAAGCGTCATACGTCTACTGGCGGGCGCATTTTTTTTTAATTCCTTACGCGTGGTTCCTGTAATTGCACGGAAATGCCATGGAAAGCGTCAACTTCGCCCGAACAGTGTGAAACGCACAGATTCACATCCCTCCTCCGCGGCAAGTGCAATTTAGCCCTGGAGAAATTCAAACGTTGTGCTGCATGCGCATGTCGAGAAGACAATGATTTCTTAACGTGCGTCTAGGCGTGCGTTACACACGCGTAAACGCTGTTACGGAAAGCATGTTGTTCACCCAAAAACTAAGGCAACCTCGTCCGCTCACTATCGATTGTTTACGGCATTCACCGAGTGCGTTATGCAATTTATGGTCGCAGAACGAAGCCCTATACCGCCTGATGTTCTCGCTCTGTCCAAGTTTGGATTGGCTCAACGAAACCCGTCATATCGCTTGTGTGGTCAACAAATCGGAGTTGTTGTCAGGACTGTCCTAGGTACGAGTAATTGCGGCACCGCCGTCGAGTGTTTCCTACCCGAATTGATACCACTGGCATCTGTCGCATCCGTTTATTATTCGTCAGATGTCATCAAACTAAAAGATTACGTAGAGTGCGGTCGAATGGTAGCATTTTTCTCATTTTATCGGTCGAGTTACGGAGCTACTCTGGACAATGACTGCAACGGGTTGCCAAAGAGAATGAGAGAAAACAATTATAGATAGTATCTGCACCATGAGACACAAAGGGTGGCAATTAATCTTGAGAGAGGTCAGTGCCGCGACTACATGGCTGGCTTATTCTGCAAGTAGGACGTTCTGCTGGGGCGTGAGGTCCCTATATTCTAACTTTGGATGCACAAGAACTCATGAGTGCCTGTGTTTTTCCCTATCTCATCCCCGCTTTCCCCTGTTCCCCTTCTGCACAGTAGCCAACAATTGGCAGTCCTAATCAACCTCCCTGCTTTTCACTTATCCTTTTCTCTCTCTGTCGTGCACAGCAGGTTAATAAAAATGCACTTAATCTAGTTCCCTCAATAGACTGAATTCGGTCGGCCCCTTCCAGTTTGTTGACCATAAGAAGTCATAATTAACATGACTCCAGCGTATAAAAATCGCACTTGTGAACTTACGTAAAGTATTGCATACCGCATACGTTCATTTGACGGGCCCCAATTGATGGTGACGCAAACACTCACACAACATGACACCCCACTGACCTAGCACACGCACGCATACATACACAGAGTAATAATACTAAGCTTTCGCACAAACTTGGCAAAAGTTTGCTTTAAAAACTTTTATTCTTCCTGTCGTGAAAATTCCTTCCATTGTCACCACCTCATTTCATGTTTTTACAGCGAAGCGATATATGGCTAGCCGATCCGTCCATCCGTCCGTCTGTCTCCTGTACGCCTACAACTCATCCGGTGCAACCCCATGCGCATGCGCGAAAAAAAAAGAGGAGAGGCGCGCGATTGGCTTCGCCAGTAGTGACGTCGTTGTTTTCCATCGCAGCTGAGCACGCGTGCAGCAATTTTTCTGCGGCTCCGAAATGGGTAGGCAACGCGTCACACGCACTACTGAGGAGCAGGCAGCTTTCGATCAGTAACACCGCGAGGAGAACCCAGAACGAGGTCGTCTATGCCGTGCTGATGCTGCAGTCCGGTCACAAGGACAGGCTCGTGCAGCGGAGCGCAAGTAGCAACTGCGTACCGAGGATCCGGCAGCCTTCAAGCCGTCATTTATTGAACCGTCCAGATTAACCCAGTGATAAACACAGGCGCCACACGTTTCAGCATCCGTGGTTCACCATCTGTATGGAGTGCTTGGACAATGATTTTTTTATTACTCCCTTCAACAGTTTAGCTATGTGGCGAGGTCGACGACAGGTCTTCGAGACGCATGTTTTAGATATCAAATTAAATAAATAAATGAAGCATCCTGCAACAAATAGCCGACGCTCATTCGGGGAGATTAATTTTATCACTTACAATTAATATAGCGGTAGGCCTGTGCGCTTGGGATCGTGATGTTGGACGTGAGGGCAAAGCACCATCTGAAAATTATTCTTCTCTAAAAGAATAGCGCTAAGCGTAGCCCGCGTTCGTCACATATATATGTGGAAGGCCTTGGTTGCGAACACATGATTAAGCACATGCCTGTTTCTCGGCGCTCAGAGGTCAAAAGTTTTGCCCAGCTAAGGGGCAGTTCAGGCAACACTATTTTCAGCAACAAGATGCATTATGTGAGCCATGCACACTTTACACGTCGAAAACAAAAGTTTTGTAATTACGCATTACTACATTTGTTAAGGAAAAAGCTGAGTTGTAGGGGGATTCCACCAACGACATATCGCTACAAGACGCTTTAAGCAGATTGGGACACTGTGATTATTTTCTTTGCAAGCCGAACAATGAAGGTAAAATATTTGAAGTCCCACGTACTAAATGAATAGTTCAGTGAAGTCGCCATAATTATTCGAAGACGTGCACATACCTAAAGCAGAGCTCTCGTCGTTGAAGAAACCTGCATTTTATAAAGGAGGCTTTAAGCGGATGCACAATCTCCCGAGTTATGTTTAACGGCTTCCTTTCGTCACTCAAATTACCTTACTCATTCAGGCACCTGCAGCAAGAACTCAAGTTTGCGTTTTCTTTCCACTCGTGTCTCTATCTTTGTGAATACTTTATCCATGGCTCGTGTACTGTCCCTAGTTTAAGTTCAGTTTGTGTAACCGACGCTGCACGAGCTGAAGGCTCTTACGGAGCCTGATTCCGGAAGTTCGCAGCAGCCAACTGACAACGTAAACAACATCCAAGGTGCTTCACGGGCCAACCTACGTCAGAATTAACCAACGCACGTTTGTTTACAAAGCACAAGAATTAGGCGCTTGATTCTGGAAGGAACGCGGTGGATAGTTGGTAAGGTGCCAGAAACTACGGAAGATCTTCGTTGTATCACTCCTCATAGCAGTTTCTGTCGACGGTGCTTGATCTTCCGGGGCTGGCTCCCTTGAATTTTGAATAAAGCTGGTTTTATACACGGCCTATCCTGTAAATAAAGTACCATCTTTTTCATGCCAGTGGGTAGCATAGCGGAAAAGGTTTAAAAGCACCGTGAACGCGGCGCATGAGGTTCGTAAAGAATGCACGACTTCAGCCGGGTGCAGCCACCGAAAGCGATTTGTTTGTTCTTTAGTGCTTCTATTAGAGTGTTTTAGCAGAGCGTATTTGCCCTTCCGCTCCGCTCACGCGGCCCGCTCAGCCTAACCGGAGAGTGGGCGACAGATTGCATTTTAGCTAAGCAGAGAAAATTCCGGGTTGCACGTAGAGCCCCCTGGTTATACAAGATGAAACTACAGTTATAAAAAACACACTATTTTATTGTTCAGCCGCACAAGAAATAAATATTTTTTCTCGTAAACATTTTATAACACATAAAAGGAAAACCTTACGTTGTTATTAAGGAAGATTTGTTTTTTTTTGTTACTAAGCACAGTTGCGAGCCAGCGCCGGGCCAGAAAGTGGTCGTGCCATAGCCATGCTATAGTCGTGCACCTGGTTGCGTTCGCGAGTTTTTTTGCAACAGTGGTATTAAGCCGGCGTCATGGCAAACAAGAAAAGTGTGCTGCAAGATCCACTCTTATTGAGTCAGCTGACGTGGCATGACATCGAAGACCTTGTAGTGATGGAACTGTTTTCTGTGACGCGGCGAGATCCGCTTTCCGTGGGCGGATACCTGAACATCGACGCACTAGAGAGTGGGCTTTTCCGGTCATATTTTCGTTTTGAAAAGGCTGATATCAGAAGACTACGAAGTGCTCTTCTTGTGCCTGATGTCATCTCAACACCGCAGAGAGTGCTCGTCCCCGGAGATGAAGCCCTCTGCATCACACTGCGCCGCCTGTCGTACCCTAACAGGCTCTGCGAGTTGGAGCCGTTTTTCGGCCGGCACTACTCTGTGATCTCCTCAGTGACTAGCTATGTACTCTCGCACATCGAAGACAAGTTCATTCGCCTCCTAAAAGACGTGAACAACCACACCTGGATTGATTTGCCTACAATTGACATGTTCGCTCAGGTAAGCAATTCATTCGAATTTCTTCGACCGCAATTACAGATGTTTGCTTTGCAGGCCATACATTCCAAAGGAGCCCCCCTCCACAACTGCTGGGGGTTCATAGATGGAACCGCCAGGGCTATCTGTAGGCCATCGACCAGTCAAAAAGTTTTCTTCTCTGGGCACAAACGTGTTCACTCCGTGAAATATCAATCGATCATGTGCCCAAACGGTATCATTTGCCAGCTCAGCGGGCCGTTCTTCGGTAGCCGACATGATGCTGGTGAGTTTCGCGTTCAGCGTTGATTGGCATAGCATCAATACAACTGGCTTTTGTGCTAGAGAAGAGGTAGAAAAAATACAGTAACTTGACCCCCTTTTTTGCTTACATGTCTCTTAGGTGTCCTGCGGAAGAGCAAAACGTACGAGAAGCTGGAGAAGCTAGTGCAAGGGCACGACTACTGCCTCTACGGGGACCCTGCTTACCCATTGAGGCCACTGTTGCTAAAGCCTTATGGTGGAGTGAGGATAACTGCACGTCAAGAAGCCTTTAATAGGGAAATGAGCAAAGTAAGGCAAGCTGTCGAGTGGGGCTTCGGGAAGATCGCAGGACTGTTTGCGTTTCTCGATTTCAGAAAAAATCAAAAGCTCCATCGGCAAAACTTGCTTCGCATGTACAGGGTTAGTGCGATTCTCGCAAACTGCCACACATGTATGTATGGCTCTCAAGTGTCACAGTACTTTGGGCTTGATCCACCGAGCTTGGAAACATACCTTTGTCCACGGTACCAGTAAATACCACTTAGCACATAAATTTATGGAACTTGATTGGTTTGGTTTTTGTGGTTTAACGTCCCTAAGCGACTCGGGCTATGAGGGATGCCGTAATTAATGTGCACTGACATCGAACAGAACACTGGCCTCTAGAATCTTGCCTCCATTGAAATGTGATTGCCACGTCCGGGATCATACCAGTGTTTTTCGGTTCAGCAGCTGAGCACCACAGCCACTGAGCCTCCACGGTGGCTGCATGGAACTTCAGTTGAATTCATAACAATAAAAGTTGCTCTTAAAATATTGCTTCTTTTATTGCATTGTTATGGAACACAGGACAAACGTTCAAGTTTTTTTATTGAGTACTTGGTGCAGTCATAATAAACAGCACAATATAGCTGAGCAAATTGAGTTTGTCTTCATTGAGGAATGAGCGAAGGGGAATGAGAACAAAAAAGTGGCGCTTACACAAAAACATACGGCAAGTTGAATTATGCAAACAAGAGGTGAGGCGTGCAGACACGACACAAGAGTAGAGAAGTGGACAACACGAACGCCGGCTATCGACCGAAGGCAGCAGTGAGGCGAAAAAAGAAAGAAGACACAAAACTCATCTGCGCAAGCTCAGAAATGGTATCACCACGTGTCAGTCGGGTACATGTGTCGGTCTAGGTACCCGACTGACACGTGGCGATACCATTCCAGACCTTGAGCAGATGAGTTTTGTGTCCTTTCTTTTTTCGCCTCAGTGCTCCCTTCAGTTGATAGTTGGCGTTTGTGTTGTTCACTTCTCTACCCTTGTGCCCTGTCTACGCAGCCCACCTCTTGTTTGCATAATGAATCCTTGCCAACTAGCTCAGCTTTCTGTGGTTCTAAGGCAAGTTGAAAACTGCCTTCACCCATGCGATTCACCCAATACCATCCTCACTGAACAAGCAAACGTGACTAAGAGCAAGCTACGTCAAACTGGTTAGGTATATTTAGGATGTTAACTTCACATGTGTGTTCTAGTACTCCATTAAATTGACTTGTGCATGTGTGATTACAAGAAATGATTTAAATAGCGTTCAGCCCAGTAAATTTGTCTTTCAAAATATTTTCAATGCGCTCCATGCGCTCTAACAGCTGATTGTGTTGGTGTTTTAAAGTTTGAATTTGCAACCTATGGTTTTCTTCCTCCAGGGCAACTTTTCTTTCTTCTAACGCCAACTTTTTCTGGTCCAGTTCTAGCTGTTGTTTCTGTATAGCGAGCTGCTCCTTTTTCAATGTGAATTCATAATCTTCACGTCGGGCTAGGAGCTCCAGGCCCATGGCTTGAAGTCCTTGAATTCCTGTGAGGACAACAAAGGGAAACATTTCTGCTGTCACCTGGAGTGAAAAGGTTATTACAGTATCTAGCCAGTAGCAGTCACGTTACAAATATACTCTTAGAATAAATGTCTCGTCCAGAGCACACTTCACACTTCTTATGCTTGAGAATATTACACAGCAACAGAACAAGAGCTGGCATGTACCTGTGCACGCAGAACTAATCATTATGCACAGCATGTCAAAACTGTCAAGCCAACAGCGTTGCCCTGGAGCGGTGTACATTCTCAGTGATGCCTCTTGAGCCATGAAGCAACATTGCAGAAGATGAAGAGCTTTACAAGGGCCAAGGTGAGAAGAATGTTTATCCTACCTGGCTACTGCAGGAGCCGTTATTGACCTAAATGCTGTGCCTTTTGGTCTCGACACTGTCGTCAATGGCTCTACATTGTGTTTGTAAACTCATAATCATCACCACCACCAGCCTATCTTATGTCCACTGCAGGGCGAAGTCCTCTCTTCCTGCGAACTCCATTTGCCCCTGTCCTGCGCATACCGATTCCAACTAGCACCCGCACATTTGCTAATTTCGTCGCACCACCTAGTCTTCTGCCGTCCTCTACTGCGCTTCCCTTCTCTTGGGACCCACTGTGTCACCCTAATAGTCCAACCGAATCTCTGTAGATATTTTCCAGGTATGCATCCCTGTTTGCAAAGGAAGTACACATGTAACAACGTTAAAAATACATGTGCATTTGAGTGATGTCATGTGATAATTATGCCTATTATCTTGTGTAGATTGCTTGTAGGCCGACTTGTGCGATTTTACATGCTACGGTAAGGTTATATATGCCAAGCTCTATGCTGCAACTTGTGAAGGCTTATTTGTATGGCAAAGGTAGCATCGTTAACATGAATACAACTAAAGACTATTACATGTTCAGTAGTGTGTAGGAGTTTGTGGTTGAACGCAGCTGTAATTCACAGCATACTACATACCCAGTGGGTGCAACGAGTGCAATGTTCAGCAGAGTACTTTGTTCTACATTTATCATCTCATGCAAGGTACCCTGTCAAAGAGAAACTAATATCAAGCTTGTTCCTTAGTTGTTAAGGTACACATGTTTTAAGTGGGAAAAAAAAACTCTGCATTAAAATAGCAGATCTGTCTGCTGGTCCAATTTCAGCTGAATGTCAACCCTTCATGGTGCCTGCTGTTCCTTTGCATTCATTTTTGGTGCTGTTACCATATCTCGTTAAATATGCATGTTTATTGTCATTTGTAGCTTGAAACAGCCAAGCTAAAGGTATCGTGCCAGACACTACAGGCATAAACACTGAAGTGCAAAGAAAGGCCAGAGCCGACGACAAAGATATGCATTAAAATGGATTTCCTACTGACAGGTTGACTTGTCTGCATTATTCACGTTTCAACACTTGTTCCTATGGCTAAATTATATTCATAATTTCAGGCACATATACAAACAATACACAAAAGTTAGCGTGAACATAGAGAGCATTGCTTCAAAATTAATAATAATGAAAAATGAATAAAGTATATGTACCACTTAACTAGAACAAACCAAACAAAAAGTACAATGAATGTTATTTTGCTACTGGCCTATATTTCTCTCAGTTTCTAACCTTTCACTAACAGTATTTGTACAGTGCATCCGTGGCCCAAAAATATTCCAGTTGGGAACAGTACCGTGTTCATAGGCAGGTGGCTTATTAATGAGTGCACTGATATCACTCCGCTTGCACATGTGACGGATTTGAGAAAGCAAACCCTTCCAAAAGTCATCCCGTTTGAGTGCAAGTGGAATTTATATGTGGCGATTAACTGGCGGATGTTGCATACAGACCATAAGAGATGCTAGTGGAGGACTCCAAGGAGACTGGGAAGTCTGTCTACTTTAATGCCGTACATAAAGGCAACCTATGTATATTAATGTCGTAAATCTCTGCATAACGTTCTATGCAAAAGCACCACACAAGACATTCATTCTCTGCAGTACTGTCACTCACCTTTCGGAGCGTTCCTAACGCGCTGCCTCCTCCGCTTTCGCGGTAGCTCTCGTTGTGAGTCTTCCATCGCAGCAGCATCATCTGTATCGGAATGCTGCATTTCTGCAGACACCCGCCCAGTGTGGGTAGAGAGCGGGCTCTCCGGTGACAGCGGGGCCTCCAGCTCAGCTCTACACATCGACGTTAGCAGCTGAGATGCTGCGGACTCTTCGCAGGCTGCAAAAAACAGCAGTGGAAAAATAATCGTAATGCCACTGCTATGATTAACTTTTGCAAGCACCACAGCCGAATGCAAAGAAAATTATACTGCTGCCAGACGGCATGCTGGCACTGGCACGACCGCATCGTTCACACACACACAGGCGCGCGCGCACGCACGCGCGCACAGACAAACGACTACACACACACACACACAGCCGCGCGCGCACGCACAAACGACTACACACAAACACACACACACACAGGCGCGCGCGCACGCGCGCACAGACAAACGACTACACACACACAGGCGCGCACGCATGCACACGCACGCACGCACGCACAGACAAACGACTGTCTTTAAGCTCTACGTGCAGCTTGTCGTGCTCTTTGAGGCTGACAGGCAAACAGGTGATCCCTCTCAGTGCACACAACAACCATTCGAGATATTCGGCAATTATATTTTCATACCAGCTATAGAAACACCATCCTCATGCTATTCGCTACAAGGCATGCTACTGCTGACGTGCAATATGCATTCTGCCTTCGCGACTCGAAGGGAACTGTACTCGATTATGAGTAAGCATGATTACAACACTTGCCATTCGTCAGTCCGTCGTCTGCCCGGCTTCCCTCAGCGTTCATCAGCTCCAATGCAGTGTCTCTCGCATGCTGCGCGGCGCGTATTTCGGCAGCAGCCGAAAACGGCGCCGTCAACACCGCTTTGCATGCCGCCGTAGCGCTGCCTTTCCTGGGCACTGTTTTCGGCGTGTGCCCGAACTCCCGAGCCATGTCTGAAACTTCCTGCAGCAATTGGTGCAGCTCATTGTACTGCTCCTCTGTTCCAGATCTGAGAAGGAAAGCGCAAGATGGGTAATGTGATCACGAATGCGAGCCCAAATCAGGATATGGACATACACACTTACTTTCGCAGGTTAACGCTGTCCTGTTGTCGAAAATATCCCACGAGAAGGTCCACTCTGTCGCGCACTGCACGGAGTGTGAGCTCGCGCCCCACTGCCGAAGAAACGTTTTCCTTAACTTGCTCCCACAAACGGGGGTTTTCGAATGGGTTCGCCGCTACCACTTCGCGCAGAAGACATAAATCTTCTTCAAAGCAGAACCTCTTTCGAGGTTTGCGGCCTGCGAGTTCTGCGGACACTGTCGAAGCACCTGTTGCACCGGCGACTGCCATATTGTAATCTGCTTCTTCCCCGGCAAAGCGCGAGACCAGAATGCTTTGCGTGAGACGCGCTCGCGAAGACGCTCCGCGCTCCGCAAAGACGCCGCGCAAGCGGAACGGAAGTGCCGGTCCGCTTGCGCGCTCCCACCTTAGCGTGTGGCGCATGCGCAGTAACGCTCGCGCCTTCTCGCTGAGCGGAGCGGAAGGGCAAATACGCTCTGCTAAAACACTCTATTATTATTATTTTTGTATACAGTAAGCCTGAGTGTGGTTTAATGACATGAGAGCAGTGAGAGGCACTATAGAAATAGAACTGTGTTTCATCACGCCCAAGTTGGCCTTTCAGCTAAAGCTCGCTAGAAAATAAGTTTTAATTTTCTATCAACGAAAAATTTTCCATTGAAAAAGGTGGTAACTTTAATCGTTTGCCCTTAAACCCCTGTTGTATGCGCAGATTTTTACAAGAACTAATAAGCTGCAACACAGGACTAACTATACGGGCCACTTTAATTCACATAAGTTGTCACTGCTTCGCTGCAATTACAAGTGTATTTATAACGTGCTATATTATTCTTTGTCGCACATGAGCTCTGTTTGGCTCCTCGACTTCCTTGCGTAAGAAGCTTTTCATTCGCAATCCGAAATGCGTGGCAGCGTCCTTTCTTTTAATATTAGCCGAGAAATATTTTTTTTTTAAGAAAAGGAGTGACGTATTCGCGTATGGCCAGTCACAGTGGGAATACGGTACTATAAATTTTACCGCAAAGCTGCTATATCTATTTCACGTGAGGTAGTAGTTATAACAGACAGCTCTGTTAAAAAATGTCTTTAGGCCTATAATGGAGTGAGGTTAAAATATGGTTACTCGCAACTTTTTATTATCAGAAATCGAAAAGAGCCTCCCAGATGTTGATGCACGCAGAATTCTCGCTCCAAATGTCGACGAAAAATCACTGAAAGATGTTTGACAGCTAGCACAATAAAATTTAACAAGTGTTATGCGTGTAGAAGTGTGTGTGGTAACTATGTGAGTTGCAGAAACGTACCAAACCTTGATAAAAATGCGCTTTTGAGTACTACGGTTTATTTAGCACAGTCTAGAAACACATTAGGCAACTCAAAGTTGGTTGAACAAACTCCGCTTGTCTTTATTTTATTTTTCCGCTTTGTTTTAAGTGAGATGTTTCAGCCTGCAGCCGAAGCCAGATATTTCTCATCTGTGACGCATTTCAGCTGAAATTTGTGCAGAGAAAAATGAGAAATGCTCAGCGAACACCAACCCAACGCTTCTAACGTTGGGTTGGTCCATCAGTGCGCCCGTCGTTTTTCTTCTTATGGTTCCTTGTGTAGCGAAGAAGAAACTGAGCCAAAATTGTAGCTGCAACTTTAACACTCATCTAATGTATATTGAGGTTCATCGACATTCGCCCGTGCCTTCTGTGAAGCGTCGTTCTGATTTTCACCCGCTCTGGCAACTGATGTGGCTGTTGTTAGTTTTGACAGCCTTTCATGTGCCGTCAAAATGAAGCGCTTGTCCATACCTGGTCCCTCTTCCAACCCACAACACATGTGCAGAGAATCATCATAAAATGTGGTCGTACAAAGAGGTGCTGCACCGTCCAAGCCATTCAGCTGGTTTGACACGGCGCCACAAATCCTGCGTATCGCTCTTACCCAAATGCAGTAGAGAAACATCGCAGGGCACAAAATGCCAACCTGCAAAATATGTCGCGGCTTGGCTATCATTTTCTTTTTTTGTCATGCATTGTCCGGTCTTTAAGGTTGAAGTGTCAATAATAGGAAAATCGGCAGAAGGCCTATTTGTCTTGAATGCATTATTAGGACGACAAGTAAGATCTCCAAGTCAGAGTCATTTCGTTCTTCGATGCTCCGACATCGCACATGCTTTACAGTTAGCTCTTTCCCAACACCAAGAAATGGCCCTGTGCAAGCGTCATCGCGTGAGAAAGCTTGGCGAACCGCTAAGCTCGATATATCGAGTGTGAACCTATCTCTCCGAACCACCTTCAACTATACCAGTAGCGGAGTACCAGAAGCATGCAGGCGAGCATCCACGTTTCGAAAGACCGTTATACCAGACTACAGAAGGATCTGAGAGTGAGAGGTTCACTGTCCACTTCTCCCGAAATTTCCCAGAACTATAGTCGTTCACGGCACTTTCCACTTTTGCCTTGTATACTGCTCAACACATCTGTCGCGTTTTCTAATCCGCTGCATTTTTTTCTGTCATTTACCCTTTCAGATCCAACTCAGTAACGTGTTTTATTTCCCCGCCTAAGTACTCTAAGCTTTACTGGCTACTGAAGGGATGTCGAAGGCGCTAGTACTGGTGGAGCTGTTCTTCGCATCGTCGATGGCGCAACACTATAGCGCAAGAGATACGTCCTGAGATGGCAAAAAGCCACGCGTTGAAAGTTCATCCCGTCCCTTAACGTCAAACCGACTCTAGAAGATCATTATTTACGCCTCTATAAATCAGTGGCCGTGAAAATCGAAGTCGTCTACCGAAAGCAGGAGCCGCGACTTGACTATTCGCTGGTAAAAGTTCCACACTCGGCAGATACGCGTATATGCTCCAGTGCACTTGATTGTGTGCCGCGACTCTTGCGACACGCTTGAAGAGCTGCGTTTCAAGAGAACACAACGTTCTTGCCGGTTTCTTAACGCCATTCGCGCTGTCAGCGGATTTCGTTGTAAAAGCGCAGCTGGCGCAGTCGCATGATAAAGACCAACCATGCTACCCACAACAGAAATTTGATAGTGGAAACAAGGGCACTTGTGTTTGGGACAGGATACAAAAAGTTTGTAAGCTTTCTGTTAATCTACGTTTTTCTCAAGCACGCGATTGTGAAGAAACGTTATTATAGGTATACCCATGAGTAGCGTCAGAGGGTTGTTTTGCCGTCAAATGAATGGATAACACAAAATAGAGTTTTGAAAGGACTTCGCAGCAGACTACCCTCAAGATCAGTCACGTTACGTTAACCCCATGTCACAACGTAAGGTCAGTGTACACAGAATGATCTTATGGGGTTTTAAATTGAAGCCAATTCAGGCGTACTTAATACTGTCAATATTGAGATTTGAATTAGTTAATAGCTATTAAAATTTTGGCGGATTAATAAAACCTCTGGAGGGCTATTAGCAGTCATCTTTTTAAAAGCCTAGGGCCCTGCTGTCCAATCCTATAACATCGCTTGTCAACTTGTCGACACTTTTCAAAATTGTGCCGAAAAGTTCGTTAGATGCTTTACATAATATTATGTAAAATGTTGTGCTTATCCCATGATCTCTAACAGCGCAATACAAGATGGCTCTAATAGGCAGCAGTGCAAATTCACGGCTTTTTAAAAAAAATCTATATGCATATATGTGGTGTATGTAGTGGTATTACTATCGTGTGAAAATAAGACTATCGCGTGAAATAAGGCGTGAAAATAAGATACAGCCTCCCTGTGCTTGGCAGCACCTGCTAAACGAACGTGCGTGCACTCCAGGGTATACAAGTTCAATCCCTAAGGATGTGTCTCGGTCTTCTGAAGCGTGCACCTTCAGGCAACGATTTTCATAGCTCGAGATGACCCAATATCAAAGTACTTAGCCACCGGCGCTCTCAGGGCGCATATTCGGCACGTTGCCCGACTACCTTCTCACCATCTTGGTGCTTTACCTGCAGAAAGGCCACACAGAACTTTCAGTCACATAATTGCTGCCAATGCTGCCTCGTTGCCATCGAACTGCACGCCTGCAGCAAGACCATCCTCACCTTTATGGTGCTTGCAGAAACCTGAAATATGCCTAACCATCCCAGGAATCACGAAGAAAGCTAACAGTCCGTCGTTTGCCCTGAAGCAGGCCACGTTAGGACTTTTACACGAGGCGCAAGATGGCCGCGTACATGACTCAGTCACACCTACAAGTTAAGCTGCCAGCAAGATCCATCAAAATACAGCTAAAAACATCCCACGTATCATCAACGACAACGCCGAACTGGTAGCCCTGTGTGTGGCTCTTCATTTCATTAAGGAGGAACCATCTCACGCATGGTCAATCTTCTGTGATTACAAGGCAGCCCTACAGAGTGTACTCTCAGCACTGCGCCACGGATCACATGAGCAGCTCGTCGCATAGATCAGAGAAGTCCACCATCGCATAGTCGACGAAGGATACAATATAATATATCAGTGGTTGCCTAGTCACTGTGGCATACATGGCAATGATCGAGTAGACGCAGCTGCCCGATCTGCCTGTGACGGCGTCAAGTGCATCGCCGTTGCGCTTTCGAGAGCCGATTCAGCTAAAAAAAATTCCGCACTTGCACGTAACCTCACATTAGCTTAATGAAATTCATTCGAATTCACAAGTGCACGCCTTCATACCCTGGACCCTAATTTACAGCTTCGTTTTCCACCCGATCTTCCATGACATAAATATACCCTTCTAGTCCGTCTATGGCTTGGAGTAGCATTTGCAAATGCTTACTCCTTTCTTCTCGGAATCTCCAACATCCCACTGTGAATTCTGCAGGTGCAACGAAACAATTGCGCCCATTCTTTGCGACTGCTCTCGTTTCAACCCGCATAGAGCAGACCTCGCAGCCACCCTTGACCAACTGGAAAAGCGCCCAATAACGGAAAGCGAGATCCTTGGAAACTGGCTTACGCAAAGATCAGTGCGAGCCGAAGGCGCTGCTGCGTTATTTAAAAGACAAGAAACTGTGATAAATTGTGACGCTACACTGTGTGACGTAGGATGGGTCGGAGACACTGTGTAATACTAGGAACGCCTCCGCAGACTGCGTGACAGTGCCCACCTAAACAGTTTTATATCGTGTGTATGTATGTGTGTGTGTGGGGGGGGGGGGGGGGGGGAGTGTTGCTTTTATTTCATTTTTTTCTCTCTCTCGCCTATAGCAGTCATTTGCTCACCCCCGGTACAGGGTAGCCGACCGGAGATATCCTTTGGTTAACCTCCCTACCTCTCCTTTGCCGTTCTCACTCTCTCTCTCTCTTAGACCAAGTGTCAATATTATGAAATTTTCATTTGAACATGATACATGCAGAGGATATTCTTTGTTCGCAGAGGCCTTGACTAAGCTGACGCAGACCAGAGCAACACAGTAAGAAACTTTCAAATACAAGCTTGCGTACAGTTTGCGGAATAACTCTATTTTCTGTCGACAGTAATTTCAGTTTGAGTATTCGATGCTTCCCTGAAACTGACACTTCTTTTGATTACCCAACAGCTGAGTTCGTCCTTCGTAGATTTCTAGTAAGCTCAACGAGGTACCATGTCTTTAGAGGGATCTGATGGCAGCGCTGCTTCCATTATCTTTCTAAGACACTTCTTACGTGGTGTTATACTAATAGTCTCTTCGACTTTTCTTACACAGCGCTGAAAAGCAGCATCAGACACGCTGGGAAGCAGCTCACAGGAAACTGTGCTCTTTCTGATGGCACTAGAAATTCTGTTTAATGCAAATATATGTCGGTGCGAACAAGCCGAGCAAAACGGGAGCTCGCAGGGCCGCGCGTTCGTACCGACTCCAGACGGTGCATAAACTATCAGCCATGCGCACAGGAAACCGCTTCACAGGGCGGGAGGACGTAAAATGCAAATCCGTACGCGCGTATCGTTCGCTGTTATAATGACTTCCACGTGCGCGTAACACAGAGCGTAATTACCGAAAAAATGTGCGCTGGGGATGGTGTCACAGGAGCTTCATGATAAACAGCAGGACATAGCGGTTGGTAAATATCGCGGTTGGCGGACATCGCGGTTGGCGCTCCCGCGAATAGAAAGGAAAAAATAGGTTGCAAGCAGGCTTGTTAGCAATTGCGGAAGCTGTTCGCGTGGAATTGCTAACTGCGCTTGGATTTCGCTGCTTTTACGCGTTTCCAGTTTTAAACGAGGTGTTGCGCATCCACAACCACAGTACAGTCGTAACAAATGCCCCGAAACTGAATAAAACGCGAAATAATTGTTTTGGGCGAACGATGCAGTAAATCATTGGAAACGGTACACGCGCGTCCCATTCTGTTGCCAACGGGTTGGTCTTTCTTTTTCTCTGCTGCCTCTCTCCTCCTCTGCCTTTATTGCAGCGAAGTTGTTCGTTCGACACCGAATGGCGCAGCCGGATATGGCAAAGCGACCACGACGAAGCGATTAGCGTTGCTGAACGCGCGCGAAAGGCGTGTTATTTTTACTGCTTGTGCTAACTAAGCTTGCAACCTGTCTTAGCTATAGCGCAAACAGTGAAATGTGGAAATGAAATAAATAACTTCCTGCATTTTATGAACGGCAAATGCGCTTAAATAGGTACTGCACTCTGCGTTGTATCTGCTGGGCACATTCGGAAAAAAATTTACGGAAAGGCCGTAAACGAATGTTGTGTTTCCAAAATGCTACTGAGATGACTGGGACACCTTGCTTACCATTTGGTCATTGAGCTTGAGCATTTGCGATGATCAGTTATGAACCATAGCGACAATGCACGGGAAAGGAGTCAAAGTGTTCTTTTGTAATACGAGAATGATGATGCCGTGCTAGCTTAAGCTATAATTCATGTGGAAATGACATGATGCGTCTCTTTACCATTATGGGACCGTCTAATATACCGTTATGTATGCTGTTATAAAACAGGAATTTAAATCGCACCGGTAGTAAACAAATTTGGTAGTGGTTTGAACATTCTCGTGACAAATGAACATTTTAACCAAGTCTACAAAGGCGTATTTCCATACGTGCGTGCATGCATGCATGCGTGTGTGTGTGTGTGTATGTGTGTGTGTGTGTGTGTGTGTGTGTGTGTGAGTGTGTGAGTGTGTGAGTGAGTGTGTGTGCGTGGGTGTGTGCGTGTGTGCGTGTGTGTGCGTGCGTGTGTGTGTGTGTGCGTGCGTGTGCGTGTGCGTGTGTGTGGGTGTGTGTGTGTGTGTGTGTGTGAAAGAGATCTTTCTTGGCATTTCCCCAAGATTTCCCAGAAATCGATAACTTATAGGAATTCGGAGAGGTCAGCCTGAGGTACAAAATCTTTCACTTTTTGTTTTTGTTTTGTTGTCGCTGTTGAACGACAAAATAAAATGTGAGTTTCAAATGTTTCACCCCGTTTCACATTTCTTGTGTGACCACTTTCCAAATACCCGGATCCATCATGTATGCCTCCAGGGCGATACAAGATGACTCCTTTGTGTGATGGCGCACCCCATCGGCTTCAAGCATTTCGCCGCTTCTTGTCTCCAAAAGCTATATCTTCTTTGTGCATCTTCTGCAGCATGAAGATACAAAAGAAATCCATACGTGTTTCTGAGAAAAAAATCATTGCAGTGGAAAGAAAATTAGACTTGGCCCGGCATTTAAGCCCGAGACCAACGTCTTAGTTTCGAGAGAGATCTGAGAGATCTTCATTCCGAGATGTGAGCAACCCAACAGACCATCGCCGAGCGAGAGCGAATTAATCAGCAACTCAAAGCACTGAGATACTGAATAAGGCAAATTGGTTCTGCGAGACACCACAAGATAGAGGAAAGTTCAGGAAAGGGAAATATTGCCGACCACCCGACTGCAGCACGAAACTGCAAAGGTCGAGGCCGAATTTTTCTTCAACCGCGAAGGGTTCTTTTTCTCCCGAGAAATCCATATGGATTTCATTTGTAGCTTCGTGGTACAGTCAAATGAATGACAATTTTCCTATTTCATGAATTTGCGAACCACCCCGCTGGTTTTCGATGAAGTATATATCAGTTCTCAGCATTGGATAACAGTGGTGTATAGAGGTGTTGATGAACATTGTAAGTTTGTGGTGACCAAATAAGCTTGTAACCTAACATGAAGCACTACATTGAATTCAAAGCTCGCCTTTACATACCAGCATGTATTACACGCTGCATGAAAGAGCAAGGTGAAGTAGCGACTTGTTTCTATACACACCTTATTTGCTCGTCTAAATAGTAAGGTCTTTTCTTCGCATCTCAGTGCATAAGTGTGCTCCAGAAATTGCGCCACGTTGCAGCAGTACCTTTGATTTATTAGAATGTTGGTGATGGCGCAGTATACTCGCATATACCATAAAAACAAACCACAGGATGTGTTGGTGCTCTGGGTTTGAAATCACTACTCATTTGCGAAAGTGACTAGAAGGTGTGTGCTTGCTCTCCCACTTTTATTTCTATTACATAAATAGTTCTAAGTGCCCATGTAAAGTGGCTCTAGAGCGATTAAGTGTATCATGGAACTTGGAAATATAATGCGATTATTAATGACTCTATCAAGCTAGGAAAATGACCTTGGACATCAATAGACTTGAAGCCAGCATTGTTGCCATGGATACGCGGAAAATCGAATTAATGAAGATGCTGTACTGGATATTGTCGAAAAATAATTTATTGTTCTTCTTTCACGCAAACAAAGAGAAGAGGCTGGTCATTAGCCTTTATTTAAGTCCTTCACTTTGGGAACAACATTCGCAAGTGCAGCTAAATAAAGGCCTGCAGAACGCCGCCCCAAATAGACAAGCAATAAGTGAAATGTTGGCACGTAAGCAATCAAGCTTATAATAATGGCAATGACAAAGCGCATTTTACGTGACTGTAACCGATCCTGCAGATAACGCTAGGTTGGATATAGATCAATAAGAAACATAAATACGAATGTCGAGTTTGTTAGAGCAGATAATGACGATCACAATATCAGAAATATCAGTTTTTTATTCACGAACATGTGTTGCACGTTTGCTTCATGAACACACAAAAACATAACTACGAAGCTTAATGTTACTTTACTAACAAATGCATGCGCCGTTCAGCATCATACGGACGCCTCTCGCCATCCTCTTTCTTGTCTGTGCTCTGCCAGTGGATTCGAATCTCGAGAAGTAAAATTCAAGTTGTTGCTGAATTGCTCAGCGGGATCATTAACCCGTTCTCTTATGACCAATAAAAAAGCGGAAGTGGGAGATCGAGCATCATTAAAAGGAGTTCGCTCGTTAGCCCTCTCCAAAGGACCTAAACAGAGATTCTACTTTTAAACTTGTCTTTCTTTTGTCCCCTAGTATCATTTCTGGATTCTTTCCGAATAAGAGTAATTGAGGTCAGCACAATGGTGCTGCTTTTGATTTTACTTCGTTTATCTGTTTCTTTGCTGTCTTTCGCCATAACTTTAAATTAATGCACAATGCTCTAGAAGGCAGTTGCCAGATTTACTTCTTCTATCGAAGCGGCAAATGAGTGCTTCGCGTGACGTTGCTATCCTCGTGCGCCCCACTGCAGCGACGATCGAATGATCACTATCTCCTACCAATGCTCTTGTGGTGTCTCGAATCCCCACAGGAGTGTCAATCACCGCAGATTCGGGCACAGCGAGCACAAGCGTCGCGTCGGCAGTCGCGCCTCACCTCATCTAGCGTACCGCTGCACACGGGCGCCCGGCCTGAAAATGGCGCGGAGCGTTGCACCGCAAGAAATGCGGTATTGCCCTACGTTAATGAGAAGTTTATTTAATTTTCCTTGGAAAACACCCAACACAGCAAAAACACCCGCTTCCAGTGCGGAACGGGATAGGATGTTGCAGTGAGGGCTGAACACAACCAATCCAGTATAAATATGACGGTAAGTAGAAAGGAAAAAAGTTTGGAAAAGGTAAAGTTGTTAAGCTTGTGCGTATAGATACAGAAGGAAGTTTTTGAAGCGAAAGATAATGAAGAAAAGTGTTTTCTTTAAAAAACAGGAGAGTTGGAAAGACTAGAGGTGAAGCTATGATTCGCCATTAGAGGTGAAGCTATGATTCGACAGTTTAGGGAGAAAGTCAATCAGAAACGTTGTGAAGATGTGCGATTTCCCGTTTCTGGGGGTTGCGGCCTCTGTCTTGAACTTGCGAGATATACTTTTGGTAGTGCCTTCCTCTGGAGGTCCTCATGTTGAAGACCTGAAGGTGAAGGAGGTAGAAAACGAACTGCTTTGTCCTGGAGGTGAAAGGCCATCTCTTTTCGTAGAAATACCGTAAGTACGTTCTCGCCATGCCGTCTGAGTCATACCGCTCCCGCCATACAAACATCGGCGCGCCGTAATAATTTCTATCGTCGTCATTACTTTGTCATCGCACCGTCATCACACCATTGCCATCGTTGCTGTCGCGTCGACTTTGTCACACGCTCGTCGCCACAACATCCTCGTCGCGCACTCATCGCCCCGTGTCGCCGTAATTCAATCGTCATCAAACGTACCTTCGTTAACGCGCTGTCTTCGGTCCGTTATCGCCATGGTGCATACATGAAGCTTCCGTTGTCACGCTGTGACAACGGCAGCTTCATGAATCTTCATGAATCCTCGTCAGACCGTCGCGCCATCGTCATCGATCCAACTTCGTCATTACTCTGTCATTTCGGTGCTGTCACGTCATCTTTCAGATTCAGATTCAGATTCAGATTTATTGGTTCTAAAAAACAGAAGTAATTACATGACAAATATACAGACGAGGGTCCCAAAGTCAAAGAACTGTAGTGGGAACCTCGGTTAATAATAACAACATTGATGGTGATATCAATAGTCAGCAAATTAGCGTATTATAAAGCAACATCTACAGATCAAATACATCATTAGACATGTCATTTACATTACGTGACGTCGTCACCACATCGCTGTCGTCAAACCGTTGTTGTTGTCTCACAGTCACCACCATCGTCTTGCGGTTGTCGTTACACACAATCACGCATCACACACAACTGGTCGTATAAGCAGTTTAACGCGTCGAAGCTGTCATTTGACTCGAACAATCATCCACTAACGATTTCTGCAGAATTAAGCTTGTTTTTGTTTTCGCATTTCTCTCAACAATTCGCTGCACCACGCCTTCCTGATATTGTTGCTACGTAATACTCGATCACTAAGGTAACGGCTACCGCACTGAAGACGATGCATGGTGCGCCTCCTCTTTGTTCTGGCGCCCCTCCCCCTCCTGCTTTCTATCGGCGATGATCAGACAATTGATCATTTCTTCATATCCCTTTCAGACCTGTTTTTGTCAGTTCCATCAATTAGTGGCAAAGAAAAACTACGGACATGGACCTGTTACTGAACCATCTGCTAACGTACCCGTATTTCCCTTCATTCAGCCACCGTGTATCGCTACGCACGACCACTTTACTCAATCTCTACTCAAGAAAAAAATTGCGCCTTGACTTTCTTTCAGCGCTTATTAATAATAAATTAATCATTGAGCCGTCAATATATATTAAAACCTTAACAACTATACCCGCTCAGCATCATCAACCTCCCACTTTAACCCCATATTTTGCACGTACTGAAGTGTTCAAGAATTCCTTTTTTACACGAACTATGAACTACTGGAATTCGATGCTATCCCCAATTGTACCAACTACTGATTGACATGTGTTACTTTTTTTCTTGTGTCTATTCAGACGCTTTTGTTCGCACCTTGGTTCGAGCTGTGGAAGGTCCGCAGTATTTGGTCCGCAGTATTTGGCAGTTGGTCCACGTACCTCGTTCTGTGAGCAATGGTAAAGGAACATCTTTTCTTTCTTCGCAGTAGCTGCAATCAATAATTAGCCTGTTTAAGTGCTCTCTATAGACTGGTGAGTCAAATCTAGGGCGCTATAACGTAAAACTATTCCAAACTTTTCTATTCCAATTATGCAATCAGCCCTCCGTGATTGGTAAAAACGTTTTTTGGGCCACCCCCTTCACCTGTCTGTAACGCGACGTCACGAAGATCGCGATAGCTCCCCCATCTGAAATGACGTGTACACAGTGATAATGCATGATTTGACCGAACAAATGAAAAATAGTCATTTTTTGATTTGACGCCTTTTCGCCATTAGCCTTCGGCTATTGGTCAAAAGTTTTTGGACTGGACCCACTTCACCTGCCTGTCACGCGATGCCACAAAGCCGCAAAACCTAGCTGCGTCAAAGTGACGTGTATGCGTTAAAGGTGCACTAATATGCCGAACAGAACAAAACTGAATTTTCTTCTGAATAGCCGCAGGCTACCCCGTTCCGAAAGGAATAAAAGATGGCTGCCACCGAACCCTGAGGCACTGGCTATTCGCACCTGCCGGAGAACATGGATTTATTTGCGTATAATAAAACTCTTTGCCTGGCCGTGTAACGTTTTCGAGCACTTTCGGAACGTTTACGAGCGCGTTCTGCCGACTCTTTGCTGAGGATCCGTTTTAGTGTCATTCTTAAGCTTCCGTTGCATGCCGCCGCGATTTTCGACCAGCCACCGCCAGTTATGTAAGGGAAAGCGGACCAATCGCAGACGCCAGTATCACCCTCTTCATCCAATTATCGATATTCAGTGCAGTGGCTGAGACCCGTCGAATCCCTCTCCACTTCAGTGTGCTCCTCGCCTCTTGTCAGTGAATTAGATAAAACAAGCCGCTGAGTGTAGGCAATGTTATTCGTTTTTAAAGCAAACATAAGTGACCTCCTACGAACAAGAAAAGCGTGTTATAGGCCTGTTCCACAACCTTGCGTATGACCGCCTCATGCTTGAGTCGGCGGTTACGCAAATTTGACGTCAGGAGATTGGAATAAAAACATATTGGAATAGTTTTACGTTATAGAGCGGCCCCTGTTTTACGAAAAAGTACGACTTGACTGAGTATATAGTTAGTAGAGATTTAATAGCTATGTAACTACGAAGACTCACTATAGGAAAAGCACAAAGGATAAACCGGCAACCTTAAAGTTATTTCAGTTTCGGCTGCAGCACTCTGCAATAGAATTATGTAACTTTGACACATTTTCCTATAAGCCGTCATAATTCTTCTCTGAAGTGAGTACTACACCGTAATTTCTGATCATTAGTAATTCTACATTAGAATGTCCGTTTCGCTGTGTTAGAATGAACCTTTCAGTTCCTAATATTCTGCCTTTAGGATCCTACTTTATGGACATTGTCATGTTGAAGTCTGCACAGCTGTTGAGAAATTTCTCATGGATTCAGAACGATTTCCTCGCTCAATTCTGAAGCGGTATATTTGTTTACTTTTCTTTATCTCATCAAACTTTCTCACTAGTGTTATTACAGTGGAGGTGTACGTGGTTAGGGTGCAATAGAATTTTTGTGTCCCCACACAAAACACATTATCAGTATCTCATACCCCCGTAAGCTTGCAAAAAATTCAATGGCTATAGCCTTGTAAGCCACAGGCTACGAGCATCCAGCAAAGGGTGGATGCTCGTAGCCTGTGCCTTACAGAGCGAACCGAGCTTACATTCTTGCTGAACACGCATACATCATACAGAACAGCATGTCGAAAACTGTCGTCATCAACGGCTCATGCACCCGTAAGCAATGGCTCATACCCCTGTAAGCAAACAAAACATGCAATGGTTCATAGTCCCGTAATATTCATGGTTGCTGACTTTGCGCGGCTTAGTTGTGATGACAGTACTCCTGTGGTCGTTGTCGATGATTTCAATGTGGATGTGTCGGGACACTAAAGGGATTTGTTTACACGTTTCGTGTTGCAGTCGTATCTATTGCGACGCCCGACTGATCCAGCCAAACCGACCGCTCAGTGGCATACGTGCATCGATTTGACCTTATCAAATAATGTGTCTGATGTTGCGAGTATGCTGATCAGTGTATATTATAGTGGCTACAAAGCCATTGTGACCGCCGCTACTAAGTGACAACGCGTGACGCAATCAAGTCTTTACCGCAAGTTTTCTTAACCACATTGTTTACACCTGCGCTGGTCATCCCCTTTCGCAGTGCGGAATGGACCTGAATTTATTTTAGATTTGACGATATCTGGACTACTGCCCATCGCGTATATGAGGCTCACAGAAAGGCAAATCAATTCCAACCAATCTTTCTTCTGGCCTCCATTTATGCGATAGTTAACTGGCTCTGGACTTCCCCGTAACATCTTTGAAGCGATAACAATGTCAGAAACGATTGATCGAGGTAACGGCCACATAATACTTTGGGGAAAACTGAAACGAGATTGTCTACGCTCGCATTGTGCCTTTCGTGTTTGTATTTCGTTCATTACAACAATTGACGGATGAAATCCACATCAACTTTTCTCGATAGCGTGTACTTCTTTACAGAACCGAGAAAATGGAGTGCATCACTATTTAGCCCCGTGTTTAATACGACAGTGATGCCAGGAATAGCACTTAAATCAATTCTAGAGCAGTCATCACATTACTGCAATGACCAACTCTGTGGGTGGACCGAGGAAATAAATAAATGAATGGAGGGCGACGTGAGCTTTGTTGACGGAAACCGTCGTTATTCGATATCTCGCGGAAAGCTTAAAATACAAAGTCGGTATTCGCTTCGCGACACGCTTGCAGTTTCAATCGATATCCAACACGAAAACACTTTTAGCGAACGGGTGTCGTCAGCGGCAAGACATGTAGTAGCAGTACATCTCTTTTTGTATTACATTATATCTATCACGGAAGTGTCGTTCCAGAGACGTGCTACCCAGACGTGCCGTTAAACGTAGCAATCGTTGAAGAGGTTGGTTCATTAAATGGGAAAAGCCGGTTTATACACAAACAGACCCAGATATGACGCCTAAAAGAACGCCTCAAGGTAACATGAAAGGGGAAGGCCTCCTATACAGCAGCTTACAGTTCATGGACAAAAAAGAATTTACTGCTGCACCAACGCTAGCGCTGAGCGATAAAACTTGTCGATAAAAAACCTGAAACGTTGTCGTATGCATTTTGTAAGTCTCATGACGCATATCCGTCATCTTTCCCGTGACCCCGATCATCACTTGGCATTATTGCCATCGCAGAGACCTCGTGCAACGTTTTCTGAAATTATCATCGCCAATATAGATTGTCTTCTATTAGAATACATACCAGCAGCGAGGCCTTCATTGCCCTTTTGGTGTATCCAACAGCCTCAGGTGCGTCTAAGTATTCCAGGTGTAAAGAAGAGGGCCAACCATCCAAAAGTTAGCTCTGAAACGGATGCCGCTGTTATCAATCAATAAGACATACGGGGACCAAATACACATATATACCGATGGTTTGGTCTCAACTACCAGTTCTTGAGGTGTCGTTGTCATTCCGGCTACGAAAACCACAATGAAAGTGAAACTGTCACAAATGACAACATCAACAGCGGTGGAGCTTCCTGCCCTGCGTACTGCTGTCAAATACTTCTTGGAAGAGACACCTCAAAAATGGGCCATTTTTGAGACTTTGAGGCTGCACTTCAGAATCTGCATTTTACCCTGTATTATAGGACTCATGAACAGCTGACATATAAAATAAGAGAAGGCCACTATCAGGCTATAGCCAAAGGGCATGAATTTATATTCAAGTGGCTGCCTAGACATACGACATTGCTGATAATGACGTCACTGTCGAAGTCGCCCGGTCTGCCCACCTGGAAGCCCGATGAGTTCCCATCCCCTTCTGCAGAACCAACCCGCAAGAAAGCTTCATATCGTGGCTAAAGCAATAACCCACAAATACTGGTCCTCTTACAAACTCCTGAAGTCTCATCTTCATAGACTTGATTCATCATTAAAGCTATAAGTGCCATCAAAAGGTTCCCACCCTGAGGCGACAGTATTGTGCCGCATCTGGCTCGAGGTGCAAATTACGAAGGCCTACTCGTTCCGCATCGGAAAGGAGGATACGCCCATGTGCGACTCTTGTGGAGCTGTAGAAACGACTGAACACATGTCTCTGTCTCTGTCGAGTGTGATGCTCTCCAGGCAGCATTGAACTAGCCAGGCTCTAGACTAATTTTCGGAAATGAAGATCCTTGGACAATGGCCGTACGCGTGGAGCGCACAAAAAGCCACGAAAGCGTTGTTGAAGTACTTCAAGTCGACAGGTCTTGGCAACCATGTGTAGACTCGGTGCGAACCTTCATATGTGCGCGAAACTGTGCTCTCTCTCTCTTTCTCTCTTTCAATAGATGAAGCGCCAATCGTGACGGCACACTAGGAAGGAACAAAGACACGACAAGGTGCTTTGTCCTGTCTTTGTTCCTTCCTAGTATGCCGTCACAATTGGCGCTTCATCCATTGAAAGCTATTTCACCAGCTAACCCCACAACGTGTTTTACTGCAATAACTCTCTCTCTTTTCGTCCCTATACCCATTCTCCCAGTGCAGGGCAGCCAGCCGGACGTGCGTCTGGTTAACCTCCCTGCCTTTCGTCTCTTCTATCTCTCTCTCTGTCTATAAATGCTGCTAAAACACTGGGAGCGCGACGCTCTATTTCACTCTGTATTCTGAAACCTTACAAGCAGGTTCATTTAATGTCCAATTTTTATTTTATTTATTTATTTATTTGAGGGACGGGTCGTTACATTTGTGCGAAGCCTTCGAATGATTGACCTGAAGTGGCTAGGGTTGGAGTAGTGCACAGCGTCGGTGGCCAGATGGTTGTAGTTCCTTGCAGTTCGAACAGTTCGAAATCGAGAAAAAAGAAGCAATAATTAAGTCGCGTTGTAGTGCGCACAGGCGGTGGGTATAGAGCTTTAGAATGGCTGTTGCGGAGCGAAAGGTGGTGAGCAGGCATGATAATCGAGCGAGAAAGAGACGAGTGATAAGACTTATGGTAGATGGACAGGTGCGCTATTTTTCCGCGTGTCTCAGGACTGAGCGCTCTGGCACTCTTTGTCTGCCCCTCTCATTCCTTCCGGTAATATTAACCCAGCATCACGTACCCTTCTTAAGCAAGGCAGGGAAGATTATCTCCATGTTTGAGTCCACAGACGCCAGAATATTGTACGTAATCTGAGAAAACAAATACATTGACGTGGTTTTGCATGGATTCAAGTGTTTCTACAGCGAAGCTATGAGCCTCAAATTGGTCGAAGTTTCTCGCGGAGTCGTTCTCACTGAAAAAGAGACGAAATCCTTTCACAAATTAAAAAAAGAGAAACCTTCAGTGATTGAAGCGAAAAGTACATACCTTCTTTCGTATCACGTATATAGCATAGCAGTCATTTGAGTAACGAACAAGCACGAAACAAGCATTCAAACCACATCATCGATGATAAGGCACTCCTGGGGTCGTATTCTGTAATGGTTCACTCTGGAACCGGTTGGCTCTGGCGGTTACGTCTTTGTTACGCCACTCGGAGAACGAATGGAACGTCGCGGTGTGAGGGAGACGAACGAACGAACGAACGAGCGGCGTTCTGCCACCAGTTCACTTCATCATTTTTGTTTGCAATTTGGGGCGATATAGCAGTTGAAGGATGTTGTTAGTTTGGTAAAAAATAATGGTTTGTATAAAGAACTTGAAAACCTAATACCCAGTAATAGCTGCAAGATTCCAACGCGGACAGCTGGTGGTCTAACCTTATCAGCTTTGTTTCATTTCATTTTTTGTCGCTAGGTGGTGCGCCATACGCTAAGCAATCAAAGCGGTTTTCTGTGTGTAGGCCGCGGCTCTAATGGAATTTCGTCTAGCCGTGGCTGAGCTTCTTAGGGCGAAGGATTGTGATGAGAGTTCCGTCCACACATCCCACAACTTCGAGAATCTTGTCGCGGTCAAGGAAGCGTTCTTGACTGCTGCTTTCTTCTGCACCGCAGAGACAAATTTAACACCCTTTCTATATTTTCGCTCAACCGTAATGAACCTAGCGACGATGGTAATGATGCGACTGACTGGCTGTTGCAACAACCTAATAGCTTATTCATTCCAGACGCACTGCTGACAAGAATCCGTGGTAAAAGAAGGAAAAAAAATCAATGCCATTTGTGAACTGGATGACCAGCGAAGCTGTGTATGTGGGCCCCATAATGGCAAACTGTTCATTGCAGTGTGTCAAACACCGTATGCACATAAATCAAACGTGAGGTGCGACTAGTCGCAACTCCACGAGTTTGAGCCCGGGAAGATTATGAGGCACCGGGGGTTATACATACCCATGTATTGTCGCAAAACGTGGTACGACACCTTTTACTAACGAATCCCGGCACGTGGAACAAACACGAACCTCACAGCACTCTGAGGGCACGCACCGCTTCACCGTAGCCAAGGCGATCTTGCCTTGGTCGACGTCCCGCAGTTCAGTAATGGTTGTGATCTCCCTCGAAAAATGCAAGCCGTCACGCACAACGCAGGCCACAAAAAATTGGTTCCCCACAAACCCCCTCTGAAATCTGGCCGCTGCTCCGGTGAAACGTCCCATATTTGCGGGATCGGTGTCACATGGACGGTTCGTATTCCTTTCCGCCATGCGGTCCTGGCAGGCACCACGCTTACGAGACCGCCACCAGACTAATATTTGATACGGGTTGTATTTGGACCTACGATATTCAACTTATTTTTGTCAGTTCGCGGAGTGCTTAAAGCCTGCTTCACTTTCGCCGCGAGTCGGCCTGTGGCACTGTCTTCGGGATCGGCCCACGCATGGGGAGAATTTTTCGATCTGCACAGCTGGATAGACACGCGCAATCTTTTCCAGAACCTAGCGATATACAGCTTCGCTGGAAGAACGTAGCGCGCATGCCACTTACGTCGCAGTGTCAACACCACCATTACTGGTTGTCTGCGATATCCTAGCTGAGTGAGTGAGTGAAAGAACGTTATTCGGTCCAGAGAAGACGTAGGGTAGACACCGGGCCAGCCGGTTAGTTCCACGTAGGGACCGGCAAGCCGAGCTTGACGGTCCGATCACGGGCACTTTGGGTGGGCAGGGTTGGGTCGTTGAGTTCGGGGCTGCCCAAGAGCGCAGCCCATCTATCCTCACTGAAGGAGGTGCCGATTGGTTCACACTCCTACAACACAGGGTCCAATGTTGCCGTTAGTCTACAGGCAGGGCAGTCTGCGCTGGGGTGCATTTCAGGGTATATTGCATGAAGAACCGCAAGGTTAGAACGCGCACGGTCGTGTAAAAGTCGTAGGGTCGCCACCCGCGCCCTGCATAAGGCAGGGTGCGGGAGGGGGAATAGCCGTCTTGACAGATAGTAGTATGTGGTAACCTCATTGAACGCGAGCAAGGGTTCCCCGCGGGGCAGGTGGGACTGCGGAGGGGCACGGTCAGTGAGTCCTCGCCCGGCCTTGTGCGCGCCTTCGTTAAGGTTAGAGGAAGAGCCCTCAGTCGACCCCAAGTGAGCGGGAAACTAAGTAACAGAATGGGGAGATGTACTTTCAGCGCTTTGGAGAATGCGTAGGGCCTGAGGGAAGAGTAACCCGGTTTGGTAGGCCTTAATGGCTGTATTGGAATCGCTATATATTGCCTCTTTGCGACCATCGAGCACCGCCAGTGTGATTGCAACCTCTTCGGCTACAACAGGCTTCGAAGTTTTAGTTTTTGAAGAGCCTAAAATGCCTCCGGAATTCATGTTGAACGCATCGCACCGCTACCTGTCCTCACGTTGTTGTCCTTGGCCAACGTTCCCCAGCACCGGAACCGAAGAAGCCGCTATCGGCGCTTCTCTCGCCACGCCAGCCAGCGCGAGAATCGCACGCGACCACTGTTGCCTTAGTAACCCTCGAGACCATGCTCGCGACCGTGCTCGAGCCTTAAGCGAACCACTTCTCCATGGTTCCGCTCGTAGAAGACAACGGCTTCACTTCCAGATGATTGACAATCTCTGTGATGACAACAAAATTTGTAGTCACGCCCACCATTGATCACGACAACGAAGCGCTGACCAATGGCGCTCGTGAGTGCGAACTCGATCCAAAGCGAACCGTTACGGAATACGGCCCCTGATAACAACGCGAAGCACGTAGTGCTCCCAGCTTACGTTTCCCGGCAAAGAGAACTGTATTGCCACGGCAACGGCAGCTTGTGACGTGGGAAGCAACGTCACTAGCCTGTCATATGTGAAAGAAACGGCCTAGCAACGAATTTCATTGTTTTTGCAGCACCGCTATAGTTATACAACGCACAGATAGGACTCCCGAGAAGCAGCGTGAATACGAGGAGCGGCAATGGAAAAAGAAACTGCAATACTGCCAGCGGAGGTGTGTTGTCGCTGGTCGTATTTTCCTAGAATTCCAGCACAGGGGAAGTCCGCACGTCCACATTTTCCTGCGGCTGAATAATGCACCGGAGGAGGAATTGAGCCATAAGGCATTGCTTACCCCCTTCAGAAGTTGTAATGGTGGTTTTCAGCGGCTTCGCTGGGCATCCACTTTCGCAGGGCCGGGATTGCGAGTCAGTTTTTTGTGTAGGTTAATATGAAGCGGGGGCCAAACTGCGCATACGTATTCCAGCTTGAAATGAACAAACGTTTGGTACGTTAGCAGCTTTACGTGAGAAGGGATAAACTTAAGGTTACACCCGACAGAGCCAAGGACGCGGTTAGCTTCGTTTGTTAGACTTGCTCTATGACACGACCGTCTGAAATCATGAGTCACTGTGATACCCAGGTACTTATATGATGACACAAAAAATAACTTGGAATCAAAAACGACGTACCTATGAGCTTGGTACGTCGTACGTCGTGGAAGCAGATCTGCGAAGTTTTGTGAGATAAGGACATTAACGAAGTTAATTCTTATTGCAGTTTTCAACAGTTACTAAATAATTTTGAAGAGCAATGTAATAATGGAGGTTATGGATGTCACGGAATAGAATAGATTTCGCCACGCGTGCAACTCTCAAGAATATATTTTTCTTATGAAAATATCACTTCTTCTAAACCTCGTGTTATCAGCGCTTCGCACGAAGGCACGCAAATTATTTACTCACGTAAAAAAAGCCCTTTCCGAAAGATTTATTTATGGCTATCATATTCGCAAACTAGTTCATTAGATATAAAAATGCAATTGGACACCTTTAGAGTTTACATAGTGAATGCTATCTTGTATGCCTACTTTTCCTTATAGGCAACCAGTTCGCCACTTGTTTCTATAGTTAATCTTTGGTTGTCTCGCATATGAAACTTGGCATTTAACGCAAGCATCGCGTGGAAAACAGCTACAACATGGTACAGGTTACACGCCTGCTTTCGTGATGACATCAAAACAAACTCATACAACTTCTTCGCGAGTTTCATCTGTCGTTACGAATTGTCGATCACACGAAATCACGATCGCTGTTATAACGAAGTAATATATATTCCAGCCTTGGTTCGGTTTAACCGCCAGGTATAATGACACCCAAGTACTAACTACGACACGTTAGCCTAGATCTGCCTTGCTGTATTTTCATGGCATCCTATCGCGGCTGCACTTGAGTGTGGAAGAAATGCAATCAGTCTAGTTAGTCAGACTTCCTATTAATCTCCATCCCTTCCCATTTGCCTTCCTCTCTACTGCTAATCGCACTTTACCTCTCACATCTTCTGAACGCTGGCTCTTTTGCATCGTTTCTCTCGAGAGTTCCGGCTTCCTTGCAATTGCCCTCAGTCTTCTGACTTCTTTCGCGTATCCTTTGTGTTTTCTCGTTTGTGGTTCTGTGCATTAAGAGGAACGATGGCTGTGCGATACGGCTTCCTTTGTAAGAAGTCATCGGATACGTCCGTCAGCGCAGGAAATTGCTAGGGTAATTGGATGCCTATTGCCTCCTCTTTTTTATCCCTATACACTTCGTTATGGTAATTGCTCTTTTTCGCTCGGTGTACGTTTTTCCTGCTGGGCTCCTTCGTTCGTTAGAGCCTTCCTCTTGAAGCTGGTCTATTCACTAGATAACCTCCCTGTATCTCCCTCTCCTCGCCTTCCATCCTTTTCCTCTTCATGTTCCTTGTCAAAGTGTAATCAAAACGCACCGACCACTTTCATTTACAGGTTGGGTGGCTGCGTCTGCGAAGCTATACTGATACAGCAGTGTCTCGGCCACCGTTAAAGGAGTGTGTGATATTCCTCCTCATGTCGGTTGTGATAACTCGAATATACGAAACCGGTTCTTCGTTAGATGTGCAGCGCATTTAGTTCTCTCAGCTTTGGAGTACCGCCTTGAACTTTTCATTGTTAAGGTGGCTCCTGAACAATTATTTCAAGGGCAGCATGGAGTGCTGCAAGTTTTGCACACATACATGTAGTTGCACGAGGTGTCTTCAACTTGATTTCTACAGGCTTTGCAGGGGGGATGACCGCAGAAGCAGAGCATTTGCGCGTCGCCGAACCACTGGAAAATCATGCCATCTGATTCTGTGCGCATCGTAGATATTCCAAGATTGTTTGCTCCAAAGCTTGCAACGGTGCTTCAGTGCTTTCCTTGATATCCGGAATGGTCATTTGCATAGGATGCCGAAGCCGACAAAAAGGAGCTGCTGATATTCGAGTAGCAAGCGTGAAATTTGTTGGCAAATAGACCTGTTGTTTAGCAATGTGCATGGCAAATCTTGTATGCGGCCTCATTGCTAGCAGGCAAGCACGATGATCTGAGACATACCAAGTCAGGTTCCGATTGTGGGCTCTCCATTCATGAGCACCAATGTAGGGTGTTGATAGTACAATCTAGTCCAATTTTCACTGACGTGATTGAAGACGCATGTCATAGAAGCCAAGCCGCAGAGCCTTGGCCATGAACACTCTCAGCTATGCGGATATTTGTCGTGGAAATATTTTCTAGTACGAGTAAGTTTTACTGCAAGAAGCTCGAAAATTGTGCCTTGTATAACAGAAGCATTGACTCCCCTTCAGCATGTTCTCTTTCTCAGAGGGTATACTTACAGACACCTCCCGCTTCGAAATGCGAGAAGATTCACAATAGCCTTCAATCGATTTGTCAAATACGACACATGAGGGCTCCTGAACAAGTATCTATGGATGATGACCTAATGAAATCGGTAAGTTTGGGGAATTAATTTATACCGCAAAAACGTCAATGCTTCCAGAGTAGAACAACGATCCCGGGACCCGGGATCCCGGGACATCAGCTTCTTCCCTTGAATAGAAAGATTTCCAACAAAGCCGAACCAGAGGACAAGGAAAGCTGTCTGCTGGACGGAGTTGACAGCCTGACCAAAACGGTGTCTAAGAAAGGAACTCGTCCAAGAACCCCCACAAAACGTATCGTAATTTTTTTCAGCGACAATTACCTTCGACTCCTGCAGGCCGACAAAGAAGGAGCGTTTGTGGCCATGCCGTCGGGCATGCTTAATGAAAAGGCTCTACAAGCCATCCAGAAGAATTCAAGCCGAAACTCAAGCTAAGTAAGGAAAAGAGCCGCGCCATATCTTGGTGTGATAACCTTGGACTACAGAAGCTCGTTAATAGCGTCCCCAAATGTAGGAAAAACTGTTTAAATGTACTCTTTGCTGCAAAAGCGCACAAAGATGATATACCGTTCAGATGTATTGTGAGTGAAAGAGGTTCCTGGCAAATCAACGTTAGCCTTCTAAAGCTCCTTAACACATTGGTTATAGATGACCCATTCATCGTAAAGAATAGCCTTGACATCATAGCCTTTTACGTGAGTCCCAATCGGTAGGATGCTTCCTTTCAATAGATGTTGTTGACTTTTTTTATTCTATTCCGCAAAAGAATTGTTAGCTGCCGTCCTGAGCTGCATTGAGAAGAACGGGGAGGTATCCTTTCAGAATACCGCAGGAATTTCTGTGGATAACTTCATAGCACTCGTGGAGCATTATTTGTGCTCAGCAGCTGTGTGTTTTCAAGGCCAGTTTTATGTGCGAAAGAATGGAATTTGTATTGGCTCGTGCGTGGCTCCCGTATTTTGCAACATTTTCCTTGTGGACATCGACAGAGCGCTATCGAAGGTGTTTGACGGAGGCAAAGTGCTCAAGGTTTTTAGGTATGTTGAAAATTTTAATTTCACTGACGGTACGATCTTCCATGACCTACTCCCATACTGTGCAGGCCATTTTATCTGACTTTAAACAGCAAGGAAAAGGCTTAGATTTTACTAATGAACTAGCCAAGGATAATAGCTTGCAGTTTTTAGATCTTGACATAACCCTTACTGACGAAGGTTCCTGCTGAATGTACCGACCCCGTGCCCGCAAAGAATTATTGCCGTATGAGTGTACACATTCTTAGACTGTTAAACGTGCGATTGCCAGTATGTGCCTCGAATTCGCGCTGAAAAAATTGTGGCAGGAAGGCAGCGAAATGCAACCAGAGACGCACGCAAAACGAGCAATAGAAGCAAACGACCTATTCGAAACGTGGGAGGCCAAGCTAACCCTCGGGGACCTGGAAGACCAACGACAACTCGTCGCCAGGGCCAAGAGGGCAGTCGAAGCCAGAGGGTTCCTGGACTAAGGAGCCTTCCCACCTTAGGGTGATACCCGTCCTCGCTCGGGACACTGTTTCGTACAATAAACGTTTCTTTCTCTCTCTTTCATAAGGCACAAGCAAGCTTTGACGACCAGATTTTGAAGTTGAGGAAGGCTGGCTTTCCGTGCTTGGTTTTAAGCGCAGTTTCGGAGGCATTATTGAAAAAGCTGAAGAAAGAAAGAAAAAAATGTGAAGTGGGTCAAGCAGTCGAAAAGAAAGCTAAAGCGGTGGTGATACCATATCTCATAAAGTGGCGCATAATCTTAAACACGTCGCCATGAAATACAAAATTCGTGTGGTTTTTTCCGCGCCGCGAAAACTTGCTACTTTGTGCCGCCTGATTGTTGCGGATGACTCTAAGAAAGTAAGATGTTCTATTAAATATACGAACCCTCTTGTTAAGCGTGAAGAAGGGGTCGTATACTACATACCACTGAAGCGTGGAAAAGAGTATATCGGACAAACTGACCGATGTATTAATGAACGCCTGCGCGAACATAAGCTTTCATTGAAAAATGCATATGGTTCAAACTTGCCGCCTCATTGCAAGGCCTACGGGAATGAGAATTAACAAGTATGTCAAGCAAGGCTTCATGATACGACAATCCTGTTTAAAAGTAAAGATTCTGTTGCGCGTGAAATGTTGGAGGCCAACGAGATTAAGAAAAGAGGGGACAACGGTGTCAGCACCCCGTCTCTGAATATATACACGAAAGGAAGCATGTTTCTAGATAAGTTTTAAATTTAGATTAAGCGTGATTCCTTTCATATATATCTTCAGTGTTCTCGCACGTGCGCATTCACATATTCAGTGTCCCTCTTTTTTCGTTCCCCTCTCCTCATGGCTATATAATCAGCCACGTGTGATTTCAATAAACGGTTGCAAGTAGCGCCTTGTCCTGGCTGTGTTCCTTCTTGTGTGCCGTCACTGTTGGCGCTTCACCTATTGAAAGCTATGCACCAACTAGCCCCACAACGTGCTTTACTGTAGAACAATGAGTCATAATTTTTCACGTGAGAGCTTTAGGACTTGCCTTAGAAGTTCCTGGTTCCGCCATTGAAGTTTTTTGTAGTCACGCGTAGACTTATAAGCGTGTCACGCCGAGAACCCTTATTTATATCATCACCACCGTCGTCGTCGTCGTCATCATCGTCGTCATCGTCATCATCATCATCATATTTTTCTCCACTTGCAGGACCAAGGCCTCTCCCTGCGATCTCTAATCACCCCTGTCCAGCGCCAGCTGATTCCAACTTGTGCCTGCGAATTTCCTCATTTCATCACATCACCTAGTTTTCTGTCGTCCTAGACTGCACTTCCCTTGTCTTGGCCCCCATCCGGCAACCGTAAGGGTCCAGTGGTTATCTAGCTCACGCATTACATGGCCTGCCCAGCTGAAGTTCTTTCTCTTAATGTCAATCAGAATATTGGCTATCCCCGTTTGCTCCCTGTACCACACCGCTCTCTTCCTGTCTCTTATCGTTACGTCTATCATTTTTTTACCCCGTCGCTCGTTGCAGGGTCCTCAACTTCTTTTCAATCATAGTGGTAAGCTCGCAGTCAGGATCTGCCAATGCCTGCCGTATGCATTTTTTTTCTTCTGTGAACTTCCTTCTCATGATCAGTGTCCCCTGTAAGTAACTGCATGGCCTGGATAAATGTGCTCCTTCACGGACTCATGAGGCTCACTAATGATCTTGAGCTCTTTCTACTTTGCCAGGGTGTTGGACATTATCTCTGTCTTTCCCGTAATAATTTTCAACCCTACTCTTACACTTTCTCTGTTAAGGTCCTCACTCATTTGGTGTAATTCGTCCCTAGTGTTGCTGAAAAGAACAATGTCATCTGCAAACCGAAGGTTGCTGAGATATTCGTCGCTGATCACAACTTCTAAGCCTTCCCAGTTTAACAGCCTGAATATTTCTTCCAAGCATGCAGTGGATAGCATTGGAGAGATTGTGTCGCCTTGCCTGACCACTTTCTTTGTAGGCATCTTTCTGCTTTTCGTGTGGAGAACCCAGGTAGCTGTGCAATTTTTGTAGATATTTCCTAACATATTCACGTACGCCTCTCCTGTACTCCTTGATTACGTAAGGCCTCTGTGAGTGCTTGTATCTCTACTGAATCAAATGCCTTTTCATAACATATGAAAGTTACCTAGAGAGGTTGATTGTACTCTTTAGATTTCTCGATTACCTCATATATGACATGGATGCAATCCATTGTGAGTAACCCTTTCTGAAGTCAGACTGTTATCTTGGTTGACTGAAGTAAAGCGTTGTCCTTATTCTATCGGAAATTATCTTAGTGAATATTTTATACAATACTGGAAGTAAGCTAATGGGCCTATAATTTTTCACTTCCTTAACGTCTCCCTTTTTGAGGATTACTATAACGTTATCGTTAGCACAGATCACTAGCTGCAGGTATTGCAACAAAAAACCTAAACCTCTAACACCTCACTGAAAAGTGCAGGGCTAATTAACCTTGCGGAACACCACCAGAGGTGTAACTAGTAACTATTGTCCCGTCTTCAGTCAAAATGAAGAAAGACCTTTCACGCAGATAGCTGCTTATCCAACCAAATTAATCTACATCTAAGGAGTTACATTGTGACAGGCCTTTCTTTATATCAAAGAATAAGGCCACAGTAAATCGTGTCAAGCATCTCTGGTGCTGTACCGACGTCACAATACCAATATTGCTGGCTTATTATATGCGAATTACTATTGGCGAAAATAATTCATCCTTGTTTACAGTAGACTCGCGATTAGAGGCCATCGTTGTCTTAGCGCCATCTGCTGCTCAGTAAGCGTCCATTAATTAAAAAAAAGGAACACGGGTGTTCACAAAGTACGTTTCAAAAATTTTGTCGAAGCCGAGAAGCTGCGGCGTTTTTTGGGGGGACTTATCGACTTTTCTGGGACGTCTTATCTTATTCAGCTTAGTTTAATATTGCTCCTCAGCCATCTTCATACAGGGAAAGGTGCCAACAGGGATTCCGCAATTAGGCGTAATTAGTGCGTCTCCTTCAAAGCAACACCGCCAGTTTAGGCCCTATTTATTATCACGTTTTTTTACCTTAGCAGCGATGAAAAAGTTGGTGCAAGTGGTGCTTATCAAAACTTCACGCTGAGTCATTAAGGAAACGCTAACCTCCGAAATAGCTTGCTTGCGTTGTTATCTCGCATATCGATATATATTGCTTCCTTGAAGTGCATAAGCTTATTGTACCAAGAGCACCATATGCGCAATAACTTCTTCACTTTATCCTAAGTTTCTTCTCGTTCGTCTATTCGGAGAATCACCGACAGGTAAAGGTAAAGCAGGTTACAAAAACTTATATGGCATGTCATTAAGCAAACCTAGGGAGTAAAGTTAGGTTTGACGTGCTGTTACTACATGGTTTAGTCGTTTCCTATTTTCGTAGTCGTTAAATAGTAGGACCGTAAATATAAATAGTAGGGCCATGAATTGACTTAGTAAAGTTGCAACTAACCGGTGTCGATTTGCAGATACTAACGGAATTCCTTCTCCGCCATCACTAGCAAAATTCTGGGTGCCGCAAGGCTGTTTATTCCTGCTATAGCAGGAATAAACAGCCCTGCGGCAATAAAATTGCCGCAGGGCAATTTTATTCCTGTTATATGTCAACGCCATCAGCAATAATATTAAATCTACAATAACACTATGTGAAGATCACTGCGCATTGTATAGAAGAATAATTAACTCTTCCGACGTTGACGCTTTGCAATCTGACCTTCACTTTCACTAGAGCTAGTAACTTGAGGCTTACCCATTACTTGATGAACGGCATTAGTATTGCCCATGCACGCGCACTAAAATACTTTTGAATTCAGTTGTCTTCAAACGTTGCAAGGAATAAACACATTGAAGCCATTACTATCAGAGCGTGTAGAACCCTTGGCTACATAAGGCGTAACCTTTGCTCAGCAAACAAATTCACTAAATTATTTGCCTATACGGCACTGGTTCTTTCAAAAATAGAGTACGTGTCCTTTATTTCGAACCCACATTAGACGTACCTCATAAACAAGCTCGAGTCAGTCCAAAACAAAGCAGCCCGCTTTATTACGAAAAATTACTCACGAACGCCTGGCGTCACTAACATTAATTAGCTATTAATTTCCCCTCTCTAGTTCTGGTTGAAATCCCTGTCTTTCTTATCCTTGCTTTCTCTCTCTCTCTCCCCTCTCTAGAAAATATAAGGCTGATAGGACTTCCTTCACATCTGCACAAGCTTTATTACGGCAGGTCGTCTTTCAGCGCATGCCACATCAGACCCACCCATCGTATCTTCCTGCGCTTTGATCATTCCTCTAAACTGCTGGCTGTTCTAGCGCGCACTAACTTCTTGAGTCACTCGCACCTCTTTCTCATGATACATCACTATAGTATTTTATCAAATAAAATCGTATCTACTCTAAGTCATGATGATCTTCTAGGAATACTGAAACCCTATGTTTACGTACTCACGCAGGACTCTGTTGCCCATACGTTATAGGCGCTTTTTCCTATTTTACTTTTTTTCTAACCTTATTTTGATGTTCCCTGCGCAAATGGCTTTGCTTAAGGTTAACACCGAGTTTATTTTACTGCATAACATTTTCTCTGGTTGTGTTATTTCATTGTTTCATGCAGTATCTGCTGGTATGTGTACCTTTCTTAGCAAGCATTTTCCTTATGTGAAGTAACCAAGCAACGTTGATCTTATGTAACGCCGAGTTTAGCGCTATACGTATCTTCAACGTTTAGGATGTGTCGTTGTAGTGCTCTTAAGGTTTTTTTTCTTTCTTCCCTGTTCTCCCGCTTCTGTTCTTTTTTTTATTTTAACATGCAATATCTAATAATATATGTTCACTGTATAACAACGGTGGAAGACGTTCTGCCAATCACTTTACCCCCGCAAGGCACTCTCTATCATATGGAGGACGGTGCGTGGCCTTGGCTCGTCTCTACAACAACGACACCCATTCCCAGCCCTAGCCCTCCATCAAGGCCGCTCGCAGGTTGATATAGTCGAATATTTCTATGTGAAGATTGCGGGCAGTGTGGTCACCATCAATAGCGAAATTCTGGGTGAGGTTCTTGCGACATGCTTCCCAGAATCGAATGTGGCCTCACTTGAGGAATTGGACGCTGCTGTTGCCACATGCAGGCGTTCATCGTCGCCAGGACCAGACGACATCCCCTACGCTGCTTATGCCACCTAGGTGAAGATGGCCGAGGTAGACTTCTGGAATTTTACAACCAGTCGTGGAATGATGGCGCCGTTCCAGAGCGGTGGAAGTCCAGTCGCTTGATACCACTCCTGAAGTCTGGAAAGTCGCCACTTGACGTAGCGTCCTACCGACCCATTGCGCTGTCGAGCTGTGTTGGGAAGGTCATGGAAAGGTTTCTTGCCGGTAAAACGTGGGGCACATCTATGGCATCTATGCTTCAACTATACAGCACGCTCTTCCTAGGATACTTGCGATATAGAACACCAGTGCTCTCCAATCCTAACAAAACGAACATCCATGTATTACAGAGCATTCAAGGCTAAGCCCTTCGAACACGTCTGGGGCTACCTCAAAGTGCTTCAACCGTAGCAACAATTGCCACCGCGAGAAACCGCACAATAATGACGTATATAGCTATCGACGCACTCCGGGGGCATGTTCACCATACATCCAGAGCCCCTGACCGCCATCTCACTCGCGTGCTTGACAAAAGCGCCAAGGCAGCGTTCTCCAGATCAGTAGCGGCTAACCGGCACTCTATGTCATTGAGGTGCTCACCAACAACAAGAACGCCACATCCCCTCTGAGGTGCTTGAAACAACCTCCTGTGTACCTTGCTGTTCCAGGAATAGTGAAGAAAGCTAGCCTGACCACCGCGGCTCTCAAGCAGATCACATTGGAACTTTGGCATTGTTCGTACGCTAACCGAATCCATGTTTATACGGACGGTTCCGTCTCGGAAAAATTCGACGGGCGCCATTGTTACACCATCTCAATCTGTCGTCATGAAGTTTAAGACTTCGCACGTAACGACATCTACAGGTTCCGAACTGGCCGCTCCTCGCGCTGCTGTCGAATACATTGAAAAAGAACCGCCCAACAAATGGGCAATATTTTGTGATTCGAAAGCAGCCCTCCAGAGCTTGCGAGGATTACGATGTAGCAATTATGAACAGCTGGTGTCTAAAATTACCTAAACTTTCCATTGCACTTCTGAACGAGGACATGCTACCACCTTTAGTGGCTACCAGGACATTGTGACATCTTTGGTAATCACCTCATCGATGACGCTGCCCAACGTGCCCAGAATGGCACACCAACACTCCTTATGCCTTTATCCAGAGTCGACGCTGCAAGAGAGCTTCGCAGTCTCGCTCGTACCATCACGTTAAGTTATTGGCATACACCACAGAACTCTAAGTGTAGTTTATACAGCCTCGACCCATCGCTGAAACTTAAATTACCAGTCAACCTTTCACGACGTGACACAACACTGCTGTGTCGGCTGTGGGTAGGAGTAGCATTTACCCACGCCTACAGTTATTGTATTGGAATGGCAGACTCACCAATGTGCGTTAAGTGCAAGTGTGAAGAGACCATCAGGCAGCTTTTGTGCCACTGTTCTCGCGTTGATAACTAACGTCATACTCTCCTGTGTGCCTTGAATAGACTGGATGACAGGCCATTTACAGAAGCAAAGATCTTGGGAGCCTATCCTCACAGTTCATTAGCCGAGAAAGCAGTTCGAGCGCTTCTTCACTACCTGAAGGCAACAGACTTGAGTGCCCAACTATAGACATCCTACACCTGACTTAGTGCATGTGAAAGTGCGGTATAGACTCATGTTTTCTATCTCTCGTTCACTCCCCATTTCCCTCCCACATGTAGGTGAGCAAGCTGGTCTCAGTCTGGTTAACATTCCTGCCTTTCCTTCTTCCCTCCCTTTCTCTCTATCTGCACTGTAACTATCACTCATATTTTGTAACACCCCTATGTAATGCTCGTATGAGCTTTTAGGGTACTTGAATAAAAATAACCGAGGCATAGACGACTGCGCAGGGAAGAATGACACTATATTAATGCCTGCACGTCGAACGAGTGGGCCTAGTCGATCATTTGTGCTTTGGACCCTCCAGCAGGTAACAACGACGTCTGCGAATGTAATGACAGTCGATTTCCTGAGTAGTCATTGTCAATATTAAACGTTCCACCGATCGCATACGTTAGGGTATCACGACATGCCCTTTCGTCTCTGTCTCCTTTTCAGCGGAGCGAGACAGTGCTCTGATGACACCTGAGCCCTAAACGCTGGAGCGAAAATTCCCATTACCATTCCAGGCCCTTTGAGAGCCAGGATAACCGCATTTCACCGATGTCTGTTCAATTGACGCTGAAGAAAGAGTGGATCACTGGACGTCTTCCTTTCATTACCATCATTACCAAGCGTTAGGCTGGCGCATTTGCGTTAAGCAAGCTTGTCTGTACACATTTAGGCAGGTTTAGGCTGATCGTTGAAACCATGCAAGCGTTTTCTAAGTAAGCAGTTTTCTTTCGAAGACGAATAAGCAAGGTTACGACGTAAATTACGCACGACGCAACTTCTGGAATGGTTAGCGTCAATGACATGGTCGGAACAATATATTGCACCGAGAAATCTGAACACCTAGCAACTTAAACTTGCTAGTGGAAGTTGCGGTGCAATTATAGTGGCTATGTTTTGGGCCGTTCAATGAAGGCCGACATGTAAAGAAATTGCAGCGGTATTAACAATCACACATACGGCGGTTATTTCATCCATCTTGTATTTAAACGTTGTGCTGAATGAAGCGCTCACACTACTGAGGCACATGGCACATTAACGTAAACCCAATAAAATCAGTAGCATCGCAGGGTATTCGTTCTGCTGCAGTCCCTGCCACAGACATGAAGCCTTTCCTAAGAAACAAACTGCCAAGCCACTGGCAACGCTTGTGGGACACAGAAATGAATAATAAGCTTCTCCTAATTAAGCACAAGTTAGGTTTCTGGCACCCAACTACGAAAACACGAAGAACAGACGTCCTGTTCAGACTAAGAATAGGACACACATTCGGCTCTCATAACTTTCTCCTTACCGATAACGAGCCTCCAACCTGTGGTAGATGTGGCGACAGGCTGACTGCCCTCCATGTCTTGCTGGAGTGCCTGGAAGCCGAAAGAGACAGGAGGAAATATTTTCCTTTTGCATACCGCCATATCATTCCTCGGCATCCGATTATGTTTTTTGGTGAAGAACCGCTTTTTAAGACCAAAGCAGTCTTCGCTTTCTTGAAAGATGCTGTGCTACATGTTATAAGCCCATTCATTTCGTAGCGCATTCTCTTTCCAGAGGATATCGCTAGGATAGTTTTCTTTGTATAGCACCTGCCTCTGGGCCCTTTGGTTTCAAAGGCTCTAGTAAGGCAGTAGTGCTCTAGCTAATTTCAGCATCTCACGTATTTTATGTATTGCATCATTCTTTCTCAATGCATTGTAATGTTCATAGTACACGTCAATAGTCATTCCCATAATTTTACATAATTCCCATAATTGTATTACACATAGATTTTATGGTATTTATATCAACCCTTTAGGCCCCTCTACAGCCACAGCACATTAAGATCATAGAACTTATCAGTCCACTACGACCTCATGAACACTAGCGTGGCGCTCTTTGGCCACACCTGGCCCTTGCGCCAATGAACATCAAATATTCATTCACCTCTCCTTCCCCTTCCTTCTATCAGAATAAAACGTTCCTTCTCATGATTTGTTGCAGGAGAAATGCGTCTGTTTGGCTACTCTACTCTGAGGGGCGGGAAAGAGGGAATAGAAAGATGAGATAGAGAGAGTGAGGGCAGGGAGAGGAAAGCCATGGTGAGCTCGTGAACGACCACGGAGGGACTGAGTGAGTCTACGGCGTTCACATAGGCCAGTCGCCCTCAAGAAAGACAAAACTGCCTTCACAGCTTTGTGGGCCGACGAGCGATGGCGACGGTCTTCAAGTAGCACCTGCACAGACAATGGCCTATCGTTCAGTCGTCGCAATGCGATAGATAATGCCTATCTTTTCGACTGAAATCGATGACAGTGGCCCAATAAATGTTCGATGTTCTCTTCGAAGCCGCAGGCGCCGCATGTAGCAGCATCAGTCGTACCAATCAAAGTAGCGTACGCCTTCTTGAAAGCCACTCTCAACCACAGCCGGTATAGAAGCGATGCCTCACCTCGGTGAAGCCCGAGTGGAGGTCGGAATTGGAGTGAAGGCTTCAGTTCGTGCAACCTCGTGCGTCTTATATTTTGGGTGTTACACTCTAAGAGAACTTACATGCCAGGTGACGAAGCTGCTTTGCAGCGTCTATCCCGGAAAGAGGAATGGCAACGCTGTTTTTCTTGATGGGGCTCTCGGGCTGCTTTGTCTGCTTGATCATTTCCACTGATCCTGCAATGGCAATAGCAGACTGCATGGAAGTATCCTACAAGACACGTAAACAATTCTTTCACTCTACTTAAGTTTCCCTCAATAGCTGAGTGACATGTGGTTTGCAGGGAAATATTACGCAATCTAACTTTGGCCACAGACGGCAGACACAATAAGCAGAGGTGTTTCAAAAACGCTTGTGTACTTAAAGTTAGGTGCGCGTCAAAGATTACCTACTATGTTCGACTTAAATCAAAGCCCTTCTCCGAAGCGTTCCACTGAACCCAAGGTACAGAGCTGAGATGCGAAATGCAAAATGCTGCGGTATGTAATTTTATGAACCCGTCTCCGAAACGCATGCGTTCATCCGCAATATGTTCAGTCTTCGTCAATTGAAGTGAATGCCTATCACATGGTCAGTTTCGGCAAAATAATGTTCTTATTTCGTTGTGTGCGAGGGTTGTCGAGCAACAGACGGCAAATAGCAAACTCTAGCTCGATCGACCAGAGCACTGAACAGAGTTGCCGACCGATGGGAATACAAGTCTGTGATTACGCCATCTACAAGTGGCGTCCCAACATCCCGAGGATGGTGCGGTGCTTTGAGTGAGCCCTACTAGACGCGAAAGCCGATGGTATGCCCATGTCTTTAGCTATGCCAGCGAAAAAGTCCGCTGCAGTAGTCGATATAGACAATCTTCAGCCGGCTGGCTGCGGTCAATTTCGCGATTGCAGTCGTTACCGCACCGCTGCCGTATTCAAGGGAAACACGTAGAACACTGTAAGGCCTCCAATATGATTCTGGATCTAGTTCTTGCATGACACTGTATTCATTGAGCATTCAAAGGAAACCGACGAGCCTGTCGAGATTTCAAGTCGGAAAGGATAACAGAAAAAGAGCAATCATGAGTCAGTGCAACTGTCACTATTTTGGGGTATTAGTTGCGGAAATACACCTTCAGAAAGGACGCGAAAAGGCAGACAGAAGTCATAATCTTGGTTTGCTAATCAACTTCCATGAAAGTCCCAGTTATCTAAGTCTACAATGTAATGGTGGACACGTGTCTGTCACCTTCCGGTCTGCAAACTCTTTTCGACAAGCACACACCTGCCAGTGCGTACTCCTCCAGTCAGAGCCGTTTGAAGCTTTTGATGTCAGCTCTCGATGAATGGCGCACCATTACTTCATCATCACTATAATCATCATAATCATTAGCCTAGCTTATGTCCACTGCAGGACGAAGGTCTCTCCCTGTCTTACGCCGACTTGTTCCAACTCGTGCCAGCGGATTTCTTAATTTCATCACCCCACCTGTGTCTTCTGCCGTCCTCGACTGCGCCGAGCTTCTCTTGGCACCCATTCTGTAATCCTAAAGGTGCGCCGGTTGTCCAACCTACGCATTGCATGACCTGCCCAGCTCCATTTCTCTCTCCTAATGCCAATTAGAATACCGGCTATTCCGGTTTGCTCTCTGATCCAGACCGCTCTCTTCCTGTCTCTTAACGTTACGCCTGACATTCTCCGTTCCATAGTGCTTTCCGCGGTCCTCAACTTGTTCTCGAGATTCTTTGTCAACCTCCAAGTTTCTACCCCATATGTTAGCACCAGTAGAATGCACTGATTGTGGACCTTTATTTTTAATGATAATTGTAAGTTTTCGGTCACGTTCTGACAATGTTTGTCTTATGTGCTCCAACACATTTTTATTCTTTTGTAACTTTCCTTATCATCATCTGTCCCCTGCGGGTAATTGACTTAGGTAAACGTACCCATTCAAGGACACCACAGGATGACTGACGATCTTGAACTCTTCTTCTCTTGCCAGGCTATTCAACATTATTTTTGTTTTCTGCATATAAATCTTCAACCCCACTTTTACACTCCCTCTGTTAGGGTACTCAATCATTTGTTGCAACTCAGCCCAGTGTTGTTAAATAGGACAATTTCATCTGCAAACCGAAGATTGCTGAGATATTCCCCTTAGATCCTTACTCCTAAGCCTTCCCAGTGTAAAAGCTTGAATACTTCCTCCAAGTATGCAGTGAATAGCATTGGAGAGATTGCGTCTTCTTGTCTGACCCCTTTCGTTATAGGTATCATTCTACTTACTTGTAAAGAATTAAGGTAGCTGTGAAATCTCTGTAGATGTTTCCAAGATATTTACGTAAGCCTCCTGTACTCTTTCATTACGTAGTGCCTCAATGATTGCTGGTATCTCTACTGAATCAAATGTCTTTTGATAATCTATGAAAGCCATATAGAGTCGCTGATTGTACTCTTCGGATTCCTCGAGAACCTTATTGATGACATGGCTGTGATTAAGTGTACAGTATCCCTTTCTGAAGCCAGCCTGTTCTGTTGGTTGTATGAATTCCAGTGTTGCACTTATTTCATTAGAAATTATCTTGGTAAATATCTTAGACAAAACAGAAAGTAAGATAATGGGCCTATAATTGTTCATTATTTAACGTCTCCCTTTTCGTAGATCAGCATAATGTTGGCATTGTTCCCGTTCTCTGGGATCCTTGAACTCGTCAGACAGTTTCTATAAAAGGCCGGCAGCTTTTCAAGCATGATGTCTCCTCCATCTATGAATAAATCTGTTATTCGGTCTTCTCCTGCCGCTTTTTCCCGTTTCATGTCTTCCAAGGCCCTTAGAACTTTATCGCTACTTATAGAAGGTGCCTCTGTAATCTGTTCATTACTATTTCGAGTGCAGGTATCATGCCTGCTCCAGGTACTGTACAGAGCAGTATAGAAATCTATTGCTTTTACTACATCTTCTAAACTGCTGATGATATTACCCTGCTTATCTTTCAATGCATACATGCTGGCTTGTCCTAGGCTAAGTTTAATTCTCACTGATTTCATGCTGCGTCCAAATTTTGCTGATTCCTCAATCTTTCTTACGTTACATTTTCGGATATCCTTTACTTTCTCCTTGTTCATCAGTTTTGACAGTTCCGCGAGTTCTATCTGATATCTTGACTTGGATACTTTCATTCTTTGTAATCTTTTATTAGGTCCTTCTTTGCCTGGGAGAGCTTACCTATTGGTTGCCTTGGTGCGTTGCCTCCCATTTCAACTGCTGTCTCTGAAGCCAGCCTGGTTATGGTATCATTCATTAACTCAATGTCATCCTCATCTCTCTGTTCTAAAAGTGCATATTTGTTTTCAAGTACAAGCCTGAAGTACAAGCCTGGGCTTCTACCCTTACAGCCTCTCGGTTGGCCTGTTTCCTCTTGAGCAATTTTACTCTTTCTCTTTTCAAATTGAAGTGAATCCTAGACCTCACTAACCTACGATCACTGCACCTTTACCCTACTTAACACTTCTACATCCTGGACTATGCTGGCGTCGGCAGAAAGTATGAAATCAATTTCATTTCCTGTTTAACCATTAGGGCTTTTCCTGGTCCACTTTTTCTTGCTACGCTACCTGAAGAAGGTGTTCATATGGCAGCTTATTCCTATCAACGAATTCAACCAACACCTCTCCTCTAGTGTTCCTAGAATCGATGCCGTAGTTGCCAATTGCTTGTCCACCAGCCTGCGTTTTCCCCACTTTCGCATCGAATTTGCCCATTTATACAGTATATTGACTTTGCACTTTTGTCATCGTGAATTCAACGTCTGCATAAAACTAATCTATTTCATCATCATCATGACTGGTGGTTCGAGCGTAGGCTTGTAATTCCTTTATTCAATGCCTCTTGTTAAGATTTCTCACGACTACTGCTACCCTTTAATTAATGCTGCAGAAAATTCGTCAATGTTGTCCGCTATGTCCTTATGGATTAGAAATCCTACTCCGCACTGCTTCTTATCTGCAAGTGCTCGATAGCAGAGGACGCGCCCATTACTCAGCACTGTATAAGCCTCACCAATTCTTCTAACCTCACTAACAATATTTTGCTATATTGTACACCCCTACTTAAGGCTCTCAAATAGTCTGAATTCAAGATTAGGACCTCCTCATCAGAGTCGTTTCCTCTCGGTGATGCTACATTGCCCTGTCCATGTTTCATACAGTTGGCTGAGAAATGGTTTCAGCCACTCTGACCCTAGCTTTCGCGATTACATTCATTTGGCTAGACATCCATTTTTGTATTTTTTAGCAAAATTATTCAGTATAAAAGCAGGATCCCTCTTCTCATGTGAGCGATGTCTTTTTCAAACGGACAGTTTATCCTCTCTAGTGCTCATATAACATTTGCACCAAGCCTTCGTACTAGTTCCCTTCAACGCTGCAAGAACAATGAGTGTGCACCAAGTCTTTATCGCCACAGCGAAAGGAATAAGTATACAGCACTGAGCTGTGATTACACTTTACGCAAGAATTATTGCCCCTTCGTTTATTTACAAGGCGCCTCGTGTTGCAAACTACGCGGAGAAAAGTTTCTGAGAGCACTTCTCGCATAACTCCAGTATCAACTCTTATACGCTGTCCAGGAAAATGTACCGCTTATCTGAAGACAGCGCCGCCTCCCAACAATATCTGTCTGAAAGTACGAGAACATGAAAATTTGTGCGTTCAGTGTTGTGTGAACTTTGGAATGTTGAAGGTTACACGGAACATTTTTTTTCAGTCAACAAAACACTTGTCTCATCGAAAGAGATGTGTTGTCATTGAGCTTCATTGGGGGTATCTGTGTTAAAAAAAGATGTATCTGATGTACCCTTGAACAAGAGCTCAAAAGACGGTCAGGAGCACGTTGCCAGATTTTCGGATAAAACTGGCTTGTTAAAAATTGTGTGGCGCAAGCTTCTTGCAATATTTTCTTTTTTTTTTGGGGGGGGGGGGCGATACATAGAATTGCCCGCCAGTCACGACAAAAGGAGGTTACAGGCCTCCTGGCAAGGGTTCTGCACCCGCTTGGCTGTAGGGTTGCACAAAGGAAACGGAAATGAACGTGAAGGAAACGCCACTTTCTTTTTGAATTGCTGTCTGAAATTCGTAAGCGTGAGCCTACTGCCGCTAGAATATCATACCCACGACTTGTAACATTACTCCATGAATATTGTAATAAAGGTGTGCACGTGTAAGTGTAAACATAAAGGACACAGTACATTCGAGTAAGTACGCTAGTTTCATGATATAACTTTTCAGCTTGCCCCGGGGATAAAAAGTCGTTCCCATCGAAAGGCAAACATACGCTTATCTAAGCAATCTAGAATTTATAGTACGCGGGCTTGGCATTAGGGGCCGCGGTCCACTAAGCGTCCTTATCGGTGTTCTTAGAATTTAGGCTGTTGCACATTCAGTGAAGAGAAGAAGAAGTCGTTGGCACAATGGAACGCAGGTCGTGGAGACGATCGACCATGGGTGTCATCTGTTCTGGGATCTCTGGTTATTTTGGCTTGCCTTCCCGAAGTACTGGTACTGCACCGGTACCTATACCTCCTCCCGACCTTTCGCTAAATCAATAATGTCAGCTATCTCGTGAGAGGCTAGAGTGCCGTAGTAACTTGTATTTATCGCTGTGCTTGACAACCGGGGCCGCCGCTTCCACGGCACTTGAGCGAATTACTCGCTACAATCCCCGGAGAGACGATACTGCAGCTACGTCTGCGCACGCATTTCGCAAGTCCGGTGAGAGGCCGGCCGGAGACCGTGCCGTGAGACGTGCCTATTACAACAACCAAAGAGGGCTTGGGCGAGCCATGGGGGGAGTGGGGGGGGGGGGGTCGAATGACTCGTTCATCACAGTGCTTCCCTCTTTCGCCATTTATGGCGCAATGGTAGATTCACGTATGTACGTTGCCTGTCTGATTCTTCTTGATCTTTTTTCGATATTTTACTTTCACCTAACCTTAGGCACTCCTATAACATGTATCGAGGCTTTTGTCACTTTCCAAACGAATTGGACCAACCTGCTCGGGCTGAGGATGTGGTAAAAGCGCATCGAGCTGCAATTTCCCCCCTTCACCCCCCTCGCCCCTCCCCTCCCCCCCTTGAGCGTCTCGCTCAGAACTGCGCAGAAGACGGAGGACGCACCCGATGTCTCAGTGAAGTTTGTCGTTTCTTTTCCCGGTAATCAATATTTGCGGTCTGATAAGTTTGACCTCGGCCATATGACCTCGCTTGCGTATAGAAGGAAAACGTGACTGCAACAATAGGCAATGCCGATCCTTCTTCAGGACCTCCCTATATTGCGAAACGTAAACTGTTTGGTCTAAGTTCGTGGCACTTCTGCCAGTGGTATTTTTTGGTGCTTTCTTTTTCCTTGCGCCGAGCACATAGCAAGGACACCTATATTCTTGCTAGCAATACACCCTATTTATTAACGGCAAGTGAACGATACATATGAAAAAGAAGAAAGAATTCAACGGCCATCGTTATGTCTGCCTTCACTTTGTTTTATTTTTTGTTACCGTTGTTTCTTTTCGTGCCGACACGGTTTTCATACTATATTTCAATGACAAAAAATAAGTTGATAAATTGATACAAACCGGGCGATAACTTGGGAAAAAGTAACGTATTTACGCGATACCGAGTACGTGGTTGCCGAAATAATAATAATAATAATAATAATAATAATAATAATAATAATAATAATAATAATAATAATAATAATAATAATAATAATAATAATAATAATAATAATAATAATAATAATAATAATATAATAATAATAATAATTAAAAGTGGTAGTTTCAGCCTGGAGAGTGAAGGATTGACAACAATAGCAATGTTTAGCCTTGTGCTAAGACTCTTTTCGTTTGGGGCTTCTATGCTCTGAAGTTCAGCCACAGGGATATTTGCGCCCGCAATCCAGGAATTTGCTATGGATTCCAACCATATGTCCCATTAGATTTCTACCTATTCCTTTCTTTTTGCTCTTCTACTACTGATTATTGATTCTTTCAGGCATAATTGCTTCCACTCTAGCATGCAATTTCACCTTTCCACAGCACCTTTATGACCAGTTTCTTTGTGGTTATGACTCGGAATGATCCACCCATTTCTTGGCCAATCCCGCGTAGTTGGTATGGGCCACGAGTTGGATTACCAACAATAACAATGACCCGTCGAACAGTGTTCAAACTATATACGGGGGTCAGATGTATTGGTACGATGCAACAGGAAAGGCAACTCCTGCTGGGTTGAAGGAAAAGCGCCCTGACAGCTACGAAACGTCTCCTGCACGCGGGAAATTCTTAACGGTGTTTTGCTCGGCCTGCTGCGTCCATGGCCTAATGGTCAGAGTGTCGGGCTTCTGCGCTAGAGGCCCTGTATTCGAACCCAGTCGTCGGACAATTTTTTATATGAAAAGGTTGGTCGGTTTTATAAAAAGACCGGTCCGATTCCCCAAACTGTTGGGCAAATCAACAGAAGATAACCGCAAAGTTCTGCTTCTCACCTCTTTATTCCTATCTTGCTCCCTCTCCACACACACCCACACGCACACACACACGCATATATATATATATATATATATATATATATATATATATATATATATATATATATATATATATATATATATATATATATATATATATATATATATATATATATATATATATATATATATGATGAATTTGTTGTTTTGTGGGGCAAGGGCCATGTATGGCCAAAGAGCGCCATATATATTGTGAAGGTGTTTATGAGCCACTAGCGGTTGGACCGACTATCAGCGCAGGGCACGGACTCTCAGCACGAGCGGCGTTCCCCGAACACAGCGCTGGAGAGCTTGACTCACTAGAAAGCGCTAGAGAGGATGGCACACTATAGCGTTCCTCTTCTTCACTACAATTACCCCCGGGAACGAAAAGGTAGCCGTCCAGCGAACTAACAGCTCCTCACTATGAGTGGATCAAAGTACGGCTTGAAACGTTCCACGTTCACAATGTCTCGTGCACGACGGCACATGCCCGAACATGGATGAACGCGATTCACCACGTGGTTAACGGTGGATGTTAACGGGGGATGTAGCGGGGGGTTAACGGGGGTATGGCCCTTTATACTTGGGCAGTAGTTTTAAAGAGAGCCCAGGTGCAGCGATAGGAACGGAAAGCCACACAAGCGCTCCAGGAAGGAAGGTGGATGCACGGGTGGTGTCACCGTGAGTTCTCATCTGGCGCTCTTGGTCATTGGAGGTAGAGCCCGGTGCGAGATCGCGGCACTCTTCAGTATATCTTGTCGTGGAAGAAATTGGTGCACATTCAGATGCATCCGGCCAGAATGGTAGAATTGTGTCCACGGTGAAAGACGGGATCCTACCGTACACTAAGAAAAAGGCTGGTGGGGCTCTGAGTAGTGGTATTGTACGCATAGGTTACGAAGAGTAGAATGATGACGAAATTTGTATGGTTGGAGGCGCCGTACGTTGCAAGCATGTTGCCGAGCGTATGTTTGAAGCATTCTGTAATGCCATTGGTTTGAGGATGGTATGCCGTAGTTGTGTGATTCACAATGTGGCACTCTTTAAGAATGCCTTCAACTAATTCAGATAGGAAGACATGTCCGCGACCAGTGAGCACTTTCTCAGGTGGCCCGTAACACAGGCTGAATTGATGAAGCAGGAAGGAAGCACAACTCGAGCAGCAGCTGCCGGGAGGGCGGCGGTTTCGGCGTATCAAGTGAGGTGGTCAACCGCTACAATGCAGGGGAAGGGGCACATACAAATCAATGCCGACATGCCCAAACGACCGGGCAGGACAAGGTAAAGTTTGCAGACCGGGTAGCGAGAGGAGTGATGGAGATTTCCGGCCCTGACAATCGGGGCAAGAGTGAACGAACTTGTGAACGTAGCTGTACATCCCTCGCCACTGTCAAAGGCGCTGATAGTGCTTTGAAAACTCCCCAGTGTGCGATCTGTGGATAGGCGTGGAAAGCAGCGCATGTGTCAGAACGAAGACTGCAAGGTACTGATAATAACCACTGGCACCCACCGGGGTTATAATTGCGTCGGTCAAATCAGGAGAAAAAACAACAACTTCGTCAGGATGGCACACGCACGTATGCCACTTCAAGCCGCGCAGAACTGTGTCCAACATGCGGTCAAACGTTGCGGGCACATTACAAAGTCCAAAAGGCATAACACTAAATTCGTATAAGCCGTCGGGTGGGACAAAAACTGTCTTCAGCCGCTCGGCGTCTGCCATGGGTACCTGCCAATACCCTGAGCGCAAATCTAGAGATGAAAAGGATTCTGCGCCTTGTAGACTGTCCCTCGCGTCATCTATGCGCGTGAGAGGGTAGACGTCCTTGCACGTGATCTTGCTCGGCCAGTTGTAGTCCACACAAATCCGCACAGAACCATTTTTCTTCGCAACTAGGAGGACAGGGAATGCCCATTGACTGTTGGAAGGTCGCATCGCCTCGAGGTGAAGCATCTCGCCGACACACGATACGGACGTTGCCGCAATGGCGGTTGCGGGCCAGCATCGATGTGATGTGAAACAGTTGGTGTCCGGCCCAGGGAACACTGCTCTACATTGAAAGAAGAACGAAATTCCTCTAGAAAGCACTTCCACCATTTGTAAAAGTGTTTATTAGCCACCAGCGGTTGGGCCGACTGTCAGCGCAGGAGAGGATAGCCCATTATAGCGTTCCGCTTCTTCGCTACAATATATGTGCATGGGATATGAGATACATTTATATGTGTATATGGATGAGAGGGAGCGTTAAAAGATGAGAAGCACAGCTTCACGGTTAACTTAGGCTTATATATATATATATATATATATATACCTACACCAAATATCACGGTCACGGCAAAATTGGCCTGGAGTGTGCATATGATTGCTATCCCATCAATAACATTACATTTCAATAGAAAAAGGCCAACTTGACTGCGGCCTATACGTAGCAGCATTAGGATGCAAACCACGTTATAAGAGACTTTAATACCTTAATAACGGCTCATTCAAGACTAAGTCAACAACTACGATAAGCATACCCAGTGTTCTAAGGCTGCGAGTGTTACTCGAGATGTATTAGCTACAGAGTCATCATTATGGCCGTGCCCCACAACTAAACTTACGAAACCGATGCGTTATTATCTGATTTCATCAGAGCCGCCGTAGTGCGGGAGGCGTCCTCACACAGTGGTTTCATCACTCACGCCAACCTCAAACTACTCGCTGCCATACGAGATGTGACTCGCGCAGTGCGGTCTGAAGGGGCAAACAGCGCCTCTGGATCAAGCCCAGCGAGCAACCCGCCGCCACTGGAGCTCTGGACCGTGGGCCAGTGGAAAGGCTGCCCACCCTTGGGCAGCCTTTCCCTTTCCGTTATTTTCAGACGATATTTTCTGTTATTACCGTTTCCGTCTTTGCGTTTAAATCTAGGGGGCCGGGCCTTAGATTTATAATTGCTTTCTTTTTTAGCTGTTCATTCTGAAAGGATATATGGTGCACACTACTTAGTTTTTCATTTGAAAAAACCTTTGCACCACCCGAACGCATGTCAATACTGTCATTCCTTGAGGACATATTTCGTGCTAAAATAAACGATACAAAGAATATTTGCTTTAGTGCGCCTTCTTTCAAATATAATTATACGAACAAAGTCAAACATTAGGGGACCTATAACGCAAAACTGACCCAATTCGAGTATATTCCAGTCTGCTGACGTCAAATTTGCTTAGCCACCGATGCAATGATTGGGCGGTGACCTCGCGCGTTGTTTTAACCGCCCAATAAAACGCTTTCCTCTTTTATAGGCTGTCACTTTTGTTTGCATTCAAAGCGAATCGCATTGACTACCTTGACAGGTATTTCTTGTCTCGTTGACAGACAGAAGGCGAGGAGCACGCAGAAGTGAGGAGTGTTTCGGTGGTACCGAGCTAGCGCACTTAGAAGGGCATAACCTAATGAGGAGGGTGGTACCGGCGTGTGCGATTGGCCCGCTTCCCCTTGCTTAGCTTGCGGTGGTTGGGCGAAAAGCACGGTGGCGTGTAACGGAAGGTTAGAAATGCCACTAAAACGGATCCTCAACGAATAATAGCTCGCAGAGCGATGTCTCGTACAAACAGAAAGGGGTCAATAACGTTATATTGCAACACAAACACTTTCATTATACGGAAACTCTTCTACAGAGCAGCTCCGAGTAACCAGTGCGAGAATGATCAGTTGGCAGACATCTTCCATTCCTTTTGGAATGGGGCAGTCATTCTATTCCGAAGAAAAGTTTAGTTTTGTTCGTGATATAAATGCATTTTTATAGCGTACACGCCACTTTGATGTGGTGAGCGTTAGAGGTTTTGTGACTTCGCATAACAGACGGGCGAAGAGGAAGCAGCCGGCAAGCCTCTTGACCAATCGCGGGAAGCTAATGGTGAGAAAGGCGTAGAAGTGTGAAAAAAACATGATTTTCCTTTGTTCGGTCAAATAATGTATAATGAGTATGTACACGCCACATCAGATCAGGAGTTGTCGTGGTTTTCGCGAAGTCGTGTGATAGACCAGCGAAGTGGGGGTGACCGGAAAAAACTTTGACCCATCGTGGAGGCCTGATTTTGCAGAAATGAATTAGAAATAGTTTGGAATAACTTTACGTTAGAGCGCCCAAACCTTCTAATACTGAGTTTTCACTTTACTTGTTTCAGTCGTCTGACTCGTTTTTGTCGGCGGTAAAAGAAACAGTATCGCTCATCGTTCCAAGCAACGCTCAAACTTGGGAATTGTCTAAGTCATTCTTCTCTTTTCTTTCCTGGCGAGATTTGAAGTTCCGAGTATATGTGGAAGGCATTGGGCAACGTCACTGGGATATCTCTCATTCGACGTCCGAGTGCGCGAAGGAAAAAAAATGAAATTCTAATAAGTTATAAACTAACTGAAATCAAAGGCGTTTCTATTAGGCGATAACGCCGTTGAAGGTGGAGAAAAAATAATCTGCAGAATTGAGATTGGATGCCACAAAGCAGAAGGCTGCGCAGCAGTAGCTAGGAGTCACGAGAAATCCGCAATTTTCAATGTCCGATCGCCTCGCGTGGCCAGCTTCACATGGAACATCCAGCGCAGTCAAAGCGGATTCTGTACCGTAAGTGAACTTGTACAGACTCGCAACGATCCATCTATACATAGCAGGAAAGAATGGCAAAATGGATATTGCCTCTGCGACTATCCTTACTAGAGCTTACTTTAAGATGGCGCTGAATGATATAGCAAACACATAAAAACGTATGCGTGCTTGTTGTGCTATTTCTCAAATGTTTCTTCATGCTGCCTCCGGTCTTCTTTCTTTTGTTAGAAGGCATTCGTCTTTGCTTTAATTTATTACTCCACCATGTTGAAGGAGACGTTCTTCTCCTTCACGTTGGCTTAAGAGTTTTTTTTTTTTAAATCATATGCGATTGGAGAACGAAGAAATTGAATCGTATCGAAGTAACTAGCCGGCCGAACAGACGCAGAGTAGAACTTATATATTAGTAGCTCTCTCAAAGGCAAGCAGTGCAGGATTGCAAACCACATCTAGCTAGGTTGGCGTGCTGCTTCTTCGTTGCAGGTACATAACATCACCAGCAGACGAGGGCTGAGGCGAAAGCGACGGACACCAATTAGACCACCGATATCTGTATTTCGATGCACGTTCAGCTCTCACCCAAAGCTACCTATGCTAGAAGCATTGTGGAAGTTCCGTCCGCGAGAAACTTCAGACCATACCGCTATCTGTCACAACATGTCCTTCTCTTTCTCGAAGTTATTGATACACGTGAAGCCAGAAGAAGGCAAAAGCGTTGCAGACTGGCATGGAGCCTTGTCATGCGACATACTTGCTGATCTGACTAAAGATAAATACATACTTTATATATATATATATATATATATATATATATATATATATATATATATATATATATATATATATATATATATATATATATACATAAACAAGAAGTAGCGACTACACAAGTGCCAAATGTGCAGCTTTGCATAACGGTCAATATGTATGAATAAAAATGTGCATATGCATAAGAACTGTGGCACCGCAAAACTATCGATGTGCACATACAACGTAACCTTTTGTTTCATTCTTATAGTCATGCAGTCAAACATATTTGCTTATACAGGGTGTCCTAGCTAACTCTAGCCAGAGTTTAAAAACATGTGAATGCACCGTAGGTGGACAGAACAAAGGTAATGTTGTTCGACATCGAGATACTCAAATTACTTTTTTCATTCCGCCTATTTACATAATTGGTCTTCATTAATTATTCAACTCCTCAAATATTATAGTACAACGTTTGTAAACAGGGATAAGATGCCTCAGAAAGGCTGGCCAACGTTTCGATAGGAGGACCTATCTTCGTCAAAGGCCTCCTATCGAAACGTTGGCCAGCCTTTCTGAGGCGTCTTATCCCTGTTTACAAACTTTATACCACAGTGTGCTATTCCATCGGTCAGCCCCTTTCTTGTTTTGGACTCAAATATTATAGTTAGATTAAATGTGTCAATGAGAAAATTTATAGAGCGACATGAAAACCTCCCGGTACAGCTTCCTGTTGCTCAATATGTGTTACATGAAGTGTTTTTTCCGAGCGTGAAAGAAGACCGCGAATATACGCAAGGTGCCTCGAGCGACCAGTCGCGCGCCAATCTCGCATGCATTTGCGGGCTTCTTTCATGCTCGGAAAAACACTTTTTGTAGCACATATTGAGCAAGAGTAAGCTGTACCGGAAGTTTTTGATGTCACTCTACAGTTTTCTCATTGACAGTATATTACAATTATTGAATAACGACTATTTGATTCGCGGTAGGAATCGAATGGGACAATATTCCATTCGTTATTCGAACGTTGCGAAGATTCACCGCATCCCTAGTATCCACAGATACCTATGCTGCCCATTTGGCCTAATCTTCCAATAGTTCCTCTCACTGATATATACTTTCCTGTTCTATGACGACTTTTCTGTAGCCTCGATGAATGTATCTTTCTTTCTTGATGCTTCACAACTCTTCCTGCTCGTGCTAATTTGCAAAATGTATGAGAAGTATCGCTCCTATAAACTTTCGGCTTGCGTGTTGTAAACGAAATCACTAATTTAGGTAATATAAAAATCTTGCTCAAGATTACTGAGTTATTTGAATAACGGACTTTACTATTTCGAGCTTAATAATGTTATGTAAAACGCACGCAAATTATAGCCGCTATATTATATTGTACTTGCTGTTGGTTAATTGATAGAAAGAGCAATTGCCATAAAGTAAGATTAATCAGGATTTATAATAGTTCGAACTGAGTTAGAGCTCCACAAGCAATCGGCAAACTGGTACACTGTGGGCCGAGGGTATGCGTCCAACCACTTCGACTCTGTGCAGTGCAGTTTAGTGTAGTGCATTGCATACGGCACTTGCTCGTGTATCCAAAGTCAGCAGGGACTTTGCATTGCGCGCTTTCTATTCAGTTACCAAATGAGAGGCATTGCGGCCAGTGCAAGAGAACGGCGCGGCAGAACACGTCGCTTTTATCGATGTAAAGGCATCGGCCCATCTATTAACGCCCATTTGATCGTGTGCGTCTAATACAGTAGGAGAGTTTCAGGACAGCCCGATGGCAAGAAGAGTAATTAACTTTCGGTTAATCATGCGTGCATTGGACCCCTGCCAGGAGATGGTGACGTTGGCACTGTCACACACAGCGAGCAGTCAATCCTCTCGCTCTCAGCACCCCCATCTCGGGAATTAGCCTAATTGATTCTGGAGAAAGGCACGCGCCAATACACCCTCAGAGACTGACCCCCTTACCGCTCTTCCACTATGTGCTTCGCATTAAACACTTCCCTCTACTGTATACCGCACAATTGCGTGGAACAAGATGAAATAAAAGAACAAAAAAAAACAATCAAAGTATTACGAGGTAGAACGAAACAAAAGAAGGACTCATTCTGCAACTCTTTTTTTTTTCTCCTGTTGTATTCTATAATCATAAGAATATGCGCATTTCCAAACTGCAACCACACTTATCGATTACATTTTCTTTGCAATGTTGTAACAGGGTTTTTGTACACGTTATTGTTGAATTTTCTCGCACGTATTGTTGTACCTCACCCTGACCCTTCTTTTACCGTGACAGCAGGTAAATGTTCGAAATTGGCTTCGCTCTGCCCGTACACCAATCCCGTCCATGCCGTTACGCTAACAACCGCCGTGTTCGTCATTGAGGACACACAACGATTATTTTTGTCGTCTTCAACCACTTCGTCTTCCTGAACTGGGATTTGAACTTGGAACAACCTGCACTCGAATTTGAACCAATGTCAGTGAAGCAATATGCATTTGAGGGCTGAGCGCACTAACCACTGGGCCATCGCGCATTAACAGTGCTAGGTAATTAGTACCAGACTCTGCGCTGCACAGACAGTGAGAGCAGTGGCATTTGTGCATTTAGTTTACAGGGAAAGGAACGAGCATTGTTGTAATGCACAGGATTGCATTATGTTGGCAACGCATGGAAATTGTTCTTGACATGATCGTGGTGTGTTTGGGGCAATTCTTCGTTGTCATGCTCGTGAAAACAGCTTCGGTGGCATAAAGAAGCCTTACATGACTGTGTTGAGGATAAGCCTCAAAAATGGCACTTATCCATATTAGAGGAGGCGCCGAGAATAAGGCAATTGGTGAGAAAAAACGTTGAAAGCGCGGACAACGCTAATAATAGCGACGTTGCATAAACAAAGCCACATAGTTTACACAGTCGCATCACAATTTTAACAGCCGCTTAGTGCCGTATACGTATACTGGCGCTGCAAATTTACAGGGAAGACCAAATCTCTTAAATCTAGTGCGTGGCACTGCGACATTTCACATCAGTTGTAGTTGACCTCAGAGTTGATTAAGCCTCGAACAGAACATTAACACCGAATCATCGAGCCTGAAAGCATGGAGAGAGAGAGAAGTAGTTCTCTCCATGCTTTCAGGCTCGATGAGGCTGAAAGCGTGGTGAGGAGGTAGTTGCTCTGCTAAAGCATGGAAGCTTTAACAGAGCAACTACCTCCTCACCTGTGAGCGAAACATTAGTTTACATAGAAACTGGATTTAAAAAGTGATGTAAGGAGATGTCAAATTTGAAGAGCAGTTAGAATGCCATGCTGCACTCAGGTGCCTCAAGCCAGGTAGGTGCTTGGACATATCCCACTACGAAAATAAACTTGATGCACTAAGATAACCTGAATCAAAGACATATAAATGGGAAGGTATTTACCCTCCTTGAACGAAAAAGACGTGTCTCTCCCCTTCACCACCGGGAATGGTCGATGTAGATGTAAATGTACAGCCTAGATGTTAGTGGTCATGCCCGCTCTGGGCGATTCCTTCCACAATGCATGAAATTTTCTTCATCTTTTTCTGCTGGACAGTAAAGTTCACCAATACCATATGATGCCAACCACCACCGCTGGAAATTGTGCACTACCTACTGCGCATAATATCGTGCTGCTGTTGATGCAACGACAGAAAAGAATAATGCGCCAGAAGAGTACAGTAACTGTTTGATGCCACCACCACCCGCAGCTGATTAATAAAACCAATAGTGAGTATAAACAATTCCAATGAAAGTAACCTTAAGAAGCTGAAGGCAGGATGGGAAATAAGAGTAAAAAGCGCTGTCTCTCTCCTTGTTTACCGCCGGCGAGCGCCACCTCTACAAATTAAGACGATGTAGACTCTAGAGCGCTATTGTCGAGATAAAAGAAGTTTCCATCGTCTCGAAAGCAAGCTATCCACGCCACTCATCTCTGACTGTTTACTGGAAGCAATACCTGACGAAGCAGTGCCGGATTCAACGGAGTATGATATTGCACTGGTTATCGCCTCAGTGCTTAGCATTATGGGCAAAGTTGCCACATGTACTTGTTTTCTTTTCTCTCTCTCTCAGAAAATTCAGAGTTTCTTCGTAACATGCGCATCGGCTTATTAAACTGTTTGTTTGCTGAGCATCACAGTTTCTTGCTAGTAAATTATCCTTCGAAGTTCTTTTCTTTTCTGTGTGTTTGCTTGAAGTCATTTGTCAGCTGTCCAAAGATGTCCAGTCTGGCGGACTTCGCTTTTATGGTTTTCGTTTTCTTTAAAATTAAGTTCAGCAGGTTGACAACCTCTGCCTAAACGTGATGGTTTTCTTTTTGCTGTTTGATTGCTAGCTTTTTTTTGTTACTCTTTGTCATGGTTAACATTCTCAAGGAGCACGCCGCCTTTCGAGGTTTTTGTTTCTCGGAGAGACATGGCGTGCCTGCAGTCCAAAGCTCAAGACTTCGCGTTTTTATCGCTTCTGACCTTCGCTCGCTTTCGATATCGGGCTAACTAATCTCTCTTTTCCAAGACTTTCACTTCCTTTACCCAGCCTTCCACTCACTCTTGCGTACCGTACTGCTTAGGGTTCTCGCTCCTGGGCTAAGCAATCGATCCACAAACGCTGTTAGGAGAAGGAGGCATCGTCCTGACTATAACAAGTCTTGTCGAAACGCTGGCTCGAGGCTTGGGCTTTCGTTGTAGGCCCACCGTTAGTCACTTGCTACTGTCCTTGTGCTTCTATATCTCCACATAGTGTACAGGTACACCTGAGCAGTTGTCACATCCACCATCTCTGTTTTAAATGTGCATTATTTCACTGATTCTCTTTTGTATTATTCTTCTAGGGCCTCTTTTCCTCTCTAGACTTCCACTTAAGATCACTGTAGATTTCAGTTAACAGGTCAAAGTGTCTGTTTCAGGGAACACGATTCTTACGGTGGAGCGTAAATGTCGTTTTAGTTGCAATGTTATTCTTTTTTTAGCATGAAGATTCATTCACCTCGCGCGCTCCTGCAGAACAGCTCCGCAGAAAATTTGTCATTTTTTTCCAGCACATCTTGTGCCGACCATGGAGGCATCCACCATGCGTATGGAATTCATTACTAGCCTTCGAGACTTGTACGTAAAGAATCGGACATAATTAATTACCTGTAATAAACACCGTTTTTTGGTAAGCTTGTAATTCAGCGATTACCTTGTTTACTCGATAACGCTCACTATGATTCAATTACATTTTTCAGCAATCAGTTAGATATAACCCGTTACGTTTTTCAGCTTTTAGCTCTTAAGCTTGGCGGGAACTATAGAGTGTTCAAAGGTATGAACACACGCACAGTATTGATGAACCATGTACTGACTATGTAAATGAACATGTACACATTCAGCGTCCTGCAGTTACACCTTGATTACCTGAACCGGTCAGGCTTTCCTGATTTGCACATCTTTCATGGAAGTCCAACCTCTGAAATTTTCCCCTATAGTAAATTTCACTCTCTCCCTTCCAAAACAGCACTTCCTAGAAAGAGAGGGAGGACCCTCTCTCTCTCTCTTTCTCTCTCTTTCCTGGAAGCGCTTTTGAGCAGCTTTTATAGGCTCACAGACCTGCTACTCGTGTCCTCTGCGCTTAGTACAGTTTACGACTTATTTGACATAGACAGGCGCTTTTGGTCTTTAACCACTTTTGTTTCTGCCTGTTTTGTATATACGTGACTCAAATACACCTATTTTAGCGATTGTAATACACCAACGGTGTTTATAGGGCTTGATATCATGCAGCTTTATAATAAATTACCTAGCTTAGTTGACCACCTTTTCAGAGAACGTGAACGTTTACTGGCGTCCGTTACAATTGGTCGTTTAAGTATTAAGGGATAGCGATTCAAGAGCGCTGGGAAAAGACCAACATATGGTGGACAGACAAATTTAAACGGCGCTTCTATTGCTCGACAGCGATGGTCTCTTCAGATGTTGGTATCAGGGAATCAATTATGGAGGATGTTCCCGTTTTCATTGGCCCTGTCGGGAGCGTCTCCCCTAACCCTAGCGAAAAATGAAACGCTGCATTTCACAGAAGACCAAGACCACAAAAATCATGGCAGTGAGTAATCACAACCTTGTGCTTATCGTGGGAGTAGTGGGCTGTAACAAAAGGTTATGTGTAGCCTGGAAGTTGAGGCCGGCGATTGCTCCGCCTGATCCTCTCTTACAACGTTACTTCGATCTACCACCACACGCCCGTAAAACCAATCTCTCTTACGAATGCAAGAAGAAAACTTGAAGCTTTTTTGCCGGCTGTAAAGAACCTTTCTGGAAGCCGAGACATCAAGGACAACATAGGGGAAATTACTTGTGCTTACTAATTGAATTACAGAAATGATAAATTAATGGCTATTAAAGTGGATGAGTTGTTTTTTCATCCACTTTCATTGCCATTAATTTATGATTTCTTTAATTCAATAATTAGGTACAAGTAATTTCCCCTATGTTGTCCTTGGTGTCTTTGTTTCTTGACTCCTCATGATATGACTAATAAAAATCGGGCCCCTCGGTTAACCCCCTTTCTTCTCGTTCTTTCTGGAAGCAGGTTGCTGTAGGCACGAATACGGAATGCGTTTTTTTCTTTCTTTTGTGTAGTTTCGTAGCAGGCCATCTTTTTCACCCCGATGTTTTGAACAATATACCACACAAATTGCGGACTGTTTCCTGTCTGTTCGTATGCAGTACAGTTTGGAGAATCTATGTGCCCCGTCGTATTAGCAGATCCTAATTGTGAGCAAGGTGTTCTTACGATACAACCCGGCTTTTCTCTCTAGTGCACATCGAACCAGTTTATGTGTGGCTGCAGATGTCTCGACAAGAAAACGAAGGACGATCACCGAAGACAATCTCGAATAGCTATACTGACATAAGAAACAAATGCTTGAAAGGCTGCAAAAGACGCATTGAAAGAGCCATCCTATCTCCTTCTGTTTACTGTATTTGTGCAATGGTGATAAAAGTAGGCAGGAAAGTAACGTTATAGTTATCGGTTACATGTTAGTAATTGCTCAGTTAGTTCGTGGGGCTGTAGTTAGTAAAGGTAATCAATTGCATTTTTAAAAGAAGTGATAGTAATGGTAACCGATTACTTTTTCTGTTGTAACGTGTACGAACCAGCCACACATAAGATCAGGCTGCGATCACGAAGCGGAATCTCTCCCAAGAAGAGCACGCTTATGCTGTACTACTTCCTCTTCCTTTTTATCGACTCATTATATCGTGCAGTATGGTACGAAGCGCTACAGGTTACCCGTGAGCCGTTGCAATTATTGCGCCTTTGGCAACCCTGCAGCTAGCTGGAGCGTACATTTTAACCGCTGTCATGCATGAATCCATGACGATTATAATTCACTGACCTTCTCTTATACCTATGGTTTACCAGCCGCAGCGGCGCTCTAATGTTGAAGAACCTTATAACTTTAGTGAGTAGAGAGAGATAGCGATAAAGCTCTATATTGAAAACGCAGAGGTTTTAGCCAGTGTATTTTCGACTGCATGCTCCTCTGCAGGGGATAGGACGAAGGAGAAGAGAGGCACTAGAAGAAGGAGGAGGGGAGCAGAAGAAAAAATAAAAAAAATTAAAAATGCAAGTCGTGTGAGGTTATCAGTAGTAGGGTAAGTGTCCGATGTGACGAATCTAGACGGTAAATGCAAAATAAAATAATATCACAGTCTTGGGGTCATGACGTGCGTGAGTCATAGTTCAGACAGTAAACCGATTGACTCATTATATGAGAACAAGAAGTCCAGGGCTTTTCGCTGTTTTGATGGGCAAGACCAGGGACGCAGCATCCGCGGCAATCCGAAGAAGCCTTGGTCGAGCTTTTCCATGTTCATCTTATATTGATGTCGCTACTCTCTGTAACCCGGGCACTCAAGCAAGATGTGCTCTAGAGATTCTACCGCGCCATAATTGTAACAACATGGATTTGTGGTCTGGCCATTACGGAAAAAAAAGAATGTTCGTGTATGCAATGTTCAGTTGAAGCCAGTGATAGAGGGTCTCCAGATGCCGTGGTAGACATTGTGGTAGCCTTGATTGCAGTTTTAGTCCGACTGAAAAAAACTTGCAATTGCCTCAAGGGGAAAACCATGATCTACGCCGTTCACTGAGTACATATCGCTTCGCCAATGTTCCAGCTTCACTTTTAGTGAAAAACACTTTGATGAATTTTACGTGATCATGTTCATTGCGGCCTGCCTCATCCGCATTTTCATTACCTATTATACCGCAATGTCCTGGAAGCCTCTGAAATGTTATCTCATGTCGAGTGTTACATGCCTAGTGGTGTAGATATGCTATGTTCTGGACCAGAATGTAATTGCGTGATTTAGTGCTTTTCGTGCAAAGGCTTTGCAGTGCTACGTTCGAGTATGTGAAGATTGTCCGTTGTTGTTGAAGTGGCTGTAGTACGTATTCTAGCGCCTGTTTCTTCGCGTACAGCTAAGACAATGTTAATGACGTTACTCACTCTAAACGCCATGAACATGTCTGGTCTGTGGAAGGAACGAAAACACCACAGGAAGAACTATGTTGCGTAGAGGAGCCGTCAGTTAATATGTGCTTCATAGTGGAGTTCTTCTCGCTCATGTAGGCCAGTGCTATGTTGCGTAGAGGAGCCGTCAGTTAATATGTGCTTCATAGTGGAGTTCTTCTCGCTCATGTAGGGCAGTGCTGTCTGTAAAATAGCGACTTGAGGCGTGTCCTTGTTGGACTCTGTTCCAGGGATGTGCTTTCAAATGTGTAGAGGAGATAGCATCCACGGAGGGAACTGCAGTGGCATGATCTGTGGTGCCTATTTGGGGATAGTGAGTCGAATGTCGCTAACAGCTTCCCCGAATACGGAATTGGGGTGCTATGCAGGATGCGTCGAGTTTGGCGAAACTCGGGATCTTCACGAGCTCTGGCGACACCCCAAGATGAAAGCACGAATGGTACCGAGACACAGTTTATCTTTCGACAAGCCTCCAGTTTCATTGGTTGATCTAGATTCACTCTGGCTGGCTATCATTCTTTGGGCGTTGCCTTCTGGGCGGTCGACGAACTGGGGCTCACGTGATCGTACCGTCGGTGCATGATCGCGCCTTCTTTCACTTGTTTGTCGTTCCACCGAGTGCATTACACGCACAAGCGAGTTATAAAACAAATGCATTTAGTACAATATTATTAGTTAGTTTAACGTGGTTTAACAGCATTTTAAAGCTTACAAGATGTACACTGAATGTATATTCGACTAATTTGTAATTTAGTACGCTTCGCATTATACCACGAGGGAACGCTGTGGTGGCGTCATCACATACATTCATCGGGCGAGCATGGCGGCTAAGCATCGGCGATGCCCAGTGTAAACAAACTCGTACTACGAGCTTGCAGTGCGCGACGTAGTGATCAGGCTCGACGATGACCACTATTTCTTGGATAGTTCTGTTGCTCCGTGAGCAATCTTTCCGTGCACCCCGAAAGACTGCCAATAGCTTAGGCGATTTTACAGATCGCAACGCGCACCTACTGTTCACGGCGAAGTGCTGAACAAACAACTTATCCGGTGCTGCTTATGTGAGTGCGCTGAGTTCCTCCACTCTGCGTGACTGCGAGCGTCACGAATATTGCACAGTGTGTGCAAAAGGAAGACAGTCGATATAGCTACGATGCGACAAAGAGGTGGTGCCGAACATGGATCTCGCAACCAACACAGTGAAGGAGGCATCGACAAACTGCAGATAAGTATATTTCTACTGTTTCATATTTAGCATAATAATAGTGCACGGATTAAGTCACTTTCGTAGTAACGAACTGAATGTCCAGCAGTTTAAAAAAGGCATTGAGAGCCAATGAGTGCTCGTGCTGTTACATGTACGTGGGCCCGCGAAAATATGGAAAAGATAAAGGTAACCTTCACTAACTTAGTGGTATAACAGAAATTCATCAGCGACATTCAGCCCGCAGAATCTATGAAAGACTATCTTTGTCCAAGTGAAATATCAATAGCAGGTACTGATATAAAGCAGGAAACTTATACAAAAATTTAATGGGTTGAAAAACACATGGGAGGCATTTCCGAATCGTGATCGCCACGTTACCGATATCCTTGAAAAATGTTCAGAATCGTTGGATTCTACCGGTTATCCAATATGGGACATAAACCTGGAGGTTAACAATGAAACTTGAGAAGTCGAGGACTGTGCAGAAAGCGAAGTAACAAAAATTGTTGGAGATAGCATTAAGGCAGGAAGACAGTGGCGTAGTAAACCGTGGCAACTGATATGCTAGTTGAGATTAAGAAAAAAAAATGGAATCGGTGGGCAGGCAATGCACGTCTTCAATCACTTGTTGCCAATTTATAGCAGGTGATTACATAAGCGTGAGAGAATGGATGTCAAGGAGAGAGAACTGCAGCTGAGGATGGTAGAAAATTGTGTAATGGGACAAAAATATGATGTTTGTAGGCATAGGATGCAATCAGCTCGCATAAGACGAAATTGTAGGGAGCGCCATTGATTTTGCAGTGAACAAAAATAGGTTTGTGGTGCTGATAGTAGAGACTCGTGAAGGTGTGAGGACACCTCAGCTGTTGGCACACTAATAAACACTACAATTGGCTCTGAAATAAACCTGTTATGAAAAATAAAGCAATGTTATCCCGACAAATTGTTTTATTATGCATACACTAAAGGCTTCCACAGTTAAGGGCAGTTAGTACCAATAGTGCAATGAGCATATTTATTTGTAAATAATGGTTTATATGCGATTGATTCATTCCAACAATCCACTTTTTTTGCAGCAAAACATTCTGCTGCTGGAGGCATTCAACCGCCTGGTGGCAGTAGGCGAGCGCCAGGCACATGCTCTTGAATGTGGCAACAGTAGCTCTGCAACAGTAGGATCAGTGCCCTCACTGCTTTCCAGTCGAACCCCCAGAACACACCTTACAAAGGAGCTTTCAGTTTATTATTTTGTTTATTATTCAAGAGCATGAATAAAATTATTGCAGTAAACATTGTGCTGTGCATATTCGGACACTTGTAACATGCACTTGATGTCTCTTCAAAATGGGCAAACACGTAAGACAACCTGTGCCACTATTGGACCGTGTAAATGAAAAAGACACTAATGCAGCATATACGTCATTGTGCTGTTTGTTCTTTCTATGTGCAAGAATGCAGTGGGTGTTGATTAGCCACAATATGAACGGTGTGTGTATTTCACAATGAAAAGACAGGAAACGGCATGACCTTAATAATGCTATCACCTATAGACTGTGCACATGAATGCAACACTCCCCGATTTAAACGTGCCATTACATGCATGTTCGATACCACATATTCTTTAACAATGTCATATATTTGCATGTACTAATTTTCACACAGCTTAAGCCCATGCGTAGCTCACTTGTGATGTATCCATTTCATAGGCAAAATAATTGTACACTTTGTCCTTTTGTGTTGTATGAAAAGTGGCATCCTCTTGTCGGAAACAACTTCACAAGGCAGGAGAGGCCTCGCCCAGATGACCAAAGCGCAGCAGCCGATTGCCTCCATGTCTAAAGAAATAGTCCCTCTCCAGTGAGCGGGTATTAGTGTGTCCAGCGGCACGATGTCAGTGTAGAGTGTGTGCCCATTGTGTGTTTGTGTTCACCTGCCATTAAAGTGCAGGTTCTGCGGCCTCCTAAAGCTGTATCAGACTATAGAATCACGTAATGCCTTACACTGGTTGCATAGCCTTTAGCAACTTGATAGCACACAGTGATCAGGAACAGAAATCTGTAAAGGCACTCCAGCAAAGCTGGCTGGCCACACTTCCCTTATGAGGGGCTGTAAACAGTTCTCGTCAAATATTCCCATGACATCCTTGAAAAAGAGGTGGTGTTTGGCACTTTAGAATCAAAAACACATTACAGTGAATGTTGTGTACCACCTTAAAACAAACTGAGCTTGGTTATCTGCACAGCATGTAATGGAAGCTTGTGCTTCACATAGGAAACAAAGTGCTCTGTCCAGTACAATTGTCGAGTTCGCTGTGGCACCTATTATGTCATTAGTGTCAACATAGAAATTTTCAAAGGCCATTCATTTCACCATTATTTTTGTATGACAGTTCTTTTAATCAGTGCTTGTATTACATGAGCAGGTGGATTTGATTGCAAAGCTTTGTTTGCAAACCCTCAGACTTCCATAATTGTGCGGCAAGGCACCGGCATGGTGTCGAATAGCTCACACTTCCTCGGCCCTGCACCAAAGAGGCCCAATGCTCTATTTGAAGTTGGATCGCGCAACAATTCGATGGCACACAAAGAAGAGTAATACACACAGCAGAGCGTTCTGCTGTGTGTATTTCTCTTCCTCGGTCCTGCACCAAAGAGGCCCAATGCTCTATTTGAAGTTGGATCACGCCACAATTCGACGGAACACAAAGAAGAGTAAGACACACAGCAGAGTGTTCTGCTGTGTGTATTTCTCTTCTTTGTGTCCCGTCGAATTGTTGTGCAATTCAGCTTCAAGCTTTTATACCAATACAATGAGTCTTCAACCTCAACAATGATCTAGTTATTAAGCCAAAATGGCACAGGTCTTTGAAATGTCCCAACACGACTTAGCTCTCCAACAAATCAACACAAGCATAAAATTTTGCTGCACAGGTGTATGCACGTGCCATATTCTGTACCACTAAACTCACAGGAATCAAAGGGGCAAGCATTAACCAGCCTTACTGCTGCCGTTACCATCATCATCATGACACCAATAGAAAGACAGTGCTGCGTTTCAGTAAAGGGAGTGCCGGAGGGAAAGGCGTCACAGCGAGGCTTACAATAAAAATAGCATTTACAAGACATGTTCAATGCCAAAATATGCTGCATATCGCTCATCCTACTTTGGCATTGCGGCAAGCTTTTACACGTTTGAGCATGTCACAGTTTGTGTAATCATTGGTCTAAAGCTGTAAAAAAGGTCTATTCGCTCTGCAATCTTTATTTGTATCATGACAGGTTAAAGACCAACTTTTCATTGGCATCTGCATCACATTTCTCCCGATATGTAATTTTGCCTTGGTGGTTCACATCTTCACGCACACCGAGTTCTGCAGAGCATTGGATCTCCATTGTTCTACTGCTGACGAATTAGAGCCCCATTATGAGAGGAAAATATATAATTTGTTCATACAGAATAACGCCGCTCCCCCCCCCCCAAAAGAAGTTACACTGAACCACTGGCACATGCACCAACAGTGAACACAGCAAACACTGTGAAGTATTTTCTTCATGCAAGCCAGCACACTAAGATTCTTAATGCATTTTCATTTTGCCATACATGCATAGGCACAACCGGCTTGGCGCGACATCCGCATCTCGCACTGCAATTGTGCAATGCCTTGCTGTTTCATAGTGTGGTCGATAGATGACGCATGACCAAAGTTCAGCATTATGCATACTGAGTAACTTGTATTAAGCATTCTCATAAAAAATCCCAAGTTCTTTATGAGATTAGCATTCACAAAGTATTTCACGCAATTCGTTATATCCATTTATCTAGTTATACTTCATTAACCTCTTTCCCAAAAAAGTGAGCCATTTGGAAGGCACCCTGATAGACAAGTAGAACAATCGGTAAAACGTCAGCAACCAGCGAAAAAGTCAGTATCATAGGCTGCCGCATGTGTGATGTCGGTAACACAAAATTTAAGTCGGCTACACAGAAGTGACAAATTTGGCAATATGGTTCGTCTCGACATTGCTTCAATGCTAATCACAGTAACGCTGACATTGAAGGCACCTTAATTCCTACGAACGTTCCGTCGACACACCCGACTACGTTCGTAATGTTTCCGCGAAGTAAGAAGCGTTCTTTTATAAATGCCCGCTCAGCCGCAGTCTTCGGGAAAGCCAGCCACCGCTTCCGCACTGCCGCGTCAATAAGCGCAACAGACATCTATGACACAGAGGCTCACAGTAGTTTTATGACGTCCAATGTAGCACTCGGCGCCGACGCTTCCCTGAAAACTGCCAGTCCCGTAGAAATGGAGGGCGCAGAGGACTTGCTCTTCGACGGTGAGCGAATGAAGCCCGCCACGCTGTCTCCGCAGACGAGAGTCTTCGCCTAGCTCGTCACACAGCCAGCGCACTGATGTCTTCGACAGGCCAAAATGACGCTGAAACTCCACGGCGGTCATGTACGTGAACAGGTCCAGGCGGTCATACTGACGCTTGCTGCCGCTGGCTGCAATAACACAGGCTGCTGCTGCCGCCGCCATGTTCCCGAGTTGAACTCGGAAGGGGTTTCGCGATGTACGAGTTTAGCACGAGTTCGCCTGTCAATCAAAGCCAGAGGTCACGCCCCGCGCGAGGCATGACACTCTTGTGCGCGCACCCACTACAGTTGGGCCACGCCCAGCTTATCTTCCGGCAACAGCGACGCGGTGTCGAGCTGAGAGGCATCAACAATCTTGACCGCCAACATAAAACGCGCACAACGCACTGTCATCGGTGATGTACTGAGCACCACTATCAAAAACAAAGCGTTGACTGTCGCTGGCTTATGCATACATCTCGGGCTGAGATGGCCACACAACACGGTTTCATGGCCTGCATTGTGGCGCGTAGCGCACAGTAAATAATTATCGGCACGTCACTGTAGCTGCTTACAAGGCGTCGATGCGCCGAGGGTGACGACGATGCTGAGGAGTGCGTATCGCAGCAGTCGTTTGAGATGACTGCTCTGTCATCGGTGATGTATCGGAGCCACAACGTCGTAAACACGATCAGCGTCCGAGAATCGCTCGCTCTTCTAGACCCAGTGCAATGGCATTTCTTCTTCACAAACAGTGCGCCCTCAACAGTTCCAACACCTTCCTCAGTTCGAAGTCTCATTTCATAACCGCACACAAGAGCCCTCACCTGTCAAAATGCGATTGCTGCGGTGACGTTACGATATCCTTCTGCGATCGCTGCTGGCTCCAGCAAAAGTAATCCGCAAGCACCTTGGTGCGCACAAAACACTCAAATACTGCGTACATGCGCTCAGAGGCACTTTCAGTGGGCAAGCGATGACAAGCGATGAATTGTGTCGATGGGAAGCCGCACTTCTTCGCAATGCATCGCCGAGGCTTCGCGCACAAAGATAAACTGGTACATTTTCACTAAACTGCGTCACTACGGACCGCCATTTTACAGCGACAGCCGCTGCTCTCGTATTTATGACTAGTGCGTCGTTTTTAGTTGGTAAAGCGGGGGCCTTAAGGCGCCTGCGATGAACAGCCGCATCACGACGCTGCGTTTCCATTCCCCTAATAGAGAAAGAGTGGTGATCACTGACATTATTGAGAATAGCACTGTAGCGCCCCTAGGCGACTTCTCACCGTATGAATTGCCTCGTGCGTGCTACCCGCTTCAATGTATCCGCTTCTAAGCTTTCGCCTCACTGTCGCCACTCGCGGCAAGAAGTGCAAAATTTAATAATTTGCTCGATCACCGTTTGTCATCAGAAATTTCTAGCATTCAAAACGAAAAACAAACACTTAAAGAAATAAAAATGTTTGTTATTTTAATTGTTGTATTTTAACGTATTCGTTTGAGCGAAAGCGCAGGTGCAAGAATGCGCCGCATGTACCCTGTTCGCATTCGATTTAGGATAGAAAGATAGTTCTCGAAAGAAGAAGCACGCCTTTGACGCGCCCGGGAAAGGCGTGGCAAGCGGCTCACGGCAAGTGTGCAGACAGGCAGCGGGACAGTCACGGTATTGCTAAGTTGCGATAATCCGTTGATAACGATACGCGGCGCTGGCGCGTTTCGTCGTGCAGCCGTCTGCACTTGAAACGTAGAAGCAGCGTGCCGCGCAGGGTGCGCTCATGTTGTCATACGCGGCTTTTTGTCTACATATTTTTTTGCCTGCAGCCTTTGCGCGTTTCACGCTATCACCGTTCACTGACTGCCGTCGAGCAAACTCGGGTAAAACTCGGGTGAACGAGAAACTCGACGCATCCTGCATAGCACCCTTGTTCTGCATTTCGGTATTTCTCAAGAAATGATTCTTGTTTTGGACGACGTGCCTTATATGTTCACGGGTGGCTTACTGAATTCGTAGCACGTCAAGACCTTAACAGTGGGCCTCGGCTACTGTTCCTATACAAGACACCTTCGAAAGCCTGAGACAAATACACAGGTTATTATTACGCACCGCTTCCAAGCTTTTCTTTTTAGTTGGGGACAGTAGCTGCAGGATAAGAAGGCTATAGCACAGGAGGTCATCAACAACATCATTATGAAGCATCGCCATCAACGGGCAATCGCTACCCCACCGTGGTCAAGCAAAAAAAAAAAACTAATAATTTGAGGTGCACCGGAGATTCTCCTCCGTAACATTTTAACTTCCGGTATCCAGGAAAGGCTACGGCCGATAAAGACACCGAGACAACGATGTGTCCGTACGTATAATGGAAAACTGTAGACTGTTCTTCGCCATGGACTATATACTGCAGAAAGGCGCTAAAAACCGTAAGTTGGCGGCTTTAAATTTCTAGAAATCTGACACAAACAAAACAACCACCAAAATCACAATGGAACGCTGAGGGAATCGTGGAGAGAGCTGTTTATTAATGTTGATAGACAATATTAGAACGCTGGAAAGACAATATTCGTTCGCAGCTTCATAACGTAAGAGGCGCCAGCCGAAAGCAGAAGCCGACGGGTGTGCGAATCTCGCTATTTTAATCGCCCTTTAGGCTGGAGATGATAAAGAGGTCAACGTGACCTATGTGTCGGCCCATCCGTCGCGTTTAGGGGCCGGATACCGACCACGGGAGGTGCACTAATACGCGCAAATGCGCACATGCACACAAAAGCGCGCGCACGCGCAAGCACATAAGCACAAAAGCGCTCACACGAGCCCACAAAGGCGCGTACCGAGGTGCAAGCAGCTTCCAGCTGCTGGGTTAAGCGTGCGTATATCGCATTGAATTATGCATGCTTTGCATACTTAAAATAAATGCTTCCCAGCCTTTTCTCTTTCCACACCGTGCGTTCGCACTGTAAACACGGCTTTGCCGTCCACTGAAACGAGGGCGCCGAAAGGAATATCGCTGACCGTAATATCGCAAAGCCGCAGGCCCGCAGAAGTTTTAAAGCGCTCGCATATCTTGCGGGAAGGCAGGGGAGCGCAAACCCAGCTCTTCCTTCCCCTCCCACCCCCCTCTCCATCATTGCACGTTCTTTCCAGTTCGCTTTTATTTTTCTGATTTGGTCTTACGCTCCTTCTCCACGGCTGCGGTGACTTGCCGTGGCACTAAGCGAAGCTGAGCCGCGTCGTAAATCATCACGCGTACCCCACCCGAGGTGCGTGTAAGGGCGCGACCGCACTGGGGGTAAATTGCGCCCGCCTGAATGGCGACCGCGGAGTTTCCGCTCTCAAGGACAGAGGACGCTGAGCTTCCTGCTGGTGACCGTAGCAGTCTTTGCCACACGCTTAAAGTTACTTGCTGAACCTAACCTGAGCTCCTTTAAATCGCAGGTCACCGCTCGATTTCTCCGCGCTAACGGGTTGGAAACTATCGCGGCCGGCTTCTGAGTCGCCTATACGGTACGTGCGGTCTTGCATGCACCTTAACAGGGGAAGGATTCAGGTTTGAACGACATGGACGTTGGGCAATTACTGGAAGACGGATTACCGCGTGGCGTGTAAAAATTAAAGGGCTGGTTTAATGCTTCAGAAAAACAGAAAGAAAAGCAAGATTGATTGCAGCCCTAATAGCTCGACAACCTCCGTTGGCTGTACAGTTGTACTGGCAGTTACTGTAGGGGTACCCGTGTCACGCGCAGCCCTCAAAGCGAAAGCTGCGATTTGGTCGCACCACCATAGCGAGATAACGTGCAGTGAGCGTCAGAGTTTACCCGCAGTATCAAGACGCTTGTCTACCGGCCTAACTTCAGCGAGCAACGGCCGCAAGGAGTACATATCGAATGCTTTGGAAGGAAGACACATTAGGCTACAGACTTTATTGTAGCGTCAACCACATATGTTCCAGCACCATGCCGCGGGAGAAACGAAAACGCACTTGAGGCGTCGTGGTATCAAATAATGCGGAGGTTGCAAAACCTTGTGCGGCGAGAACGCGACTAATGGCTGTGCCACGTGCATGCTCACGTAACAAACATATCTGGGACCAGGTGGGTGTGGCTTGACGATGCATGCTGGTGCGATTCTCAGCCGGCCAATGGGCCGCTACAGATATGCGTGAGCGTGATCTAACGCTGAGAGAGTACAGGTGACGCCAATCTAACTTACGTCCTATGACCTGAACTAATAAGTGAACAGACGGGATAAAAAATCAGAAAGAGAGGTAGGAAGGTCAATCAGGTTTTCTATAATGTAAACACCGTAACGGGAATGTGGGGATGCAAAAAAAAAGAAAATAGGTAGCATACATCCTGATTTATGTCTATGCAAGCAAAACTTTCTCATTTCTTTTTCATTTTTCTTTAGAGCTCATCTCTAAGACTGGAAATGCATGGCGTGATTTTTGACGCGACTGACGCTTGGCGGAGGGGCCCGGGCGTTGTTTCGACGAACGCGCCCACGAAAATCGCGTAGCCGCGGGATTTTGTTCGGGGTTTAAAAAAAAAAAAATAAACGCGTCGCGTCGCGTTGTTCGTCCGCGACCACCAATGACAGTGCAGCGCGAGTTCACGACGTGCTATGTGACACGGGTTACTTCCCTGGGTGTTGCCCTCCGCACATCTTGGCGGAGCAGCTTCCCTTAACGCCAACACATGGTGTTGCCCTCCACGCATCTTGGTGGAGCAGCTCAGCGAAACACCCGGCCAACGCGGCGCGCACCCACCGTGCTCATGCCGGTGCCGACGCGTCATGAGCTGCGGTGCGGGCCTTCGCCGGGCCTCGTGTTCTCGCGAGCGAAAAACGCGCCATGCGGTTCCAGCTTCAGGTGCCCGTTCCTGCGGCGAGCGTCAGAGTCGGCGTAACCGAGCGAACGAGCACAGCGAAGGATGAAAGAGCGAACGCGTGGCGCAGCGGGAAATGAAAGATGCGAGGAGGAAGACGGAGGAGGAGGGTATGGCGAAAACGTGAGAATGCGTAGTGCGTGGACAATGGCTACGAGATGGAGCCAGAGCGCGGGCCGTCTTTATGTCGCCTGAGACGTCTCTGCGGCGTCTGCTATGAATCGCGCCCGCGCGTCACCCACACGCTACCTGTCGTGACCTCCAAATTAGGGAGGCATTCGCACCAGAATTTTGTCTGTTTGCAACGCACTTCACATGACAGATTGTCCACGCCAGTCATGGCATCGCGAAATCAAAACACGTATGAAGCTTCGCTAGAATTTCGTATTAGGGAGTATTGTAATCGTCGGTGAATGTTTTTTTAGAACGGTGAATTGAAACACAAGCAAGCTATCAAGAATGTGCAGGCCTCTTTATTAATTTTTTGTTAGTCCGAGAAAATTTTTTGTTAGTCGCGATCACCGTTTGTGCGTTCGAAGCAACACCATGATGTGCGACTTTCAAGGGAAGAACAGGGGTGACAACCGGAGTACGAAAGCAAGACGCGTGCTCAACATTCTACGTACAACTTATTTTCGTATAACAGGAAACTGCCAGGCGCTTTTAAAGTGAGACTTCGGCACCTAAATGCTACCTAAACGTTGCAGACTGCAGGATTTGCAAACAGGCTAGCTTTACATGCTCTGTTAAGTTCTAAAAGAACTTTTGGTGGGATCACGTCATCGTTCGTGAGCTGAATGCCTCCTGGTCTATAGAAAGGCAGACTTCGCAAATTTTGTCTGGCGGTAGAGAAAAGCGCATTGTTGCCCGGTTCCGCGCATTAGTGCAGCCAAGTTTCCACGCAGACGTCAAATTGTTCTTAATGGTGGAATCCGTTTCATGAACGCCATGTTTCATGAACACCCCGCACTTTTGCGAAGCCTTTGGGGAGACCTCGCCAGATCACCAAACAGCCAGGATTTTCAGCCAGGAAGTTTTCTGCAGTTGAAACAGAAAATCGGGGTTTGTCGCATACATGCCTTAAAGAGAGAGAGAGAGAGAGAGAGAGAGGTCATAAGGGAAAAGCAGGGAGGGTAACGAGGTTGAGCCCAGTAGGCCACCTTGCACTGGGGAAGGGCGAAATGGAACTAATAGATGAGGAGGAAGAGAGAGGTTGACACCTGTCTGTATTTACACATACTTGTGCTTTCATCGTTGAGTTAATCACAAGTGGTCATAGAGGCTGGTGCATTTCAAGAATCGCAGCGGCGCTTTTGGGGCTTTATGCATGGCGTATATACCCGAGGCCACGGTCCCAAGATCTTCTCTTCTGTGAAAGGCACGTCACAGAAGAGAAGATCACGTCGCATAACGGGAGGGCAATTCTTTCACCTTTCGTATGTTGGTCAGTCACAAAGGAGGTGCTTGAAAACCTTCGCCGCCAAATTAAGGGCGTGTTAACTTTGGTCCGGGGCTTGAGCCGCCGCTGTCATGCTGGTGTGAAATCACAGCTGCGCATACCACGCCTACAGCGTTAGCTCACCCAGTTAGCGCAGAGTTGTTTTTATAGCGCCGACCTCCCATTAGTACGCCTTTCGACAGCGGATCGGTCGCCCTTGTGCAGGCGGAACCGGGCACGTGACTAGAGGAATAGAACGATACGAAGGCCTCCTCGTGTCGGGACGAGAAAATCGCCAAAGCACATCTATTTATCCTCAATGAAAATAGAAAGCGCGGTATACTAGCCTTATATGCTGTTCAGACATTTTGAACAAAACGCCAGCAATGATGACCGCACAGGTCAGTGTAAACGCAATAAAGGCACCAACGTACCGTCATTTTATCGTGCAGGATAGAATGTTATCTTAATCTTGCGAGAGAAAGGAACTGTGGCGTGGCCCTTGAGCATGAAAGTAATCCGTTTATTCAACTCGACAGATTTCTCGAAATCCATAATAAGCAGTCAAGGCAAATAGCGGCAACGTTCGTGACAAAAATATAAAACGATTAAGCGGTAACCTTGGTGTTCATGGGTGCAAAGTTTTACTTACGCTTGCTGACAACATATTTTGATAAGACCTCGCTAGGCAATATCGACAATGCACGTGTATAGTAAATATGGTGCGACCATTCGTTTAGCAAGGTGCGTAGGTAGAACGGTCTTACATACATACATACATACATACATACATACATACATACATACATACATACATACATACATACATACATACATACATACATACATACATACATACATACATACTTACATACATACATACATACATACATACATACATACATACATACATACATACATACATACATACATACATACATACATACATACATACATACATACATACATAGACCGAGAAACAGTACTAAACATACGTATATGGTGAGTGTTAGGCATATAGCCGATCTCAGAGACATCTTGAAAACGCCGCCGAACCCCCAAATGAATCAAAGCAGGTGAACGACAGCATATTGCACATTATTTGTGTTCACGGCAAAGGCGAGCGTTTCATTTGCTTGTGGTGAGAAAAAGGCTCAAAATGTCGCGTCAGCCTCGCTAGAACGTGCAAGTAATCCCCACATAGTAGGTAAGGCCCCATGAATACCTTCTTGAACAATTTCATACAGGAAAACTAACCCCCGTATTCAGAAACGTATCTTAACTTGAAGCCCTTGCTTGACATGATTTTTATGACGCCTTTCGTGAACGATCCGCAGTAACCGCAATGAGCATCTTGGGCTTCTTCATGCCAGGCGTCGTATAAATCAAGACAAGCATGGGCTTCAGCTTAAGATGCATTTCTGAATGCGGGGAATGCTCTTGGAGCTAAGCGCACCAATGTTCCCTTCATCGACAAAGTAGTAGTAGTCAGAGTACACTTTGCGCTGAAAGTGTCTATTGTTCATAATTCGATACCAAATACGAATTCATGCAAATAACAGATGCGAACAACAGATGCGAAATCTAAACGAGGCCTGATCAGCTAACGAAAAAGGCAGAGTAAGGCATCATCAAGTATCCGAAAACGCGACTTTACACAAGATGAAAATACGAAAAGTTCAAATCCAGTGTTAGAAATAGACACCACATTCTTTTTAAATAAAAGCTGGAACTAAACCCGTACTTTCAAATTCCGAACGCATAGACTATATAAATCTTATTACTTTCCAATGTGTACATAAAATGCACTGGCACTTTCTGGCGCGTAAAGCAATAATTTTCCTCATTTGTGTGTATATCGACAAGTGGTTTCTGGAGCACCCATTGAGAATATTCTAAACATCACTTTGGAAGTTTTAGCAGTCTACCAAAGCCGAAGTACGCATAAACAACTTCACATTGTCAGCAAAACAGTAAAATGCTTCTGGATTTAACATAATTTATAACATAATTTCTAAAAGCAAGCAACTGCAACGGGCCCGAAATTGAATCCCGAGGCCCACCTGCAGGGCCAAATGTAGGGTAAAGATAAGGCACTGTCAATACGCAAGTAACTGTTTAATTTTTCTTCAACGGCAACTAGCTCGTAAGCCATCTACAACCAATCAGGGAAACGCCATAACTTCACATCTTTTGCTTCAAAAGACGATGGTCCACTTTATCGAATACATTCGAGAGATTGAAGTAGATATTACCGACTTCTAAGTGAGACGAAACCAGGAGTGCACTGTAGTTAGGGTAAAAGCACTAATTTGTTTCAATAGACCTTCCTTTCATAAACCCACGTTGCTGCGGCAGTACACATTTAGACATGTGAGAAGGCAGACAGAGAGACATGCATGTGTGGACAATAGAAGAAGGAATTTTGTCGATAATTCAATGCGGGAAAGGTATCTTCTCCTTTCTGATGGGTACGGCTACAGCTTTCTTCCACACCGCTGGAAAGACTCTTAGTGCAAATGCCCTGTCACAAAACATTGGGAGCAATAATAAGAAACGCAAATACGAGAGGCAAGATTAAATGTATACGTTTTTGCATAATATCACGAAGCGGAAGTAAACCTGGAAAAATAAAATTCCTGGCCCGTACAATGATCGCATATGTCCGGTTGTTCCATGCCTTTGCAAGGGCAGGATAGCTAAGTATAAATTAAGCTTACAGCCGAACCACGCAATCGTTGTTGCCACGTGTATACCTGTCGGTGCGGGCAATAGATATAGGTTTCCATAGCCCGAGTGTACAATAGGAGATCGCATACGGTTTCCAATCAGGAAAGCAACCTAAAACGCCTAAGAGAATAACCGTGGTGAGTATGGACTACATGGAGCACATCGCGTTCTTTTCACTCTAGAGCAAGAGTTTCATGTTGGTATTATTTTACTCACTTTCTTTCATGATGATCACGATGATTTCTGATGCTATCCCCTTTGAAACACGTCACATTATCAGCGCGGGGCTAATCAGGTTTTATTGCACAACCAGCGAGAACTGTGCGAATTGGAATGTGTTCTTCATCTGTGAGCTCAACAACTAAACAAAAACAAAAAAGACGAGACGACCCGCGCCTGTGGTAGTCTGTTCTTTTTCGTTTTTGTCTAATTGTTGCGCTGACCGATCACTAAAAGGTATTGCCATACATATTACAGTATAGCTTTTCGCCCATCTCTTCTTCGTTGCTTTTCTCTTCATTGGAACATTTATCTCTATGCTGTTGCATGTAAAAACTCCTGCTCTATCTCTTCCCCACTTCCTTTTATTTGCCAAGATTCTTAATGCTTCCATCTGCTTCGAATGCCAGTGCTTGTCTGAGACGGACGTCCCCATGTACTGTTCTGGCTGGGTAGATATACCTCCTGTGTCTGTCCCATATCTCAGAACTTCTAAAAAGAAACAAGGAAGACGGGGATGAAAGTTCAGAGAAGAGTGGTGAACGCCTACTCTTTTCTGTTATGGCCTGCGTGAGCGATCGCAACATAACACGGCAATCCTCGTTTATCCCTGTCTTCATCCGAAGCCAGGGATGGATGGCGGAAGCCAAAAGGCGGGAAGCCTCGTGAGGGCTGCTCCTTGTACACCGGACTTCCGGCGCTGTCCTTGGGTGACGTGGTCAGGGGTTCTTATCACGTCGCTGGTGCCTCGTGGCCTGGGGCGCCGCTTCCACTGATGGGTTTATCACTTGGAGGGAGACGGGTGGCTTAGCGACTGAGTCGAGCACGCCGCTTTCTTTATGGTCTCAATCGGAGACATTGCTGGTAGAACAATTTGCAAGGTTCATCGATGGCGGAAACACGATCGACTCTTCAATTAGGAAATTATGCCTCTTTACACCTATCAATCTTTGTTTTTTGAATGCGCTTTTAGCAGTGAATCTAGCTCTAGAGAATTCGAACTTTTATTCATTAAGCCTGAGGAGGTCTAGATATCGTCAGTTAGAAGTGTATATTCATTCATTCATTCATTCATTCATTCATTCATTCATTCATTCATTCATTCATTCATTCATTCATTCATTCATTCGAGACAAGTTACAAGCCCGCTCAGGGTATTGAGTAGGGGTGGTAAAAAACTATTAGGCGAGCGAGAAGAAAAATGAAACATGTAAGACAAGCTTATTCCAACAGTCATGTTGGAACTATATGGCCAGAGTGCTATAGCAGGAGGTCCCAGAGTTTTGAAAAATGCTGCCAGGGGGACCTCCTAGCTATGATTACATAAGTAGGGTTGTTATACAAAACACAGCAAGAAATACGGATGCGTGAACAATACTAAGTAGATATTCTGCAACAAGGTCATTGTAATGTTAATTATTGAAAAAAATGTGAAAATTCATCAAAAGGGTGCGAGCAGCAGAATAGTGACAAATAGTAACAAGAATATTCAACACGACATGAGAGATAAAACACGTCTCATTGTATATCAAATCAATTGCTTACACAAAAAGCAAGATACACAACAAAATAACAGAAATAATAAACGTGAACTGGAAAATTCAGAATGTGTCAATTAATTCCTTAAGGAAGTATTTTTGTTGCGTTCGGAGAATATATGAACGTTCGGCGATGATCTTATTTTGAAAGGTAATGAATTCGATATTGCTACGCCAGAGAAGAGGGCTGCGAACTTGCAGTAATTTGTCCTTCCAAAACAAGATTTGGCAAGGAAAACAGCCCTCCTCCCATTCCCGCTGTGGTCCCTTGAGTACAGGAATGGTGATTTCTGTACATTTCAGCAACTACATATTTCGGCTGCATTCGGTTGAACAAAATTGTAAAAGTGGGATCATGGAAACTTTCTCTTTCCGGTATTTCGAGACAGCTTGGCTGCACTATTCGGTCGCAGTCTGCGACCTGGCATCTCCTGCGTGCAACAGGAGGTCTGCACGTGCCCACGATGCCACCGGAAGGCACACCCACCGCCGAACAGGGAACGCGTGTGCATCCTCTGTCGAGGCAAAGCCTCTCCTCCTCCCACTCCCGCTTAGGCACCTTGACTACGGGAATGGTGACTTCCATACGTTACAGCAACTATATATTTGTGCTGTATTCGGTGGAACAAAATTGTAAAAGTGCGATCATGGAAACTTTCTCTTTCCGGTATTTCGAGACAGCTTGGCTGCGCTATTCGGTCACAGTCTGCGACCTAGCATCTCCTGCGTGCAACAGGAGGTCTGCACGTGCCCACGATGCCACCGGAAGGCACACCCACCGCCGAACAGGGAACGCGTGTGCATCCTCTGCTGAGGCAAAGCCTGTCCTCCTCCCACTCCCGCTTAGGCATCTTGACTACGGGAATGGTGACTTCCATACGTTACAGCAACTATATATTTGTGCTGAATTCGGTGGAACAAAATTGTAAAAGTGGCATCTTGGAAAGCTTTCTCTTTCCGGTATGTCGAGACAGCTTGGCTTAACTATTCGGTCTCAGTCTGCGAGCTAGCATGCCCTGCGTGCAACAGGAGGTTTGCATGTTCCCACGATGTTCTCTCTGCAGCATCCTCGACAGGCAAAAATCCCTTAATCTGGCTCCAAAGTCACATGGGCAGCGGTGCTCATGAAGCCGTCCCCAACGCTAACGAACTTGCACACTCCCAGGCGCGAGATCTCACCCGCCTCGTCGGAGGTGGGCAATCGGTGGCCTGGAGATAGCAATGGCACAGGGACCCTCTCCTTACCTTTAACGAGGTCTGCAAGCACTTTCAACTAGGCCGTCAGAAGTTTCCGCTTCCACACCCACAGCTAAACAGACCACAGGTAGTCATCCTGCGAATGCTGCAGACGCAGTCGTATCCGTTTTCATTTATGTGCTCAAAATTCCTAGGTGGCACCGACGCGGGCTGCCCACGCTGTGTACACCGTAGATGCACTCTTACGCACATGCTCTGGCAGTGCCTCAACTTGCTCCCGGGCTCAGGGTCCCCTCTTCGGAGCAAGACTGGCTCCGGCTCGTCACCAGCTCCGCCAAGGAAGAGCAACTCAGGGCTGTCCAGAGAGCCCGCGAGATCGACGAAAGTCTCAACCTCCCGGCTCCATCGTGGGTGCGCCCCGTAGACGCTGCCCCCTAAAAGCCGATGCACACGACAGACCAAATTCTGTTTTGAACCGCTGACCGAGCGTCACGCGATAGGACATCACCAGTTCGCGCGGACCGCCGTTGGCCCGCGCCAGACCGCGGCCCTTGCGGTCCAACAAATCGCCGAGGCTTTTCCCGCTTCAGTTTTGGCGGGGGACTGCATGCAAACCGCAGCGATTTTGGCGTAGCCAACGAACGTTGTCCGGCAACAGATTGTCTTCAGCCAAATCCAATCTAGTTTTCGGCTCAGCAAAAGCCAGTCGTTTCATGTCCGCCGTTCCGCCTACACGTGCGTGCAGCAGATTTATTAACGCGATAGCGTTAAGGAGCTCGTGTCGCAGAAAAGCCGGCGTCGTCGGCGTCGGGTGTCGGCGTCGGCGTCCGCGGCGTTGACCATGAGCGATAAATCACGGCAGGCACTTCATAAATAAAAAGCAACTTCCAAGATGGGCTGGGTGGGAATCGAACCAGGGTCTCCGGAGTGTGAGACGGAGACGCTACCACTCAGCCACGAGCTCGATGCTTGAAATCGGTACAAACGCGCTTCTAGTGAACGCGGTGTTGCCTTAAAAACGTGCCGTAGAAAGTTATACTGCGGTGTATATCGTAATTATGAGCATGTAACTTACAGAAGTCGCATTTACACGAGTAGCGAAGTACGTTTCCGCTACATTTCTTCGGCGCTTACCGCACACGCAGAGCCATCTTGCGGCAAACACAGAAGACCCCCTCTTATCAATGTACGGCGCTGCCCCGACAGGTGGCGCGCCATGCGCGCATTGGGCCTTGCTGTGCGCGGACCGGTGTTTTTTAAACACCATGAGCTCTTGGAGTGAAGAAGAGTTTTTTTTATTTTGTATTCCTAGTTGAGCAGTTCACGGCTTTGTGGTACTCGAGCTGGAATGTGCAGAGAGCAGCTAGTTAGTGTGCTCTGCCGTCTGATATGGCGGTCCGAGGTGTGCATGTGATCTTCTATGCATCTGTCTGTCTGTCTGTCTGTCTGTCTGTCTGTCTGTCTGTCTGTCTGTCCGTCCGTCTGTCTGTCTGTCTGTCTGTCTGTCTGTCTGTCTGTCTGTCTGTCTGTCTGTCTGTCCGTCCGTCCGTCCGTCCGTCCGTCTGTCTGTCTGTCTGTCTGTCTGTCTGTCTGTCTGTCTGTCTGTCTGTCTGTCTGTCTGTCTGTCTGTCTGTCTGTCTGTCTGTCTGTCTGTCTGTCTGTCTGTCTGTCTGTCTGTCTGTCTGTCTGTCTGTCTGTCTGTCTGTCTGTCTGTCGCAGTGCTTTCCGCCATTCCATTAGGACTGGCGTCTCATCTCTGAAAACCCAGCTAATTGACTGCTCTCCAGCAGGAACTCTTGAGAGCCCGCGCTGCTACCTGGGCAATTTTACGGATAGCTGTTTTTAGCAATAAACTGCACCACTTCACCTCAATGCGTCCTATTAGGTGGTCGAGTGACCCTAAGGTCCTGCCATGCTATATAGGAACTTCGTACGCTGGCCGCTTGAGGGCCTCACTGAGTCCTGGCACGGCATGGCTAGCATCTTTCCATCGCCGAATAGCATAAAAGTCATTGTGATAACGCATCGTACCGTATGAAGTACAGCGGGCGATCTCCATACCCGACATCCTTCGCATCCTTGTGCTTCGTGAGCGCGCGTCGGCCCACTTTTTCTTCCTTTGTGGGGACGCGTACGAGCGCGCCCAAGCTGGCTGGCATTTGCCGCTGGATGGCGATTAGGCGCTGCAAAGGCATGCGCGCTCCCTCGACCGGAATAATGGCGCTCCGCGAGCCGTTCGACGTCTCGCGCTTCTTCGTGCTTGCGGACGCGGAATACATCCCTTCGCTTTCTTTGTTGGCTCGTGCCCAATTGAGTCGACCTCTCCACTCAGCTTCACTTAGTGTTCTCGCTGGCTGAGAGACCCTACTCTTCTCGTTCGCTTGAGAACGCCTGCAGAATGGAGGACAAAAAAGGGGGTGGGAGTACGTACACCCATGTCATTGTTCGTCGCGTCTTCTTTAAATACCATTCTTCACTTCCCGACATCCCATTTTTACATTACATTTTGACGGCCTGCTTTGCAGCATTGAATGTCTTTCACACTTTAAAACTACACTTGTTTCTCCAGTTCTATGGCAGAGCCTGGCACTTCTGCACGACTTTTTTTTTTCCTTTCCTTTGGAGAGGCGTCAATGCGAAAAACACTCTGCATGCTCATGGTGACGTGCTATTGACTTGCTGAGACCAGCTTGCTTCATACTGTCAATGTCATGGCGTACCAGAGAACTGAAAGCAGTTTCTTATTCAGAAGTTCATAGCTTATCTGACCGGACATTCAGTTGCGAACGGCGTTATACATGCACGTGACGCAATGTAACTAAATATCATTTTATTACAATAGCAAATATATGGTAACTGCAGGCGATATTTTGTCATCGTCACTGTCATGATGTCGTGCATAAAGTGCATGAAGATCCTATATCGCACTCCGTATGCTTTGTTGCGACGGAAAGCTTGCGAGGGTGACCCTTGTCGGCTAACCCGCCGCCACGGTTGGAGGTCACAGGATCAAGCGCGCGCTGAGCGAAAGATGGGGGGGGGGGGGGAGGCAGGTGGGTGGGTGTCCCTTCCTCTAGCCCGGGCGTGACTGCACGTGACTGTCCACGCTGCCCAAAAAGTCTGGTTGTTTCATGACACCAACTTCATAATGGGTGGATTACCTTCTAATCGTCTGGAACTGCGGTAGTTGCCGAGCTTCGGGCCGGGAGCGCACTTCTACCTGTTTCACCAGTACGTATAGCCGGCGGCAGCACGCCTCCCAGAGCAGCGGTTGAAGCTCTGCAGTTTCACCAAAGCTGTGGTGGGAGAACAGGCACCCAGAGATCTTCGCCAACCCTATAGGGCTCCCTTTAGAGATGAGAACCCATATAAACTACCGAATGTCACGTCATGGTATATCTCCACACCCACTAGAAAAACCAGTTGGTTTCCGGTGGCACCAGGATTCGAACCAAGTCTTTCCGCGCACGAGGCGGACTCTACTCTTTCACCACCACTGCGGTCTTGAAGGTGACCTGCGGCGGGTACAAAGGGCAAGCCAATGTGTCTGAGACTACTTGCGCGCTCTGCTTTCACGTGCCTATATTCACGGAAAACTTTTTGTAGCTATGAAGGGAGAGCTATGGGCGCGTGGCTGCTGCACACATGTCACCGCGCCAAGCAGTCCGGCAGCGTTGACAGTGCTTTTGGTTACTCGGAAGAGAATCGTCGCAGCTTCCACGTGCGACGGTTTCCCTTTTGCCTCGACGGGGAAGCGAAAAGCCGCAAAGTAAACTTTTACATGGTGTGGTGCATGTTATTAAACTGTTGGCTAATGGGGTGGTTATGTTTTCTCTTCGCCACCCTATCGTAATCTGGATTAAAATGTGGGACTTTTCAGAAGCGCTCTCACTTGTACGCGCTTTGCCTCCGTAGCTTTCCCTTCATAGCCACAGAAAGTTGTCCGCAAGTATATACTCCGTTTAATACATAGCGTGCAACGCTTCCAAAGCTGGGGAGCGTAATACGGCGCTATAATTGCAACAAGAGAAGTAACGCACAACACTGCTCCATTGCAATAAAATAAAGGTAGCGCGAACACAAATATAATAATTAGTATTTCGTTCCAGTTTTGTTAACCGACAAGATTTATGCAGTGTTCAGTATCAAAAGCGTCATAGTACTTTCCATATATCTCTTAGTTCGTGTCAGGTTTCGCGTCGTCCGAACAGCCGACACAAAGAAGATGACATCTCCCGCTTCGTTTGTTTTTGGAAGATATCTCCTGCGAAGTTTTTAAGGCAACGCAAGTAATTTATTGTCAACGTCCATGCAGCGACAAGGGCACGCTTGCCGTAGAAGACATTCCGCGAAGTTCCTGATATCGTGAGTGCTCGTACCGGAGTGTCCACTCGCGCTGTCATGAAGTACGAGAGTCTCTGAGGCCAACTGGCTGCACCGAAGAAGAGACCTCGCAAAGTGACTCTAGCAAGCTCGCGTTTCGTCAAGTTTGATAGTTTTACGCTACACGCTGTTCGTCTGGAGGTACATGCCATGTACGCTGAAAAAGAAATTCCAACTCTTGTTAAAATTCCTACACCGTTTAACGAAAACGACGACCTGCCGCTATTCAGCGAGATGATATTAAGGAGGCTATTGCATGATATTGGATTCACTTTTGGTAAACGAAAACGAGAGCTGGCGCTCATCGAGCGCGACGACATAATCGCCTGGCGTCGGAGGTACTTGAGAGCCATCAAAGAATTCGGGAAGCAGGGCAGGTACGTAGCATACTTTATAATGCGACTTGCACGTTGAGTTCTTTTGCCGTGTATTCTTGGCACTTGGAAATAGAAAACAGAATGTTCATGCACTTTAGCTGCTGCGATCCACCAGCATGTGCTTTAGTTCGCGTTCTATTCGTTGTTTGCTCACTGGCGCGGGGCCAAATTTTTGTAGCTATGCAGTTTAAGCTACAACAGTGACATACCGGCGACCACAAACGCGCTGTTCGAACGTGCTCCCGAGCGAGAGACACTGACCTGCAAGCTGGCGGCACGTGCTCGTAGCTTCCAGTGCAGAGGGCCAGAAAGCTGTTCCCGGGTAGTTTCAGGCATCTTGTCGTTGTGAATAAGATTTCAGGTACGCTATAGAGACATATTCTTATCACATTTTTTCACAGGGCAATTATTTACCTGGATGAAACCTGGGTAAATGACGGTAACGAGTCCAGCAACCCAATCCTGAAAGGGAGGACACCTGATCCTTGTGTACGCAGGAAGCAATGACACTGGATTTATTAAAGGCGCAGCAGACTTCTTCAGGGCTAAGAAAGGCAGTAATGTGGACTACCATTCAGACATAGAAGGCACATAATTCGAACACTGGGGCCCCATAACGTAGAACTGTTCCAATGTGTTTTTATTCCAGTCTCCGGACTTCAAATTTGCGTAACCGCAGACGCAACCATAGGGCGGTGACCTGCAGCGTTGCCTGAACAGTCGAATCAAATGCCCTTTGAGTGTATGGGAGGTCACTTTTCTTTTATTTCAAGCCGAATGCCATTGCCTAGATTCAGCGGTTTTTTGTTTGTAATTGACTGCCAGAACGTGAGGAGCACGCTCAAGTGGAGAGGGTATCGATGGGGCCGAGACAGCGCTATCTATTCATTTATTACGGAAGAAAGTTACGAGAGGAGCAGCGAGAGAGCAGCCGATTTCGACGCGCAGGGCAGCTCTGGCGTAATCCTTCCATGAGGATTATGCTGTCACATACGGTGTTATGTGCCATCTGGCGGCATTTTTGGTGTTCGTATTCAGACTAACTAGACAGATCCTCACGCTGCTAGACGGCCTCTGATGCTGTCACACGTACACGCCGATCTGCTTTTCCGTGTTGTAGTCGGATTGAGCAGTGCGTAGCCCGTCAAAATGCTTACCTCATGGCTGCTTACGTTCATTTCGCAGTGTCCAGCGTCCAGCTCGGCAGAACATCCTAAGTAAATGACGCAAGGTCCGAGGCTCCACTTGCCATGTGTAAGCCATATGTATATGTATTCCAGGAGCATACGCTGGCGTCAGAATCTTGTAAGCAGCGGCAGAGGAGGCAGCAGTAGTAGTAGAAGAAAAAAGCGAACGTTACTGGTGGCACATTGACTTGCCCGTCTTTTGCTCCGCAACTATATTTCAAAGCTCCACTCGCATTCTCGCATGCATGAGTAACGGTGTTTACTGTCCCTAATACTGCTTCAAGGAGTGGACGTAAGAAAAGTGGAAACTACGATCTTCAAAATATGATGACTGGATTAGTTTGGTTGCCAAATTATTGCGTATCCTAATGCCATGTTGATTTTCACTTTCCTGCAGCACTGAAATCACTGGCTGGAATGTGGCTCCAGATTTTATGTGAATGTACAGGAGCGCAATCACGGAGATGGCAATCTAAAGCTTCTTTATGCAGACTGAATAGATAATTAGCTTCATTACTGGCTTCCTGGACGCTATCTCTGATCTTTCTCGTCTCCTAACGTCCACATTAAACTGCTGGAAACTAATACCAATGACCCGGGCATCTCCTTTGCAAATGAAATTTATGAGGCTATCCAGGAGCGTACTGGAGTCGTAAAAGCGTCGCATATCGAAATATACTGCTCGGCTTCTACACCTCAAAAGAAAGGGTAGCTGTGCATCCAGAAATTATTATTTCGCAACCACTGGCTTCCACAGAACCGGACGTATCCAGGAAGTCAGAGCTAATGCCCCATCATCAGTGACAGAATGGAAGCGAGCAGAGTAGTGGACCCAGTAGTGCATTCAAAGTCTCCCTTAATAACGTCGCAATTTAAGAGATACCGCTGTCGTTTGAATTAAATCACCGTGCCCTTTTTTTTTTCGCCTACTTTAGCGTCAGCCGCTTTGAAGGTCGTCCACTCACGAGTAATTGAAATATTTTAGCATTTTGCCCTCGGCGATAATTTATACTGAAGTGAACAAAAATGCTGTTGCGAATTTTTAAGGATGACTCGATTGTGTGACCAAATTTGAGAACGTGTTCTGTTGATCGGCAATTTATGACTGTGCGCCTAGGCTCTTGCCTCCCACCTCATCTATTTTACATGTTTGCTTTTTCTATGTATAGGACTGAATGCTTTTTCTATGTAGAGGACTGAATGCTTATCTGTTTACGTTCCTTGTCGGTTGTTATGTTTTTTTATTAGCCTTTTGCTCTCATTTCTGGCCTATTAGCCCCGAGAATTAGGAGTGGCGCCCTCTCGCGAGTGACGTCATGGCCAGGACGCCGCTCGCTCCGGCTCGCTCGGCTGCCGCGCGCGCTCGTTCCCTTCGTGTATGCTCGGGGTATGGGTGGCTCGAGCCGTACGTATTGAAGAATACGTTGGCTTCTTTCTGCTGCCATAGCTTAACCACAGTTTCCTCTTCAAAGGCGTGTGATTCGAGAAATTTTGCGGCTTGGATATCGCAAGCTAAGTAGCGTTAAAGGGGTCTGCTAGGTTTTGCAATGCATATATGCGCCGTGTCTATCGGTAAATTTTGACTAAAAAAAGAATATCTGCAAATTCAATGCGCGAAGTTGCGTATGATGCTTCGCTAAACATTTAAGATTCCTTTAGTATTTAGCTATGAGAGGCATTGCATTTTACGTGGAAGAAAAATTTGGTAATTGGCGTCAACATGTTATCCGATGTTAGACACTGCCCAACGAAGCTGTCATCACGATTCCTATTACTCTGGTGTGTTGTTCTATTCAAATATGGCCATTCATTGTTGCGTAAAAAAATAGTTAGGCGCGCATTTCTTATGAAAAAGTTTGCTCCTACTTTCATCCCCCTCTGAAACAGGCCTCCAAAAAACGAATTGCTCATGGCTGCTAACACGACGGCGCGTCATGTAGAGTATTTACATAGTTAATTCACAAACACCATAGTAGCAATCACCTGAGAGAAAAGTTTCGTTGTTAAGATCGAGAGCCACTCAATTGAAAGTGATGAAATGTTTCATAGTGGCCCTCAGTAGCCTTTATCGACAATATGGCACACCCCTGATCGCGTAACGGTAGCAATCGACTGTCCGTATGGCGAGGCACGCTATGTTCGCGAAACCCATCAGTTCACTACAACTTCGAATTAAAACCATAAAGCATTTTTTACAGCGCCAACTGGAATGGCTAAAGTATTCTCGAGCTACTACACCGCAGCTTAGATTGCTTACAAAAGGAAAATTCAAGCACCTTCTGTCTCACGATGTCTCGATCCAGCGTTATTTAATTATACAAACGGATAACAATTCGCTTCGTCGGTACATAAAAGAGAACCTTGCAGGCTAAATTAAGTTTGCTCCAATCCAGCCGTAAACATTCATAAAGAAAGCACCACAAGCCTTGCATATACTTTCACTTGATTTCTGACCCTCCACCGGGGGAATTTCGATATCTTGAATATGTCCCATACTACTAGTCATTGACGCTTCGACGTTTTTCTGGCTGCAGCTATGCGGTCCAGCAGGCATGCTTCACTAAAAATATTGGGCCGAGCAGCCTTTATCATTTCGCCAAACAGATTCGTCATGTATATTCCTCAAGCAACAAGCACCAGTAAATTTCTCAAGTGAGTTTGATTTGATTTGATTTATTAATTTTCATTTACACACACACATGTGCAGAGGAGTGGTAAATGGAGGTGGATGAGGGAAAAAAGCCGCACAGACGCGGCTTGAGGTAACCTCACCCCCTTAGGTACAATATGGCTGCATGGGGTAACACATCAAACGCCATATAAATTACATTTATATAGTGGCCATAAAACATTGCAGTTATACAATATATGAAAGAACAGTAAAATATTTCCACAATAACAATGCAAAACACACTGCGGCATTGAAATAAATAAATGATATACACTAGGTAACATAGACAAAAAAAGAGGAACATAACATACATTATTAATCATTAACAAACGCTCTCTAAAGAGGTGAGTTGAACGTGTAGCACGGAAAAGGGAACATATATTGGTACATTCCTAATTGTACTCTGTAAATAGCTGTAAGCCTTCATTAACTTTACTTCAAGTTTCCGCCGCTTAAAAAAATAAACACGTGAAGAACCGCCTAATGTTGACAAGCAGGTAAAGAAGCAAGTGAGGCATGTAGAATCTAAGCTCCAGTATTAGTTAAGTCCCCGTGCTACTGCCGAGCGTTTCTGTGAGGAAATGCAAAAATTCGATATTATACCATGAACTACTCGTCGTGAGCAAACCTGTTTTAGCGGAATAAAATCAACGTGACTGCTGTAGAAGTCATATATAGCCAACTTTGTGACATACTTGTTGCAGCGTGGCAGGTATGGTATCATAAATGGATTCCTATAGGCTATGCTTTTGCAATTGTCTATGCGCGTATGAAAAACCCGCAATGGGCTGGTCTGCGTCGCTTTGGCTGGCACTGTAGCGTTGCCTTCGAGAGCTGTATTGTTGTCTAAGAAATTAGCCCTTTGAATAAATGTTCGCAAAGGTAGACGTCGTAAAAATATATTTGAGACGACCACCATAAGTATACAAGCAGAGAGAACGAGGGTGAACAAACGAAAACACCGCAGAAAGCGCCTGGACAACGCCCGAACTGTAGCAGACGACAGGCGCGAGTCCGTGCCCTGACGTCACGCGAGCGGCGCTCGTAGCGCCGCTCGTGTTCGTTCTCGGGGCTAATAGTAGTACGATTGTTGACGCTGTAGGGCACTATACGCCTACTGCAAACTCTCAACCAACAAATCTATTCTCCTCCGCCATGGAACGTTTTACTGCATGACCGCAACTCTCGTAAGACATTTGTTTGGACTTTACTACTCGTGGCACGCTGCAAAGCGTTTTCGGTACGACGCTACAACTGCACTTTATATATAAAAAAGCATCCACACGAGGAGGATAGCCGGTTCGTTTTGCATTTTTCAGATGCGCCAAAAACTTCAGTCCTTTATGAACCATTCCTTATGTGTAGTTCTCGACAATGAATGGCGATGACCGCCGTCATAATGTTGTAGTAAGTAGTTTCCGTCCTTTTTAAGGACATGCGAATTGTGCGACCGCCTTTGAATGTTGTAGCGCGTAGTATCGCGTTACTGTGTGAGTTTTCTGGTTTCCAATTTTTTTTCCTATTCTTCTTTCTCCTTTTGGTCCCTTTATCCCTTTCCCCAGCACAGGGTAGCCAGCCAGTACTTACAATGGCTAACCTCCCTGTATTTCTTTCCCTTTGTCTTCTCCTCCTCTCCTTCCGTCCTCACATCGAGGCTATTTTTACAGCACACACCGCAAGGCATACATAGTGAGAGAGAGAGACCATTGTGCAAGCTCACTTGAGGTCATTGCGCAAGTAATCGTCTTGATTTTCAGCGAGTGTTTCCTGAATAACGATAAGAAGAAAGGCGCTCGTGTGTGTTTTCCCTACTCCTTTTCGCTTTTCTCCTACGATCTCTCCGACTGAGTAGGCGCAGTCTATCAGAGTGTGCCAGCCAGTCGCTGGTCCAATTGGCGCAGTACTGCAGTAGTAGCGATAGGACGACCACACAATCGCTATCAGACTTACGCTCCCCAAGCATTGTGGCCTTAGTTTGTTGCGCTCGGATTATCTTTTACTCGGTACTGCGCGGTGAGGTCTGAGCTTACGAGGAAAAACTAAAACGTGCCTCCTGGAATGAGCTGGGGTGCTTTAGCGTAAAGCTATTCCAAACTCTTCTATTTCGTTTCTTCAATCAACCAAGCCCCTCACAATTGGTGAAAGCCTTCCTCTTCCACCCCCCGCCCCCCCCCCCCGCTTCGCGCCCCTCACGCTTGTCTGTCACACGACCTCAGAAAAACCACAAAAGCTCCTCATATTATATGATGTGTACGCACTCATAGTGTATGATTACACCGAAAGAAATAAAAAAACATTTTAAGGCCCAATCCACTCTGTGAAGGTGGACTGCCAGCGAAGCTGTTATCATCCACTTAACCTCTTGCTCGGCCTCTTGGTTCGAAGGGTTTTGCCTACGAACTTGCTTCGAGAGGCTATATTGCTCCTCTCTACGCGCATCGTATTCCCGTTGCTTTTTGTTTGTGGGCAGCCGTTCTCAAAATTCCAAGGAATAACTTTATAAAGAATGAAATCGAAGGTATGAGCGACTTTGGTGGTAGAGAAGTGGTCGGGTATGCGTGGCTCAGAATTCGATTCGAATTTTTTTTTCCGAAGCGACGTGGAACGCCGACTCCAGATTTTCTGCGACACGGGATTTTCTGCAACACGGTTAAAACATTCTGTGCCAGTATAACGTTTTCGAGGCATTTCGGCCCGTGCACGACAGGGCTCTGCCAAATTTTATTCTCTGGGAACCTGTTTTGGTGAATTTCTATGCTTACGTTCCACGCCGCAGTGATTTTCTGTGCTATACACCAAAAGCCAAGCAAGAAAAAGCGGGCCAATCGTAGAGGCTGGCGCCAGCCTCCTCATCGAGTTATCTACTTTCACTGCCCTACCCCGGCCCCACCGAAACCTTCTCCACTTCTGTGTTTTCCTCGTCTCTGGTCAGCTAATCGGATTAGAAAAACCTGTCAGGTAAGGCAATGTTATGCGTTTTGGAAGCAAACAAATGTGACCTCCTTTAAACGAAAATACCGTTTCATTGGCCTGTTAAAACAACGGTACGAGCCGATCGCCCAGGTGGTGATAAACTTTATTGAAAGGGGGAAGGGTACAAAAGGACGTGGCTGAGCGTTAGGGCTCAAGTAAGGCCCTGGGCCTGCTTGTCCTTTTCCGCCCAGTCCACCAGTTCCAATTGTCGGTCGACGTCCCCGGAACTGAGCCAGGCTGTCCAGTCAGTCTCGCTGCTGACGGGGGGATGAGAGAACGGGAGCGAGGTGCATTCCCACATTATGAGTGTGAGTGTTCCTGTTTCTGAACAGAGCCTACATTTGTCGCTTTCCCTGCCCCCCGTGATTTTGTTAATGTATTTTGGGTGTGGGTATGATCGCCCAATGCTTTTGATGTCGGAAGATTGGAATTTGATCGTAATTCCTGACGTCGGGAATTTGACATCAGGGAATTCGAATAAAAATAGGTCGGAATAGTTTTACGTTGTACGGCCCTGGTCTCGATCCATCGTCTTTCTTCCTTCAGGTTTGTTTTGCTCAGTCTAACGCGCAAGGGCATTTATAAGTTTGTGCGTGGCACCATACCTTAATGTCACATATCTCGCCTATTCTTTCTTTTTTTTCAGCTCCAGCAAGAGGAAAAAATGTTGGACGGCGTCCGAGAGGAAGCGAATGGGAAGGGGGATCTTTGTTTCGCTAGACTCCAGCGTCAAATACATCTGACAATGACCCACTTTTAAGAGTGAAAAATGTCCCCAAAAGACGAAACATGAGGTCTGTATCTGGCATCGAATAGAGAGGGTAAAAAAGAAATATCGCACGATTTGTCTTTCGCCAGCGACACACAGAGTCACTGCTGCGGATGGAACACAAAAGAGCAGTCGGAAACGATGATTGTGCACCGGAGATGAACGTGGGCGGAGTGTAAAGAGTTGCGCTCGCTTTCGGCCTGCTGAGAGAAGAGGAAAAATAAAAGCAAAGGAACGCAGGAGACGAAATCAAAGGCGAACAGCAATATAAGGATAGATGTGCGGATAGGACCGAGCTGGTGTGCGACCAAAAAAAAAAAAAAAGCGGGAGAGAAGGAAAAGCTAACCTAATGTAGCCTGTCTAGCGACAATTTTTTTCTGGGAGCATATCTTTGTATTGCGCCACGCCAAGGCTGTCGCTGCGGTGTATCGCGCTACCATTTTGCGTTCGTTTTGTGACAAAGGCGGGTGAAACCGGACGGGAAATTAAATTTATGGGCGCTGCTCGTCGGTGGAGGCGGTTTTATACCTTTGGCTACCGAAAGGAAATGGAGGGAAGAAAAAAAAAACTACACAATTGTGCTGAATTGCATTTGGGCGCGTCTCTTGCCTTCCAGTAGGTTTCCGTCTGTCGCCGAAAGCCATGCACGTTTGCCTCGTTCATGAGTCGTCGTGTTTGTCGGTTTTCCCCCGATCGCATATAGTCCAGGCCTAGATGTGCTGCATACGTGGGCTACCTTTTCAGCGTGAAGAAGGGATGCGTCGATGGCGGCAACAGTGCCTTGAAACAAGCCGCAGGCGTACCCGGGGTCTCACGTGCATTTTAAAGGTAGCTTTGTTTTTTCGCTTGAAACGTGAGCGTGTGACACGACCAAAGACGGCCATGTGCTATAGCCGACAGGGAACACTACAGGAGGTGGTGAAGGGGACCCACTGTTTATCTTAAACAATATATATCTTAAATAAACATGCTTTAATGCAGTACTTCTTAAACAGTATTGCTTAATCGGCAGCAGACTTATATCATGTAGTTTACATTTGACGTTCTGCGCTCTTTTGTGTGGATTAGTTTAGAATGATTTTGCAGGCATTGTATAATTTCACTTTTTCTTTCTCTCTCTCGCTCTCTCTTTTTGTAGCAGTTCATCCTTCATATTATATTTAACTTGAAGGTATACATGTGTCCACTTGAGTGGTGTGTGTATATATGCCATGTGCGTGTGTATATGTGAATGTATATGTAGGAGTACATATATGTATATCTATGGGCGTATGCGCAACACTTCGATGGGTGTTTTGCGCGCGTACGTGTGAATATAGCATGTCAGTGTATAATATAGTTTTGTATGCGTATATGTATATGTAAATTTTTTTATCAGTCTTCACAGCTTGGTGCGAACCATTTCTTTCTTTTTTTTTCTGTTTCTCGTGTAGCTTTATTTTTCTTTTATGGGTGTACGATGTACACTGCTGTTTTTCCGTTGTTGCCGTTGCCTGTAGGGCCCCAGGCCTCGTCAAGCTGCTCAATGAGCAGCCTTTTGTCTGGGGTCCATTTTTCCTTGAGGAAAATAAAAACTGATTCTAATTCTGATTCTGATCTTCCAAGATTGCCAATATTTTTCTAGCTTGAATGACGTCGCTTTCTTCTACCGTTTTTCCGACATCACACGATTCCAAGGTGATGCTTAGGGAGGATTTCTTTTTATTTGTTTCGCCATGATTTTCAGTCAGGTACTATAGATGTAGATGTAGAACCTTGTGATCTACTCAGTCAGGTACCATTTCCCTTTCACAATAGTTCTCCCTTATTTCCTTTTCTTTTTCTTTCTTTTTTGTCTGCGTAACCATAAGCTAAGTCACTGTCTGCGAGATATGCATTTTGTTTTGCCGCACTATTCAATTGCATGGTTGCTCGTGGCCGTACAGGCTGCTTGGCCAACCTCCTTTGAACATAGGAACGCGCAGGCTTCTTCCTTCTGAATTAATAACTCAACAGTGCACAGAGGCTGGTACAAAAGAAGATACGTTTTATGAAGCCTAGACGTGGCCTACAGAAAATGCCTTGAGTCGAAATGCGGAGCTCAGCCACTATCAGGCTATAAAAAAATGAAAAAAGAAACAGGGATGAAAGAAAAAGCGGAGGGGGGGGGGGGGGGGGGCAGGCCAGAAAGTATGGAGGAGAAATCTATCTTGCTTTACCAGGCGGAACGTTTCCAGAAGACACCGTTCATAGTGAATTTCAGCATGTGCAAGCAATACACGAGCTTCCGTGGGAGCCATATCAGTGACCCGGTATATTCTGGATGCCGTATAGTGTTGTTTCAAGGAACCAACCGGGTTGTGCCGCTTTATTAATAGTATAAACGCAGGAAACGGGGATGTGCCGGAGTTTCCGCGTAACGGAATTATGTTGTCTGGTGTATTCAAATTACAGTCAGACGCCATCGCTGGCTTAGTATATATATATATATATATATATATATATATATATATATATATATATATATATATATATATATATATATATATATATATATATATATATATATATATATATATATACCGCGCCAGCGACTACATACTTGCGTCCGCGTCTGACCTTCCATACTTGCTGTTCATATTCCATTCATATTTGGCAATATTATTTGCCCGCCTCTAATTAGACGCATCTTAGACTTCATTCCCCTTGTGTCCCAGAGAGAGAGAGAGATAAGTCATTAGAAAAGGTAAGGAGGTTAACGAGGCTGATGCCGGTCGGCTGCCCTGCATTGGGGGATTGAAAGAGGAGATGGAAGAAAGAAAGTCGCAGGCTCCACTGTTACACACACAAGCGTGTACCACTGAGTTAGTCACAAGCGGTCATATAGGCTGGTGTATTTCAAGAAACGTACCAGTGCATATGTGGCCTTGCACATAGGAGGCCCAGTTACACATTGACTCTAGGGGATTCACTATCAATAAATAAATAGCCAGTGGCACATACCCAGTGCCCAAGTTGTCAATTTCGGGAATATACCCAGTGGCACATAACTGCTCGCCCAGGTTGACTACCAGGCGAGACAGCACTCAGCGGCAAATTGTCTGTTCGTGCATAAAGAGCGAGAGAAAATGTGAGCTGGATGCACGTTATGTGCCATATGTCTCGTACTATCGACATTTCTCTGCATACTATTCTATACGTCATAACAGGTTTGTCTAAAGAGTCTGCTTTCTTCATGCCGTCATCTTACACGCAGAAATTATAAGCCGAGAGTCATGGACAGTGGACGTTAGTAATGGTCACACGCTAAAAGGCAGCAGGAAGGCGTTAACATAGAGCGCCACTATACACATAGCTAAAATAAGCTGGTCACTATCTTGGCTGCGCCAATTTTACTTTTAAAAACATGATAATTTGGTTCACTACACTTTAAGTCATCACGTCATCCCGCTAGTAGCTACATGAAGCTTGGAGATGCACTCTTAAGCTTATCGGAAAGGGATGAGTGATTGTCTGCTCTTGCGTGGCTCCATTGCCACTGCAAAAGAATAGATTTAATGTGAGGTGACTCCCTCGCCGACACCTCATAAATGGACAGTGTTCTGCGATGCCAAATCAGCGCAACAGGCGCTAAAATGCATTTTACAGAATGGACCATATTACCTGCTTGTGCTGGAAATCGCGGAACCTTATCACAGTGCGGAGTTAGGGGGCCACGTGATCACTTTTCAATAAGTGCCTAGTCAATGGGGGGTGATTGGCAATGAACTCGCTGACAGTGAGGCAAGATCGGCCTTCGTTTACTCTGATGAAATACGGATTGCCTACTCGCGACCTGACACCAACTCTATGATCAAGGCACTCATGCAGGACTTTACAAAGGCATACAGAGCCCACGGTGACAACATCCACAGACGCCTATATATGATCGACTCAGACGGTAAATTCTGTTTGCCCCCGAAGGTTACCCGGAGCAAAACGTCATTGCTTCAAGGATTCGGCTGGGTGTAGCTTTCACCCGTCGCTACGCTAACCTCATTGGCCAGTCGAACAGCCCTGATTGTGAACACTGCCAGATGCCTAAAACGCTGGAACGTATACTGTGCTATTGCCCAGCATATATGCTGGAGCGAAGGACGTTGGAAAGTTCCCTAGCCTGCATTGGCAGGCAGCCACTGACGGAGGACGCTATACTAGGCCCATGGCCTGACAGTGCAACTTCAATGCAGGCAACTAAAGCGCTGTTGAAGATTCTGCAACACCAAACTAGACGAGCGGTGCTAGCAGGGCAATTATCTCATATACATAAGCACCCACCACTTCTCTTATCATCATCCCCCATCCCAGTACTTTCACTCCCCTTCCCTCTTCCCCAGTGCAAAGTAGCATACTAGAGCGCCCTAGCTCAGATCGACCTCTCTGTCCTTCCTGTCAATGAATGTGAGGTGTAGCACACAGATTGAATTCTCTAGCTGGTAGTGTGGTTATGTTTCTTTATGTGATTACATACGGATCACACGATAGGCTTAGGTGAACGCAAAAAAAATTGTCATTTTCTTTCTTTGATTTCTCAACACAGTCGCTATGTGATGTGAAGTTAGTCTTCAATAGGGTATACTTCGTGTTAGAATTTATCATGTGAATGACGTATGGCCTGTGTGTACGTGCGATAAGCACATTATTACAAATCGAAACATGCTGACGCATGCGGGCACGCACAACACTTACCACAGACAAAAGTTTGTTATCAAAGACATCAATGCGGCCTTCCGACACTAGAATCACCTCTCAAGAGTTACACCGCTTACAAATAATACCAAACACTTTGAATAATCTAACAAAGCTACAATCTACTACCTACGTGAAATTTTAACAAATTAAGAAGCAAAGCGAAAGATAACAAGAACCTTCCGATTCTACAAGCGCTAGTTAATGCATACTAATATTCGCTTTTCCAAAGCAATAGTCCATCGGAATGCGCTGCCAAAGAAGTGGTGAACTCGTCTGTCATGAACTCATCTTTATCGGCTTGGCGTGAAACTTTAGAATCTACCTGATTTCTTATTGTTGATTTTTCAACGCTTATCTTTCGAGCGCCGCGCTCACAGTCTTGATTTTCTTCTGCCTTATTTGTCGTATTGCATAGAGAGAGAGAGAGAATGAAGTGGAAAGGCAGGGTGGTTAACCAGGTATGTATCCGGTTTGCTACGCTACACTGGGGATGGGGATAGGGGTTAGAAAGATGACAGAGAGGAAAACGCTAAAAAAAGAAAAAAAAAACACGCACACATGTAGACACACACACACAAAAGGCGTGCCAGTTAAAGTCGTTCACACAGGCCGGTAGATCACAAAAAGCGCAATAGCGCCTGCACAGCCTTCTTCCTTGACGGTAGGTCCTTTCGATGTTGTAGAATTCTTTATTCGGATAGCGGTTGGTCGTCCAGTTGATCAAGTTCGTGGCGAAGGCATGCCCTCTGTGGACACTGAGCGCAAAGCGTGGCTTGTGGCATGCTGAACATGCTTCATGCAATAAAGTTGTCACTATCTCGCTTAGTCGCTTAGAAGCTTTGCCCTTTTCCATCATACGCCAGTGATGGCGTCGATAGTCGAGACGTGGCCGAAAACAAGCAAATTGAAAGTATCATCGGCGATGCCTTCTAGCACATGCGACACTTCATCTGTTTCAGACATAGTATCATCAGCTTTGCGGCACAGAGCCAAGACGTCGAGGATGTATGAAACGTACGGCTCTGTAGATGTCTGAACACGAGACGCAAGAGCCTTTCTCGCGGCAACCTAGCGCCCAATGGGGTCGCCGAACAGTTCCCTGAGCTCTTCTTTGAAACTGTTCCAACTGGTTATTTCGTCGTCATGCGTTTGGTGCCACACGCGTGGGGTGCCACCGAGATAAAAGATGACATTGGCGAGCATGATCGTTGGGTCCCACCTATTATTAGCACTGGCGTGTTCATAGAGTTTGATCCATTCATCAACGTCAACTCCCTCCAGGCCAGAGAACACACCAGGGTCGCGATGTTGGGCAACCGTGATGATTGGAGCAGTCAGACAAGCCGAAGCCGGTACAGAGGCGGTCTCGTCACCGGGAGGCATGGTGACAAGCTCGATGTACCGACGGCTACGGAGTTCCGTGTTGAGGACGGGCATCACTGATCTCCACCAGAATGTTACGTGTGGAAAGACACAGATGAAAGGGGCTATATACAGGCTATTTACACCGAAGCCATAAACGCCAGGCCGACACTCGCTCGCGCCAAGGGCACAGACCCCGTTCATCGTCGTTCTCGCCGTGGCTCGTCCCTAGAGCATCGCTCGACGGTATCGTAATAATATTCCGCTTGCGAGTTATGCGTGCGCGCTGTGTTAAAGCCTATAACTGAAAGCACTATTCTGCGTATCTTATCCCCACCAGATTTTACTGTTTCGAATTATCTCGCGGACACCGCTTACACGTATGTCGGGAATCCCAAAAAGCCTCATTTTCACACATTATATAGACTTATCACTGTAACGGTTTCGTTTTTTGGCTTTACACTTGCTTGCATCGTTGTGATATGTACATATATATCACAAGTCAGCTTATAATTTATGTAGACTATCAACTATACAGTCTACATCACCTCTAGTGTTATGAATTGTTAGTGTTACGTGCAATTGTGCAAGTTCCCTGATGCCTTATGTCTTCTCTCTCTCTTTTCTCACTCCCCCTCTCCCTACCCAAGTGTAGGGTAGCAAACTGAAAACAGTCCAGTTATGACCCCCCTGCCTTGCCTTCCTTCCCTTCTCTCTGTACTTGTTCCGGAGGTGTAGAATATCCCTACACTCATTTATCACGTAAACAATACTCGCCCTGGTGGCGTAGGGGCTAAGGTGTTGTGCTACTAAGTCCGAGGGCGCGGGATCCAATCCCGGTCATAGCGGCCGCATTTCGATGGAGGTCAAATGTAGAAACGCCCGTCTATCGTGTAGAAAACCACAGTTGGTCAAAATTAACCCTGAGTACCGCACAACGACGTGCCTCGTAATCAAATCGTTGTTTTGGCCCACAAAAAAACAACAATTTTAAATCACATGACAATATAAAAACGAGGCACCCGTGCAGAAATATTTTTTAAGTTATCGCTAAGCACACTTGCCTATTAAATTCAATAAAGCCGGCTGATAGGCGTCCTCGCATAAACGCTAACGCAAATACGCGATAAGCAAGCAAACATCTCCGAGTACTAGATGTTCGCGCATGGGCGCTCGGTTTTGGTTAGCGTTCCCAGCACGAATCCCTTGGCTAGGAGCCGGGAATCGAGCTGGCAGAGGACAGGAGAACGACTGCAAAAAGCAAAACAATTGTAGAGGCCGACGGCGCTTCGTCGGGCGTAGAAAATGCGTTTTTCAGCATGCAGCCCACGGCGCGTTCCGTGAAAAAGCTTTCAAATGACGCTGGCGATGTGCGGCGCCTATGTTTTCCCCATGGTTCCGATTTCCCCTTTCTGAGGTTGGAGTTTAGCGACTTTCAAGGGAAACGACGATTGTGCCTTCTCAAGGTGCGTGCATTCCCACAATTCTTCCAAGTAGCTAGCGTTAATTTTTGCGGAAGTGAAACTCACAGCTAGGGCGCCTTCTTTCGCCTTCTCGACCCTCCAGGGAAGTTCAATTCCCCTTTCTTTGGCAATGAAAAAGAGAATAAAGTTATAATGGCAAGAAAAAATACCTAGAGGTCGGCGCGTTTACGGTCTTTCAGAAACGTGCGGAGAAGGCGATGTACGTGCCACCGAAAAAGCTTGTTCTGCCACAGGCGCGTCTGGAACTTTGACTGTTTTTCTTGTTCGCAAGTTCGCGGTGCCAGTGTTGTTTAAGCACTTTCAAACAGAGGCAAGTAATTTTCCTTCAATAGAATCAATGGAAATTGCCGGTGGCATGATATGTGTAAATGCGAAGCAGAATGAGCATCCTGAAGTTATTCCTTTTACAGCGTTCCTTTCCACACTTCTGCATTTTCTTTTCTTCTTGTATCACTACGGTGCAATACATGTTCTGCCGTCAGAGCACCTGCTTAATTCCGCGCGATTGTTGCTCTTTAATCATGGCTGCAAACTGTCCTAATGGTTTTCTTTAGCTGGTGTGCGAATAGCAATTTTTCTGACCAAATCGAATACGAATAGAATATCGAATAGTTTTCGAATAATGAACAGCAATTCTCACAATTATAAAAAAACAGCAATGTTCGCGTCCCGTTATGGATAACGTTAGCAAGTTTCTGTTATTACATTGTCCGTTGTGAAGCGTTGTTTATAAATGAAGCATTATGAATAAATAAGCAGTTATGGTGTATATAGGATTCTTCGGAGAGGGCGAATGATCGCTGTATGGCCGGTGATGCCTGACTCCCTGAACGACGTAGCCTGCTCCATGAGTTATCACGTTTTATGCTTATACTGCGCCCATGGAGATCAAATTTATCCTACATTTGCAGCAATTGCGCACAGTTTATAGGATAGAATAGGAATAACTTCATTTTTTAATGCCGGCAACCGACGGTTTAACGCGTCGTGACGCTGGCCAAGCGTCGACCCGGTGTTATAGTTGACATTCTGAAATATTCAAAAACTATTCGAAAAATATTCGAGTTAACGCATATTTGATTCGAAGATCGAAGGGAATGAATACTCTGTTTGATTAATCATTCGAAAGTTTTGAATTTATTCGAACACGTCCCCCTAGCGCTCTTAGTTGAACGGATGCTTCGCGACAAGAGTATTCGCTGTGGTATCTATGTGGTCATGGCGTGCACTCGTGATCCGAACAAGTTGCCATTGGTGAAGCGTCGTCGAAAATACGTGGGAAGCGCATTTCAGATGGTCGCCGCTTCAAGAAGAATAGCCCGCATGATATACGCCCCAACGCTTGCGTTCATTACCATGTTATGTGACGTCACTATAAATGCTATATTACAAGCGTGAACTTTCAGAGCTTGTCTCCACCGTACTACAGCGGCGGTAGCCTTCCCATCGGCAATTATAGGTGGCGTAACGTTCAGCACGGTACCTTACTGGAGGGTTATTGGCGAGATTGAGCACTATAGTACGGGCTGTTACATGAAAACTGAGTACCTGTCAGGTACACTCAGTGTGTCGACTAAGAGCCACAGCTCCGCGTGCATGGCCAGACTTCATAGATAGATTCTGATCAGGCTTAAGGTATTTAGCCTGCAGGTAAACATTGAAGTTCATGCCAGGCAAGCTTACGAAAAGCGCGGTAATCAAACAGCTGGAATGGGGCTTTGGCTACGGTACACAGGATAAGTATTTTAATATCAACCCTCTAGAGGCGAATGTCTCAACAATACGACAGCCAGTTCTTAGTAAATCATATATGTGCGCTGAAGTGTAAGTCGCTGAAGTAAGCCGTGCTGAAGGAGCAAAGCACGCACGACGAAGACACAAAAATAACAACACACACGCAGCGCTGTGAGCGCCTTTCTTTCTTTGTCCCTGTCTTCCAAGCCGGGCTAGTTCGGCCATAATTTACGAACTCGCCCGAGCATCTGCCCTTGTTATCCGCGCTTGTGGGTTCTGTTGCTGTCGCAAGCTGAATTTAACACGAAAATAAACAAAACAGAAACAAACGAAAAGAGAGTGGCATCTTGCTTCTGGGTTAATCATTCGTGGTCAGTGCGTTTCGTAGTAATGCTCTTCTATTACCTTAAAAAAGACGTCTATACGTTAGCGATAAAATTTTAAGGAGACCGAACAAGAAAATATCCAATAAACAGATAAAATTTAGTTTCTGGTTGACTTTTTCCCGCCCCTTCTCCGCATGCGCTATCTTTATAGGCACTAATGCTAGAATGCAACAGCACTGAGCAAGCTATACGACGTCGCATAACCCAGTGCAGAGAGTTCGTACATAACTAGCTAGATATTCAGCGAATAGCCAAAGAAAGGGTCAATCGGTCATGATACTGCTGTGGTTTGCTCCCGGCTGAACTCGACCAGAGCCCTGATTAACTCGTCCCAGCACTAGCTCGTAACAGAGATCTCCAGTTTACTCGGCTCTTTTCGTTTACGAAACGCATATCCCACGGTTTGGGAGAGCGCTCAGGGAGGAAGGGGAATATAAAACATATTACCCGGATAACCTAACCTACCCAATGCGCTTATCGTGCCTATCGTGCCTCCCTACAAGTAGCGAAACGTGTACAGACGTACGCGCACGAATGAAATATATGCATAATTCAATTTTGGGATCTTACGGGCCGAAGGAAGGAAGGAAAAAGTGGAGAAGGAAAGGTAGGGAGGTTAACCAGTATGGCTTAACCGGTTTGCTACCCTACACATGGGAGAGGGATGGGGGAGATTAAAGATGGGGAAGGGGGAGAGGGAGAGAGAGCACATATCACAGCACACACACATCGTCCGTTGGAGTCCATCATTCTGGCATGGTAAGCGACGTCACTCTCACAGCCGCTTGTCCAATCCCGATTTGATTATGAGGTGATTGCAGAGGCATCGAAATCAGGAAACTATTCGCGATAATGCAAACCTGGTTAAGGTCGTGTATCCTGAATGACAGTGAAAGGCGTCTTTTTTCCTTATGCAATATTGAGCAGAGACATGCATATAGTAATTACTTTGCTGCCGACCCACGCACGCTATGCGCTCACCGGAGGCTTCTCACCTTAGACATTCGTTGCTTAACGGTTCTGCTGAAATGGATCTTGCCTCATGTGCCTGCATGGTTCTGCCGATTGTTTTTTGTTAATAAGAACTGGGAGCGGAAACATGAGTTTCTGCAGCTCAATTGTACTTGCCTTTTTCCTCCTTGTCCCATTCTCCTTTTAAATATAGATTGCCATCATGGTTGCGAGAAACATTCTGAAGACTTCACATGTCACGACTTTTTTTTTTTACCTTCGCGGCCGAGGTATGGAAGCGGAAGTTTAGTGGCGCACCCTATACGTGTACCTGATCGACCAATTTAGTACATTGAAACAATTCTGCGTTGTACGACTGGGCAAATAGATTTTTTTTTGCTGATGCAGGTTTCATACAGTTTTGATCTCGACTGTCCATATCAGAATGAGGTAATCTAGCCATTGTTCGTAACTCAGCAGTTCGAGTGTGTGGCTTATAGCCGAATCAACGAAAGTCTCAGAGTTACTACAACACGTGTTAAGTAAACGGGACTTCAGGAATATGGAATGTCGCCACATTTCTCGATTGCTTCTCGCATTACCGTTGACAGTCACCGTGAGATGAGTTCTTCCGTAATTGTTTTGGCTATTACGGCAACTAAGTTCGTTGTAGAAACTAAATAAAAATTGAGCTGTCTATAAAAAACGTCAAACAAAAAAGCACTAGAACCTTATTCTTATTATTTTGTTTGCTAAGTCAATTAAGGGCTAGTTTTTCCAGCTAGTCCCTTGAGTTTCGCATAGTATGTCTCGGATCTCTGCAGAGTGGTCATGCGTCCTCGAAGGTCCGGCCTAGGCCCACCAGTGAACGGGCGCAAGATGGGCATGTTCATATTCGAGTATGTCTCAGATTTCTGCAGAGTAACCGCGAGTGCTCGAAGGTCCGGCCTAGGCCCATCAGTGAATGGGCGCGAGCTGGTCACGTTCACATCCGAGTATGTCTCAGATCTCTGCAGAGTGGTCGCGCTTCCTGGAAGGTCTGGCCTAGGTCCATCAGTGAACGGGCCCGAGCCGGGCACGTTCATATCCGAGTATGTCTCAGACCTCCACAGAGTGGTCGCACGTCCTGGAAAGTCTGGCCTAGGCCCATCAGTGAACGGGCCCGAGCCGGGCACATTCAAATCCGCGTATGTCTCAGATCTCGGCCGACTGGTCGTGTGTGCTCGAAGGCGCGGCCTAGGCCCATCAGTGAACAGGCCCACGCATGGCTCGGGCGCGGGGCTTCTGATGCGGAGTGTGTATCGCCGGGGCTTCAAGCCCCAGCGATACACACTCCGCATCGCTATACACCCCTACTAATCTTACACGCCCCGGCCACGCATGCACGTCGATGCCATGACTGCATGACAACCACAGCCTGGGCCCTTGCAGTGCTCTACTGAAAGCAGACAAGACAGGATTCTTCATTTTCTTTAGTGTCTCATCATGCACTCTCAAGCGCAGAAGGCAAGAAAAGCAATCAAAAGGAAATGGTTTGCGGTGCTACTTTTTCTTCCAAAGTGTTTAGAAAGCACATTCGATGATCAAGTAATTTAGATAAACTTGCGACCAAGAGCAATCACGGGCTCAAGGTCAGGACTGAAGTCGGTTGCGTAGAGAAAGACAGTGACAGTGGGCAATAACCGCCAAAGTGGGAGTAAGATAGGAAGGATCAAGCAAGAACGAATGTATATCATAAAAGAGAACAAGCACATATCAGGAGTCTGGCAGAGCATAAAAATGAGTGCATTGAAACATTATTAGATGTCCTTATTGATTGACATAATCGAAAGTTGGCGCGACATAGCCTCACTGACATTTCTTCCAGGAAACCTCAGTCGGTACATTTTAATCGCATCTGTATGCATCACTGACTGAGGACTCACGATCTGCATACGCTAGCCTTGGGTCCACATCGATCAAACAACCATGCGCATGACAAATTATGTGTTCCTTTCATCGGTATACACATTATTTCCTGCGATAGCATAACATGCAGATGTCATTAAGGCATGAAACGCATGCAGGTCATTAGGAGATCACTCTCACTGCTTGTAATTATGGTGCTTGGAACTTGCATTTGCTTATTATTGTCTACGTTCTATCTCACAGAGCGGTAGATAGTCAACACGCTGTGGCCCTCTGGAAACTGCGGAATGGGCAGGTGCGTTGGGCGTCTTCTTCAAGCAACCAGTGAAAACAAGATGAAAGCACAATATGACTGAGACACACACATACAAACGTCTTTCTGAGCTCTGTATGTGTTGTACTTCAAGATGTGGCGTTTGGAGCACTAGTTGGAATACGGTGCAGCGTCCCGAAGCACATTTGCCAAATAAGAAAGGGTGCCCTGTGAAATGAACACAGAAAAATTATAAAGGTTCACGTGGCTTCACGTTTTTCTTTTCTTTCTGCACCCAACACATATCCTTTAGAAAAAAAAATGTCTGTATCCCATGAAGTAGAAAAATGGAAAAGCAAATGTAATGAGAAAGGACAGAAGCTATTATCTTATAATTCCGCAGTGATTTCGAGTCCACTAGAATTCCCCGAGCTTTAACTCCACGGTTTGACGCGGTCCTTTTAGCACACTATTCATCACAGTCGTATCTGCTTACACAGGAGTGCGATTTGCAATGGCTCGTAAATAATATGTGCTCGCTACCCACTATCGTGGCGTGTTTGATATTCTTACGTGTAACGTGTACAATCAAAATGTTCATATTGCCAACCGGGGGGCTAGTAAAATGAGTTCAAGCTCTAATAGCTTTTACAACGAATGAGAGTCCACCCAGAATGTGTATTATCTGAGGAACTCTGGGATTACATGCGCGTGTTGAGCTTTGGTGACGAAACTATTCCTTTTTGTAGTCGGGAGTTTGACAAAGTCTCGTCTTGTCGGGAAGAACCATAATGAAACGGGACAGACGCCGACAAATGGGAACACTTATAAAAGGCTCACGTATGGAAACGTCAAAATTCTTCATTTTGAGTCTTGCATGCTCACAGCGAATGGTGTATTGACAGACCTTATGCCTTGCACCAGCTGATGACATAGACAGCCAATATGTCAATTTGTGCCCCTCTTCAAATACCTATAAGCCGATTTACTTCGTACGTTTTCCTTCAGTTAAAGTAAATTTCTTTTAGTGTTCGATACATTGCAGTGCTTGCTTGAAGCTGCAATAGTGCTATCGCAATTAAGAAAACAGAGACATGGTTGCTGATTTGTGTCCTCGTTTATTAGCCTATAAATACTTTTCTGAGGGTTCAATATACAGTGTAAAATAATTTACACCGTTATCTTACAGTGTACTGCGCGAATAATGCACAAGATCGCCAAACTAAGATTGCTTGCATTCAGACTGTTCTGTGGAAAATCGTGCCATAGAGAAAGCGCTTTCCTTCCTGCTAGCACCATGAAAAGCTCCTGGTGACGCATTCACATTCTGAGCTTAGTAGAATAATCTACTGAACAACATAACTTTTCGTTCTCAGATTCCTCCGCTAAAACAAAACAAAAAATAAAACAGAACATGAGCCTTCGATATGTTAGGACTCTCGGGACATTTCACTGTTTCAATTCAACGACTACGTTCCTATGTAGCTGAAGCTGCTTACAGCGCAGATGTATGTTTTCCTGCCTTGAACAATGTTATAGCGCTTTCCTCCACAACAGCTAGAGACTATCGTATTCCGCTGGATAGAATTCCGCTTTAGGAAACAGCTCAGCACAAGTTGAAAAGGCATATATGAATCTTATTCCGTCAGTGGAAGCAATTTTCTCGATTATATTGAGGATCAAACTTTTCACTGGTGACCTGTTTCGAATGCGCTTTGACGGCCTCAGATGAGCTGCTGTTTTTCACTACTTGCGACAAAATCGCAACTTTGGCTACTAGAACGTCCACTTTTCTGATGAGTATAACTAAAAGAAAGCACTACAACCAAAGAATGTTTAAGAATATCTATAGAAATATTAAAAACCTTTCGGAATTGTTTAAGGAAAAGAAAATTAACACTCACTAGGAACGTCAGTGGTCAACGAAGTCGTCTGTAGCGTTCGTATAAACACCCTGAACCGATTCAACCTTCTCGTTGACGGATTCAACCTTCCACCTAATGACGCCGGTGTGCACGATGGTCATTGATCATTTGCGGTTGCACTTATTTATGGTTTGTAGCGCATGTTTTGAAACGGTTCGGTGGACCAGTTTACTCTTTGAGCACACTCGAGCACATTTATACGCAGTAGACGAAGTGGAATAAGCGCGTCGCATCGACTGTTGAGATAATGACTCCGAGAAATGTATATCGTCACGTTTTTCAGACGTGGTAGATATACATCGCTTAAATTACTGGGACCAGCCTTCATCGGAACGACTACAGCTTTATATCAATAATGAAAGAAGAAAAGATGGCCAGGAAATGATGAAGAAATATAAAGCAACGAAGGAAAGAGAAATAACGACAAAGATCAATAAGGAAGCCAGTATTTTTTGTGATCATAGAATATAAAGCGTGCAATGAGAAAAATCGAGTCGCGTGGGCACGAGAGGGGTCATTTCGTGATATCGCACTGGGCTAGAGGGATCCATTCGGTGGCTGCAAAATGACAGCGTTATTGAACCAATCTACCCTAAGGCAACACCAGAGTTCTACTTTATTAAAACGAAGCACACTGAGTTTCCTCTTCTATTATGACAGCAAAAGAGCGTTATTTCTTGTGTCATGACAGTTCTCAATGAAGAACTGTGTATAAGGCACTGCCCGAAGACGTATCGCTATTCATGTCGCGCTTGTAACAAAGTGCTTGGACCTAAATTGTCGAAAACGTTTCGCAAGTGAAGAAAGGGGACTATTGGTGCATTTCAAGAAATTTCGACGTAATTCATTGTGTTTAAGCCCACAACTTATTGCAGCGAAGTATTCTTATTTTCAAACTGGTAAAAGACAGCTGAAGGTGCGTCAGCTATAAGGTTTCTTTTTCGTTTTTTCTTTTCTCTTTCTTTTTGTTTTTGCTAACTCGCCGTGGTGGCTTAAGGGATACGGTGTTGCGCTGCTAAGCACGAGGTCGCGGGATCAAATCCTGGCGCCGACGGCCGCGTTCTATGGGGGCGAAAACACCCGAGTCCTGTGCATTGGGGGCACGTTAAAGATCCCTTGGTGGCCAAAATTATTCCGGAGTCCCGCACTACAGCGTAATTCATTATCAAATCATTGCTTCGGCACGTAAAATGTCAGAATTCAACTCAACAAGTGTTTTGATGTCTGTTGTGCAGGTGTGTCCACGCATTCAGAGCGAGCGTACTTTGTTTAATCGTTAAGTATCAAGATATGCTGCTCGAACTGTCGTTCTTTCTTTTTCGTCGACACGTTCAGGCTGAGAGTTCGAGCTGAGAGCGCAACCAAAATATCAGTTTGCTGCATCATCAAAGCGCGAGATTTTGACAATGTGTGACAACATGATAAAATGGTGGGATCAAGGTGCATTCAGAAGGCTGTTGCAGAACAGTGGCTGGGGAATAGGCGCATTATTTTATTCTTTATTCAGTGAGTGCCCCACTTTACCAAAAAGGCGCTACAGCAGGGCGGTTACAGACTCAAATAAAACACTTCTTCATCTATACAGCACGCTTGCGTCTCTTGTAGCCGGTTCCAATCTCTGATCGTCATCACGAAGAAGGAATTGTCAGAATCAGAATCAGAATCAGTTTTATTCATGACAAAATGATGATAATTACAACATATGTATATACAGAAGGAGGTCCCGTAGTTAGAAACTGAAATGGGACCTCCTGTGCATGATGACTAGAATTAATAATACATACAACAATGGCAACATGAAAAATTTACAAACAAAGGTTTTAAGAAACAAGACATAAATGAACAGAAAAGCAGCATATGTAAGTATTAAGCAAAAAACAAGGCTTCGACTTAGTCAACAAAAGGTGAAAAAAATAGCTAAAAGAAAGAAAGTGAAATAATATATATATACACATATATATATGCCGGAAGGAAAGGAAATCAAGAGACAAAGAGAAAGTTAATAATACAACTCATACTGTACTCAAATGGGAAAGTCAGAGGAAGTTAAAAGAAAATGCTTAAGTTCAGTACGAAATCTGTGAGCTTTGAACAATTTTAAAGGGAATGGTAATGTATTCCACAGAGATAATGCTGAAAAGTGTAGTGATTGCTTACCATAGTTGGTGCGAACTAAGGGCAAAATGAAGTTAATATCTTCAGCAAATCTAGTATTATTAGTATTAGTAAGGGATGTCTTCGGTATGATGGTTACTGGAATATCATTATTTAATGCCCTAAAAATAAATATGGCCAGGTTATATTTGACAAGGTCAGTCACATTCAAAATATAATGTGCATGTAACAGCCGAGTTGCGCTAATGCTACGAGGTGAAAATGTTATTAGCCCAATAGCTCGATTCTGAATGACTTGCAACGAAGTTAGGTGACTGTTATAAGTGTTTCCCCATGATTCAATGTTATAGTTAATATGAGAATGAACAAAAGCATAATAAAGCGACATGAGAGTAGAAAATGAGAAATATGGTCGTACTTTGATTAAAACGCGTATCCCGTATGCCATTTTCTTTTTAACATTAGCAATGTGAAGGTGAAATTTGAGATGGCGGTCAAATTCCACACCTAAATAGGTGCAATGATCAACTGCATTGATTAGGTGATTGTTGATTGAAATAGACTGAAGGAGCTCCGGCGATCGTTGATGTGAGGCAAAAACGACAAAATTAGTCTTATTATGGTTAATCTGTAGCTTATTAAGTTCACACCATGTGGAAATTTTCACGAGATCTTCATTGAGCTCGCGTGTTAGTGTTGATATACAATTGTTAGAGCTAAATATAGTAGTATCATCTGCGTACAGAATACACTTCGATGAGGAGAGGCAACTGGGCAGATCATTAATATAAATTAGGAAAAGTAGAGGACCTAATATGGACCCCTGTGGTACTCCAATGTTAGTAGTAGCTTCTTTAGAGTAGTACCCAGAAATATTAACGACTTGTTTTCTATCTAGTAAGTAGCTGCGGATTAGAAGTAGAGGCGGACCAGTTATTCCGATGGCTTCAAGTTTAGCATAAAGAATTGTGTGATTAATTGAGTCGAAGGCCTTGGATAGGTCAACGAATATAGAGGCTGCAAATTTACCTTCATCAATTGCTTTTTTGAGATAATCAGTAAGAGATATAAGTGCCAGATTAGTTGAAAAGCCTGAACGAAAGCCGAACTGAAAAGGGAAAAGAATAATAAATTTGTCTAAATATTTTGTTAAACGTTTTTCGATAAGTTTTTCAATAACTTTATTAAAAAATGGAAGAATGCAAATGGGTCTATAATTCCGTGTAAGCGTGTGATCACCTTTTTTGAAAATGGGAATGACTCGACCACGTTTGAGTTCACGTGGAAAAACACCGGTTTTAAAAATTAGGTTAATGATAGCTGAGAGGACGTTAGCGATATGTTCCGCGATCATTTTAATGTGGTAAGCATTAATATTATCTAGGCCAGCACTAGTGGCTTTAAGGGTTTTAATTACTAAGATTACTTCATCAGGTGTTGTTGGAAAAAGGAAAAATGAGTGAGGTAAGCGCTTAAAGGACATGTTGCAGCATGAATCAGAATCAGAAGTGCTATTGAAGAAAGCGTCACAAAATGCATTTGCAATATCAAGCGGATTAATGTACTCCATGTCATTGTGAATGATGCTCGAAATGACTTTCTGAGCCTTGCCGAGCCTTGCCTTTCGTGCCTTGCCGATAAACTCATTCTTTTTCGTTAGAGAACAGAATCTTGCAATTAAGTTTTTCTTACCCTTATCTTTAGTAGCGACTCGGTGAACAACATCGATATCAGCAGAAGTTACGGGACAACCAATTTTCCTGCCCACTGTCTCCAAAACTGCAACACAGTACTCGCCCTGTGTACAAGGGATACCCCTGATCTCGATGTTGTTAATGCGAGAGTACTGGTCAAGCTCGGAGACCCTGCGGGAAAGTGAACAGTTTTCCATTTTGAGGGCTTTATTTTCTGCCACGAGTGAGGCCTTTTCACCGTGCAGCTTGTCAACCAGATCGTTCAGAAACTTAAGACTGGACTCAAGGCTGTCCACGTGCTTTTTTAGCCCCAGCACGTCAACGCCAGATGTCTTCATGTGAACGAAAATCTTCTCAACAATGCGATCAGTCATATGATGCGATTGATTAAGAAGTCTTGTTTCCAGTTCATCGATTCTCTTAGCGAGCTCAGCACAGGTGGGCATGTCTAACAACACTAAAAAAAAACACTGAAAAACCTAATGCAAAGATACAAGTAGCATAAAACAGTTCTTGGCAGCAGCGTCAGTAACAGGAGAATAATAAAAACGACAGATGCTGTCGTAACCAACCTGTAGAATTAGAAACGAATGCGTGAGCAGATGCGCAAGCACTGCCGCTGCTGCCAAGACTGGTCGACAGCAGACGAAGGTGGCCTTTATGTAGCGATGCCGGGAGAACCGAGCACCGCCTGGTGGTCTTCTGTGAAGATGCTGCTTGACAAGATAGCTTCCTTGATGGCACGTGCAGTCGAGCCAGCCGTAATCGGGTGGTCTTCAGAGAAGAACTTGCTTAACAAGATGGCCTGTAGAAGTAGAAACGAATGCGTGAGCAGATGCGCAAGCACTGCCGCTGCTGCCAAGACTGGTCGACAGCAGACGAAGGTGGCCTTTATGTAGCGATGCCGGCAGAACCGAGCACCGCCTGGTGGTCTTCTGTGAAGATGCTGCTTGACAAGATAGCTTCCTTGATGACACGTGCAGTCGAGCCAGCCGTAATCGGGTGGTCTTCAGAGAAGAACTTGCTTAACAAGATGGCCTGTAGAAGTAGAAACGAATGCGTGAGCAGATGCGCAAGCACTGCCGCTGCTGCCAAGACTGTAATTGTAAAACATAGTTGTCCTTCAAGGTTCTCTTTCACTTTGTGTCGGTGGTCATCTCGACTGGATGTGTAATTGGATTCATCAAAGCAGTTATTACAAGCATTTCCAGTGTTACTACGAAAAAAAACACAAGAAAAGTTTCAACCGCAGTTTTTTTCTGCGCAAAGAAAGCGATTCCCAACCCAATTTCGTTTTCATAGCGGTACAGCTGTCTGTCCGCTTGTACCACCCTAAAACAAACCACGCAGCTCTAGTGTGAATTTTTTCAAGCTTATTTATAGACCTGGCCTGCATCGGGTCCCATACAGGGCATGCGTACTCCAAAATTGGCCTAATACATGTGAGGTAGGCTGTGTTCTTTCAATTTTGGGGTGCCCATCTTAGGCTCCTCTGGATAAAGTTAAGAGCTCTTGCTGCTTTACCAACAACACAATCAATTTGGCATTCCATGAAAAATCATGCCATAAAACCACACCTAGGTGTTTGCATGTTGGTTTGGTAGTAATCACATACATATTTGTAGTGTGAGCTGTTTCTATTTGTTTCTCTCTTTTTTTTGGAAACACGCATGTGCACACACTTTTTTGGGCTCAACGTCATTTGCCACTTCTGGCACCACCTTGTAATACGATCCAAATCGTCCTGCAAAGAAACTCGGTCACGCGTTCCTAATCTGCCGATGTAAAACACAATCGTCGGCAAATAAACGTATGCACGACGAAATACCCACCGAAGTATCATTGACGAAAGTGAGTAATAAGAGCGGTCCAAGTACGGAGCCTTGTGGCACGCCTGATCAGACACCAACATAGGATGAACACTTTCCATTTAAAAGCACGCAATGACGCCTCTCAAGCATCTCAAGCCTAACGCATGCTTGAAATGCTGAGAAGCATCCCGGAGGGAAAGTGTGCCCTTCGAAAGCACCAAAAAGAACAGCCGCAATATCTTTGAAACAAGCAGCAGTTACAAGGTAGTAAATAGGCTATTAGAAGGGATTTTCACAGCAGGAGTTTCTTCCAGCTTGGGAAACCGAGGGGCTATATTTACCCAGGGCTGCTAGTTAATGTCAATAGATTAAGCCTCCCAGCTAACATGAATTGAGCTGTTCAACAAAAAAAAAGAAAGAAAGACTTAGAAAGCAAGGTGCAAGACACAATTTTAAGACCAACCGTATTCGGTCGTCAGCTTTTCGATAACCAAGCACCGTAGGTTGTAAAATCGTATCTGGCAGCATGCTCTTTTAATAATTTTTCTTTCGTTGAACAGCTTGGCTAACATTCACTGGGACGCTGCTTCTAACGAGTGCGATATACTGGAGTTGAAGCATTTGGCTCATTGTTTTTTGCTTGTTTGTTGTTTTGTTTTTCACTGTTCGTTAAATGTATTATTTTTCATCGGCAACATTTATGGCCTGGTTACACTGCATTGTGCCCTGTCCGTGTCGATGGCTAGAGAATGGAAAGTGTGCCACATTAATGTTACATTAGTTGTGTATATAATTATCTTAACTTGTTCAGTTATTCCATGACAAATCACATGAGATATGGTCTCTTCTGAAGACGTACAAGTGCGGTTTCGGCTTCTGAAACAGACAGTACGAATACACTGTCGAGCCAGCCAATCATATGCGAAACAGGTCTCACTGCTTCGGACGTGCGTGATGCCAGCGAGACATCAAAACAAAACCTAAATAAGTCTGTTTGGTGCGTCCGGGTTCATCCCACTTCTATAAATTTTTTCACCCGCATTTCTGTTGTTGTTAAAGTGCTACTCTTCGGACATTACCATCAATGCACAATAGAAGCAAATAGAAGCACGCGTGTTTTTGGTTTTCCTTAGAGTTTCGAGGAAGCTTACAGTATAGAGTAAAACTGCATGTCTTGCGGAAAAAAAGAAAGAGAAGAACGTGAGCTCTCAGTGATGAGTTCTTAATAAGAGAAAACAAGGTGGGATGTTTTGCAGCCACGCTGGCTTGGCTCAACTGACCCTGGCTGCTATTGTGCCTATAGCGAAATGTTTACTTGCAACATTCGCCTACTTGACCTTAACAAAAACTGCGTTCGAACCACTACTACAGGTTGTAAATATTTACTGGTAAGTTGTCAAAGCTAGGATGAGGACCATAACTCGTCTATATGTTAGGGCACTGAGGGCTTGTATTTATGTTACTAATCTTTCGCGTTTGTTAGGATCACCCTTACAAGAAAAGCACGCATACGTCATCATAGCTATATATGCTGAACAAACATAGAGGATCCCGCCATATCGCGCAAGGGAAGCGATTCGGTTAATCGTCAGTTTCATTGTGCGACCTGCAGCGCAAACTGCAATACAAGCACCCCCGTGAGAAATATGAAATGGAACGCCTGATGTTCCATTTAAAAGGTCGCAGCTGTTCTACATCCATCATAAACATAAAAGTGCGGCCCCCATTTAAAAGGTAGCAGCTGTTCTACATCCATCATAAACATAAAAGTTCGGCCCGAGACCGAAGCTTGAGCAGGATAGATGTTTGGAGCCCCTTCCCACCTCCTCTCCAAGTCCACCTACTACGAGTACTACGAGTAACCATTGCTTGAAAAATGAACGTCGGTGTTCATTCTGATATTTCCCCCGTGGGTGGGCATCACAGATAGCCCTCATTGGTTGTGCGCCTTGGTAAACTTATAGGCGAAGAACTCGGCCGTTCTTTCGTTTCTAAACTTTTTTATGATGAACAATCATGATCAAAATTAGATCTCAAATAAGCAAGCCCCTGAGTGCGAGCTTTGCGATGGGTACAGAAAGGAAGAACAGCAAGGCCAATATTTATTTTTCTGTATCACGTGCGTGCCGCTTCATGAATGTGTATTCACGTTGTCGAGACACCAATTTTTGGGGGGTAACTCTATAGCACTCTGCGGGGGAATTTTCAAAAGCGATCAATGTACTCTGCACGACTCGGCGTTCCGACGTCGGTGCAGGGAAGGAACCCTCGGGCGGCAAAGCCCGATACGATGGCATTTTTAATTATCCCGTTTCTATTTCCGTCCCCGCTACAAAAAGTATGCTGGTAGAGTAAAAAAAAAAAGATACAATGGCTGTCAATTTCACTGCGATATACGCTACCTCGCAATTCGCTCACGCTCGACTTTGTTTTTCTTTATCAAAAAGAAAGAAAAAGTGCTCTCATAGCATTAATTAAAGCGCATAGCGATGAAACTGGTCGTTATTTGCCGTAAGATATACTGATATGCGATTCTGCAATGACATTCTTAACACGAGACATCAAGTTCTCCATTTGGAAGACATCTTGTTTTCAAAATGAACGACTACACCACCTGGACTATTCGCTCCGCCATCCTATCTCTCTGCCAACGCGTGGCCACCTAGATTTGTCGGCTATGATTACAGCAGCAGCTTTTACGAAGTGTATTATTTTTATTTTATTTTATTTGCATATTAATAAGGTTACAAATGGGGATTATTATTATTGACGCTAGGTGTGGTGGCTGTGGCCTCGACGAGACCCTTCATCATGTTCTGTGTGACTGTCCTCGAAATAGCATACAGAGGCGATCGCGTGTGCCCTCGCTAGCTCGCTTTGATCACTTGCCATTATCAGAGCAAAACCATCTTGCAGTGCGATTTGATAGGCCATCCCACCTGAGGGTGACGAAGGCGCTGTTGCAATTTTCTAAGGACAACATGACTTTACAAGCGGCTGTAGACTCAATTTGAGTTCATTGTGTTGCATGTCACCATGCGTTTTGACATTTTCGCAGTAATTGTCACCGGCTGCGAAGGTGTGTACGTGTATTCTCTATCACTCAACGTTTTCGGATCTTTCTACCTGTCCGTTCGCCATTGTAGGGTAGCACACTAGGTTTCTAACTTCCCTGCCCTTTTTCTTTCATCTATCTATCTATCTATCTATCTATCTATCTATCTATCTATCTATCTATCTATCTATCTATCTATCTATCTATCTATCTATCTATCTATCTATCTATCTATCTATCTATCTATCTATCTATCTATCTATCTATCTATCTATCTATCTATCTGTCTGTCTGTCTGTCTATCTATCTATCTATCTATCTATCTATCTATCTATCTATCTATCTATCTATCTATCTATCTATCTATCTATCTATCTATCTATCTATCTATCTATCTATCTATCTATCTATCTATCTATCTATCTATCTATCTGTTTCAACTCATAACCCCCGTTACTTCGTTTTTAAAGACTGTTTGTGCCAACGCAGACTATGAAATTGTGACAAGCCCAAACAGCATGCACTCTAAAAAAGTTTGCACTCTTTGGAGCTGATCTTGGCCCCGAACAGTGATCGCCATCCTTCTTGACAGCTTCTTTCTTTCTTTAAAATTCATGCTAGCTATTTTCATGTCAAGAACCCTATGTCACGTGCACTGTATACGCGCATGCTGTTTATGACCTGCAAGTACCGGGTGCGCAGCGTTGAAGGCGGAAAATGATCGCAAGATAGATGGTGATTATTGTTTCTAAGACAAGAAAGTGCCCTGAAGGGTGCAAATGTTTCTCAGTGTGATAGACTACCTGGAAATTGCTGTCGAAATGATAAACATTTAGGGTTAGGGTTACCAGGAGACTCACATCATGCACAACGGACGAAGAAAAGCTTTTAGTATCGTTTAACTTCATCTCGTTGAGGTACAGATGTTCCTTGGGCAAAGTGGCGCGACTGAACAAAATTAGACTCCAGTTGCTCCTTACTTTAAGTGAGTAGAGCAGCTGCCTTGCTTAGGGCAGAGCATCGCCATGATGAGTAAGCCAAGCGGTCTCATAGCCGAAGAGAAAGCGGACAGGCACTGAGTGCGCAAAGGTTTGCTGTAAAATGCACAAATTTTTCATATCTGATAATGCCCGCAGCATCTGACAGGTCACTTCATTTGTTCCCAAACAAAGCAGTCACAAACTTCCAGTACAGCTAGCAGGTCAAACGGTTAACCAAAGGCGATGGTCAGGCGTATACAATATTCAAACTGCAATTGCGCGGTAGTATTGCTTCGAGCTTAAACCTTCACTTTAATATTCAGCGCCTCGTCCACTGGAAAGCAACTGCAATCTTTGCGGCCAAGTTTCGCAAAATCAGGACTTGGGCTCGGGACTCGGAAATGATCTTCGGTATAAAAGGGTCATTACAGCCGTTAACGATGCTCACTCCGCGGGCCACGACCTTGTGCTGCGGCACCGAGTAAACCACGTTCTTGCCATTCCTTGACTAGGTTAAGAATCCAATTATCATCCACTGTGCTGTTTGTGAAGAAGGTAAACTTGAAAAATGGGGAAACGGGAAAAGAGGAGGGGACGGCAAGAGAGGCCTCAATCTGGTACCATCCTTTCGACAAGACGGCTTGCCTTCATTTCTTTTACAGCGAAGCTGTTAAGGGCTACTTTCCTCGGTACCGTGTCCATGTGCAAAAAAAAAAAAGTCCGAAGATAGTGCAACCCCTGGCCGACCCGCGGCGGAAGTGACGCAGGCATTAAGCCCCTCTCCATACGTGGGCGGATCCCGAAGATAGTGCAATACCGGGCCGACCCGGGGTGGGGGTGCAGTTCGCCATTCAGGGGCCCACATAAACAACTTCGCTGGTCATTCTTCTTGAGAGAGTGGAAGTGCACTCAATTTTTTCTTATTGAAATGAAAATAAAGAACTAGATGTAGTCACCTCCCATTGATGTCGGCTACACCTTTTAACATAATAACAACAACAGTAATAAGAATAGAGTAAGATAAGAGGAAACAACATCATAGGTTCAAAATATCTATAGCTTAGAGCCCTACAAGTACATGCACATATAGGTTGTCCCACGCAGCTTCAGTCAAGCATTAATATACGCCAATGCCCCGTGGCTGGACATAACAAGGATAATGTTGTTTGCCGTCACTTAGAGATACTCAGAATACGTTTTGCATTCCGCCTAATTGAATAATTAGTCTTCATTATTAACTAAACGTTAAACAAGCCCGCGAATACGCAGAATGTTGACGCGCGACTGATCTCTCTATATCGAGGCACTTTACATATATTCGCGGGCTTCTCCTATGCGTGGAAAAAACGTTTTTCATGTAGCACGTACTGAACAACAGAAAGCTGTATCGGCAGTTTATTATGTTGCTCTACATTTTTCTCATTGACACTGTCACTCTTATTACAATATTTGCAAATTTATTCAATGAACACTAATTAGGTAAGAAGACATAATGAAAAAAAATAATCTGAGTATGTCCAAGCGATGGCAAAACATTACCTTGGTTCTGCCCAGCTACGTGGCGTTTGCGTATATTTAAAGTTTGGCTCAAGTTACGTAGGACACCTGGTAATAAATTAAATAATGGGCTTTTACTTGCCAAAACCACGATCTCATTGGGAGGCACGCCGGCACGCCGTAGTAGGGGGTGTCGAATTAAATTTGACCGCGTAGATTTTTTTAACGTGCGACCAAACGTAAGTACACGGGTGTTTTTGCATTTCCGCCCCATCGAAAGGCTGCCTTCGTAGCCCTGGATTTGATCCCGCGTCCTCGTCTTTAGCAGCGCAACACCAAAGCCACTGAGCAACCACGAAGACTGGACACATGATATATATATATATATATATATATATATATATATATATATATATATAATGCAATAGTTTGTGGGTTGCCGTCTTTCATGCCACGAACAAAAAGCACTGCATTTTCGACGGTGTCCAGCTGCGGCCTCTTGTGATTGTAGCCTGACGAGACGATTTCGTTCAACGCCAGAGTAAATATGTCGTGTGATTTTTGCAGTCACCTATTCGTTCCCCTCAATTTTAGGCATTGTTAGCGAGCTAAGCGAATGCGCCGCAGCCGGGCCGGGCCACCAATAAGCGGGAAAACTAATATTGTTCTTGTTTGTTGTATACGGGTTGCCATGAAGGTATTTAGGTAGAGAGTACCTCGGCTACTCGATTTCTCTTTGTCCTAGAAAAAAAGAAAAAAAAATGACAATATAATATAATAACAACAACAAAAATTCAGAAATGAGAAAACACCGACGGGTTAAAAAAGAAAGAAGGTAATAATGCCACAACCAAGAGTTCGCTCAAAATCTAGCCTTTGTCCATACCACTAAGTGGACGAATACCCTCTATATAGCCTTGATATGTCGGTGCAAGAGCACTTCCACCAGTACACCGGTATTCTTCACCGGAGGAACGTCGGGGAGCGGTCATCCCGCTGCAGCGCATCACGACCGCTTCGTCGTACTCGATGCGTTGGTCGTCGACAGAATGGCGATTAGAATTAGGGATTGGCAGAGCGGACCAGAAAGCAAATGTCTGGCTCCGGGGATCCCGGACGGCAAGACGCGAAGGGCGGAATTCCCCAACGTGTGCTCTTCCTTCCACGTTTTCCCTTCACTCGCAAGCTCGCTCATGCCGGCCGTTTTGTCGCCCGCCCTCCCACTCCCTCACGGCGTCCTTTCATGGGGTAAGGTTAAACTGAGAGCAATGGCCTGCAATCACTGGCTGCTGGACACTACACAAAGAGGGTCAATCGGAACGTGCGACGACAGGAACTGACGAAGTTGGGGCTTGCTGAATGCTGCCACGGAAGTCAGTTCCACAAAGAAAATCACTGGGTGATGTGCTCATGCAGATAAATATAATGTAGACGAAAAAAAAAAGACTTATGGATAACGAAGCGGAAAGCGAATGAAACGAGGAGTCTACTTTTGCGCGACACTGACGTCTTAAAGCGTAACAGCAGGCAAACGAATGAAAGCTAAGCGATATAAGTAGAAATTTATTGACTCTTACTTTTTTGTACTTTCTTTTCTTTTACCGCTGCGTAAACCTTATTTTGCGTGTAAGACATGTTATAATCTGTCAGCTTGAAGAGATGCCCATTCATGGCGCGTCAATTTTTCTTTCCTTCTGCATTTTTCTTCTTTATTTTCTGCATGCTCACTCGAGGTTATGACCCTTGTGTATCCTCATTTGATTTAGCAAGCGGGAAAAGCTTGTTGTACTATTACAACTGCTATAAGCGCCACTATTGCCGAGTAGAACACTGCTGAATTCTTATAGGCAGACGGCAAACGTGAGTGCTACACTGATCGCTACTTATCGATACTCAACGATCAGGAAACAGCCTCCATATTGGCCTTATCGAGTGGCTTTTCGTGTTCCCTTTAAATAATATAAACAATTAATGATCCTGTATTTTTTTTAATTGTAGAGAAGAGCGCTTACAGGTGAGTATGCAGGGGTCAGTGACAACGACCGACATCCGTCCAAGCGAAGGGCTTGAGAACGAGGGGAATTGCGGCGGTTTCCGCCAGTGGAGAACAAACATTTCTTTTGACAAGCTCAAGTGTTCCGATTAGGTTTTGGGTTTTTGAAAAATAAAATAAGAATAGGAAATACGTTTTCGCTGTGTGTGCTGTGCACTTTATTAACTTTTTTTCTTTCTTTAGGCTCTGTAATGAGACACTCAACGGCCGTGATTTTGCACCTGCTCGCAGTATTTCTATTTTGCTTTATTCGCGCTGGCAATTTTTTTTACTTTCTCAATACTATACGCATTAGGCATTGGGAACTTACTCGTTGTAATTAGTCAATTACAATATGTGCCGTAAATTAGGTACTTAAAAACATAGTTAGTGCAATCTTTTTTTAATTTTTCGATTACGCATTTTTATTTCTCCTACAAGTAATGTACACCCATTTGAGTAATCCAGTTTAAGAATTTGACTTGTGCTATCGGGAACAGGCGATTTTCAAAATAAAAGAGAAGTTTTATAGTGAAAAACAAAACATCTAGTATGCCATTTTTTACTATTCCCTCACGCACACTCCAAAGACGTTCCATCTGTAACAAAACCTCATTTTCTTAGGCGCCCTTCGAAAAGTCAGAACTGTTGATCTGTGGTCCTCTCCGTTAGTCTCTCACTTCCTCATTGTATTCCGCAAATTAATTATGAAAGGAATGCAAACTTGGACGCTATTGTTATCATTTAGGAAAATGAACACTTTGGGGATGCACTTGTTGACTTTCAGAGTCAACAATTGTACTGATTGTGTCATAATTGCGCAGTGATTGTAGCATAGTGTCAGCAATTGCGTTCGTTAAAGATTACCTCGTCAACTTCGTGACTTCCTTTATGGAGCGCACGAATAGCAACTCGCCCGAATGTGGTACTATCACAGTACATACGGACGAAATGCTTATAATTCAAATATCCTCTTTAAAAAGGAAAAAAAGATGGCGCTCCCGACTGTTCACGATACTTCTTCTTTCGCGGCCTGTACGCGACCAATCTGCCTTTCGCCTGAGCGAATGCGGCTGCTCCGCTTCGGGCTGAGCTTCACCTATAATCGCGGACAACTTTCTGTGGCAATGAAGGGAAAGCTGCTGCACATGTGTTACGGCGCCAAGTAGTCCGCCAGCGTTTGACAGTGCTTTTGGTGGCTCGGAACAGACGCTGAATTGACGAAGCGTCACATGCGGCGGTTTCCCGCTTGCCCAGACGCGGAAGGGAAAAGCCGCAAAATAATAAGTAAACACTTACATTAAGTGGGGTGTTTTATCTTATTTAACTTTTGCTAATAAGATATTTATGTTTTCTCTTCCCCAGCTTAAACTAACGTCGATGAGAACACAGGACTCGTTTCAGAAGCGGTCACACTTGTGCGCACTTTGCCTCTGTAGCGTTCCCTTCAGTGCCACGGAAGGTGGTCCACGAGTATAGTCCAAGCACCCCGCGCCTTGCCGCGTTCTCGCGTACGTGTGTGTTGGTAAAACCGAGCGCTACGTCCCGACCGCTAGGCAGAGGGCTGCTTAGAGGTCGATGCCACTGATGGACATCGTTTGTGGTTTGCGTCCTAATGGCCGTCGTAATCGCTGCTGCTGCGCAACGGCCGCCCCGTCACCGCATCTCTGATTTCGCCTTACTAATGGTCTCCCCCGTACCAACGTCCAGCTCTACGTTCGGTCCTCGGCCCCTATGGCCTTTCGTCTCTTTCATGTCGTTTCCGTTTCCTTGATTGCAGCGCACCTTACAAACAGAGAGCGGGCGATACGCCGGGCAAAGCGATTTGTTCACTTGCTCACTTATGACCATCGCATCTTTCTTGTTAGCCCATCTTCTTGTTAGCCAGGGAAGCGGGTTGTCGTTTATTCCTGGTAGTAGAGTTATTTACTTATTTTTATTCAACACCCCACCCCCGCCGCACATACGGGCAACGCATTTCTTCACATCATAGTTGCGGACCACATCACAAGGAAAAAGTGTCCAAGTATTGAAAATTTAAAAGAACCCTCAACCCAAAGGCGCCTTTCTAGTCGACGTAGACTTCGCGGAGGCCAATCCGAGGGAACAATAAATTCTCTTCAAGCGAGGGTGCCATAGTGTTCTTCACCGACTCTCAAACAGCGATACGCAACTACATGAAGGGAAGGATCTCCATCAAAGCGATAAACATACTGAAACAAACGTAGCGACACTCCTCCCCCCTACACCTGCATCATGTGGGTTCCGGGACAAGAGCGGCTCGAGGGGAATGAAGCGGCACACACCGCGGCCCGCGCAAGCATCAACCAGGTTTCCCCACACGAGATTCTAGACATGTCCCACCAACCCAAATCAGCGGAGAAAACGGAAACAATACCGCTAACTTACCAATCACTACTGCAGCATTATCGGCTCGGACGCAGGGTATACCCTCCACCACATCCAAAACTAAGGAGAAACGAAGGCACCGACTACAGGCGACTCCAGAGCAATACCTTTACCCACGGAAGCTTACTCCATCATTTCTACCCGAGGCTATACAGGTACACCTGTCCACACTGCAACGTGCCAGATACCCTGGCGCACCTCCTACTGCAATGCAAGAACACCCAAGCAAGCATCGCATTGACACAACTAGTATCCCCAGCAGACGCAGACCCAAACCTTCTAGCTGAAACGTGGGAGGCTGCGATCTCGAAGCCAGGCCTGGTCGACCAGCGCTAACTCGTCGCTCGGGCCCGGAGGGCGATCCAAGCCCGAGGGTTCCTGGAATAAGGGACCCTTCCGCTTCGAATGACAAGTCACTGTTTCAAATAAAGGTTCATTCTCCATCTCTCGGTGCTTTTGCTGGCTTTGTACGGAGAGGGTCACGAGTACAGAGTTGCCCGATAAGCGTGTGAACTGCAAGCATTGGCCCCTTCGTTAGAATTATTCAGGGATATACCATTGACCCAGTAAGCCGCATAGGCCTCTGGGCTGGACCGTATTTTTACAGCGAAGCTGTATATGGCTAGAGCATTTCCGTCATCTGCCGTCCGCGAAGAACTCGCGAAATAGCTCATTGGCGCCTCTCAGTACAACCGCGAGAAGGCGCAAACGCGCTCGTGCAACTGGTCACGTTTTGAAATGAAACTTTACAAACATTTATCGACCTTTAGTGAGAAATAATTGCTGAGGCGATCCCGGAATTTAGTGGTAATATGTTCAGAAACGGTCGTATCTGGAAGGTCGCTGTATAATCGGATAGCATTAGGGGTTATAGCCAATGAATTAAAAGCATCCAGAGTGCGTTATATATTTTTAAGAAAAAAATTAACCAGCGAAAACCAAGATGCAGGCAAAGAATGAAGCAGACCCCCCCACACACACAGTGGCCGGTCCGTATATGCTGATATATATATATATATATTATAGCGAGAGTCTTGAGCCCGGCAACATTGTTGCCTTCACGTAGCATGTGAGGGTAAATTGACCATTTGACTTCACCCAAAACGATCACGTACTCGTGACGCCTGCGGCAGAACGGATGTTCCACATCCGCCGCCACGGTTTATGAAAGGTGGCGCTGGCTAACACTCACGAGGTTAGTTTTACTAAAAAAAATATGGGGTTTTACGTGCCGAAACCACTTTCTGCTTATGAGGCACGCCATAGGGGAAGACTCCGGAAATTTTGACCACCTGGGGTTCTTTAACATGCACCTAAATCTAAGTGCACAGGTGTTTTCGCATTTCGCCCCCATCGAAATGCGGCCGCCGTGGCCGGGATTCCATACCGCGGCCTCGTGCTCAGCAGCCCAACACCATAGCCACTTGCCAAACACGGCGGGTGGTTAGTTTTACTAGTAGAACATAAATACCCAAGAAAGTAGATGGCAAAGTGGACGCAGAGTGCCGTGAGTAGGGGAAGGCTATACTATGCCGCGCCCTCTGCTGTTGAGGTCAGTCCGCGGTACCAGCGTGTGTGACGGGGATCACTGCTTCGGTGCTCAGCCACGCTCCCTCAAGGGCTACAGAGTATAGCGCCAACCTTTCCTTTCTCACAACGAACCAGTTCTCTCTCACTGCTCCTGCAAGCGGTGATTGCGAGCGGATACGAATAAGGCTCGATGTAACATAAATACCCAAGAAAGTGGATGGCAAAGTGGATCCATGAATACTTTGTTTAGCGCAAAAAGACAGACACAAGAAAGACGACAGGAAAAGGCGCTGCTCTCAACTGTGAGTAGCGTGAGTTTTGCGCTAAAGAAACTATTCATGGATTCGCACCAACTAGCCCGCCAACGCATTGGGCAAAGTGGAGGCAGAGTGCCGTCAGCTGGAGAAGGCTACACTATTCCGCGGCCTCTCCTCTGCTACAGAATATAGCGCCAACTTTTCCTTTCTCACAGCGCACCAGTTCTCTCGCACTGCTCCTGCAGGGGGCGCTTGCGAGCGGATACGAATAAGGCTCGATGTGACGCTGCCTTGCGTGCTGTCGCCGCTGCGACACTGGTGGCACGACTTCCCGCGAGGAAGGGCCGCTCTCCTCATTGGTGGAACGAAAGCGTGAGAAGAATGTCCTAGCGCCACGCAAGATGGCTTTTGCGAGGACAATGGCTACGACATGGCGCCAGAGTAGTGCGCGTCGTGTCTATGGAAACAAAGCGCTACATGAGCGGACGTCTGTCTGCGGCAGCTGTTTTGAACCGCACCCAAGCGTCACACATGAGCTGCCTTTAGCGATCTCCCGGTTAGCGAGGCAGACGCGCCACGCTTCGCTCCGTTTAGAACGTGCCGCACGAGACAGATTGCCCGCGCCACGCAATATGTCGCGAAATTAAAACACGTATACAGCTGCGCTCATATATCGCATTATAGAGTATCGTAATTGTCGGTGAATTTTTGTAACATCTCTTTTCATTAGTTTCCCCGGCAATATACCGCTTTTCTCTGCGCTAACTGTGCCACCACTACGAGCGAATGAATTCAGAGGAGTGCAGTTGGAAATTAATTACGGCGACCTGGAAGACTGTAACGTATACGCGTAGCTTTTCCCTTCCTACCAATCTTGTTGCAATAAGGGTGATTTGACTGGCAAAGTACTCTCGATGCAATAAAGCCTCGGCGCTATCCCAGCATTTCCCTGGAAATGAGGTACCATGCAAATAACATTTCTCTCTCTGGAGTGGCGGGGATGGCGCATTTCATTGCTTTCCTTCTGTATCTCTTCGCCGAGCTCATTGCATGCTGACGTCTTATTCTCACCGCGTTCGTCTGCGAATCAACTCGACAGAATAGTTCGCGCTTTGGAATATTGCTTTACTAGATTGCTCTTTCTTTCCCTTCCTCTTAACAGCCATCAGCGTATTTTCTTACTTGTGTGCCGTGAGCGTTCCTACTACTGCTCTTGATCGTTTTTGTACTTTCTGCAGAAAAGTAGGCGTTCCCACATTTTATCAGCTCTTCAGTAAGCAGTTTCATTCCACGGAACGAACGGTATTCAACGAACGATATTCTTCCCTACAGGGCACGCCAGGGTCGAACAGGTCTCCCGCCCTCTTCGACCCTGGCGCGCAAGCCACGGCAGGCACAAGTTTGTCGGTGAAGCATGCCTTATTCTGCAGCAATTTCTGCCTGTAGGAGTCGTGGAGGGTTTACGTGGCACAGTTTCAAGGATCACTGCAATTAGTTTGCTGTTGCACACACGCACGCATGCAAGCACGCACGCACGCACGCACGCACACACACACGCACGCACGCACACACACACACACACACACACGCACGCACACACGCACACGCACACACACACACACACACACACACACGCACACACACACACACACACACACAAAAGGACTGCCCGTGGTTGCGGTGGTTCCTGATTAATGAAATCAAGTGCAGTACAGAGGGCAGCAAGCTCTGCACCCATAATAGAGGTTTCCTCTTCCGGTATTCCTATCTTTCCTGGAGTGAGCCTTTAACTTACTCATTTGAAAGGGGGTAGCATTGGTGCGCACAATTTGCCGGGAACTGCAAGTTTCGTGTTGTTCCATCACGTTTAATCGAGAAGTTTCATCACACTGAAAGGAGAAAGTGAAGTGAAAGTGAAGACAGTCTAGTAAGAGTCGTCATGGATAAAGATGCTCCAATCCCTTTATAAGACGTCGCTTGCCGCAGTGTCAACGACCTGAACGATCAGTAATTTAGCGCAACCCGGCAGAAAGAAAAAGTGTGTCTGCTGGGAAACCAACTGCCAATACGTGTGGGCAGTGGCTGTCAGAGAAGAGCGCGCCCAGCAACAGCGGAGTAAAGAGTTAATGACCCATGCGCCCGAAACATTGATCATTCCGACGCGTTCATTAGGTAGCGTAGGGCAATTACGAGACTACAACGCCTCTTCCTCCGTGAATACTTCGGCTGTCTCCACATTCGGCAGGAGTTGTCCGTGCCACACGTGTCAACGTCATCGGACGTCCAGTACTCGGTGACCTGGGCACTCGCTCCCCTGTTGCGCCATAGAACATGTATGGCATTCGTCTGCGCCGCGACAATAAATATCATTATAACTGACGCGCAAAAGGAGCCAGAACACAAGCAATAAAACTTGAAACCCTCCCGACTTTCCCAATTGGGAGCCATGCTAATATACGGGATGGTGATTTTTAAGCTTTACGGAATTTTGAAACATCACCTGTGGCGCATAAAAAAATAATAAATTATGGGGTTTTACGTGCCAAAACCACTTTCTGATTATGAGGCACGCCGTAGTGGAGGACTCCGGAAATTTCGACCACCTGGGGTTCTTTAACGTGCACCTAAATCTAAGTACACGGGTGTTTTCGCATTTCGCCCCCATCGAAATGCGGCCGCCGTGGCCGGGATTCGATCCCGCGACCTCGTGCTCAGCAGCCCAACACCATAGGCACTGAGCAACCACGGCGGGTCTGTGGCGCATAGCTTTATCGTTGTCCCTGAGCGCGATTATTAAAGGAGGCGGACGTCACCACAGCTAGAGAAGTCGAAGCATGTGTTCTATGAATTAAGGAACATCACTAATTAACTTCTCAAATAATTACTTTATGGCGCATATTGCAATTTACGAATTGTACCCTGTGAGTTTTCAAAGCTCATCCACTTGAATTTAATTTCAAGGATGACAGCAATTGCGAGATATTATTTCCCAAATTGTGGGGCGAAATACATGGGCGTCTCAGTTACTTTTCTGCTTGAATGCATAAAAGAGCACTTTGTTGAAGAGTTAAGTGGAACAACAGTGCATATTTTCGGCGAGTCTAATGGGGCATATTTCTAAGCTAGTGTCATTCCGGAAAGTGATTCCAATCGGATCCGTCTTGCAAGCTCACCGCCTACAATTCGTAAATTGCAATATGTGGCGTAAAATAATTAATTACGAAGCTAATTAGGGAATGGACTTTTTATTTATTAGAATATGGTGTTTCGATTTCTCGTGCACGTACGGCCAGCCTCTCTGAATAATACATCTCAAGGACAAGAATTATGTGTAACAGACAATTTTTTAAAATGACAGAAAGCTTAGAAATGATCACCACGTAAACATGGTTACATACCTGATGATACCCGATGCTAACCTGCTTTGTCGGCCATGGCGAGGAGAAGCCTTTACAAGATAGTTTACCATCCGCACTGCAATAGCTGACAACGCTGCTTGTGCTGACTGTCGGCGCGAGGAGACACTTGAAAGCGTTTTGTTCGACTCTCCTCGGTACAGTGCACACGGACAACTGATCACGACTACAGTAGCTAGTATGGACGACAGACCATTGAAGAAAGAATAATTTTGGAATATCGGCCTCACAAGAATTCTCAGCAGTGGGTTACAAATGCATTGTTGCTATTCTCATGGACAACAAATCTGCACAACCGACTTTAGCATCGACAAGTGTTAACTGTTATCCTGTACAATATATATAAACGGCAGCGACGGGTGCACGCCATCTGACTCTCTTTCTTTCTCTCCACCTACTTCATACCTTTCAATCTTCCCCTCGCCCTCTCCTCAGTATCGGTCACGAACCGCATCCTTGTAGCTAAACGTCTCCCCACCTTCCCTTCCTTTCGTTTCTCCCTCGATTCAGCTTGTTCAGCTACTGAGTAGGCATATATTCTCCAAAGAAACAAAGAAAAGAGATAAAATGTAGCTTTCACTGAAATACGCTGGCGTAAATTATCGTCAGTCTTAGAAATTGCGCTTTATTAATGTTCTTGCAGTAAATGCAGTGAAACGCCTGTAATACATCTGTGACGAATGGAGCCGTTTTGTGGTATTGCTTAAATAAATATGCGAGCAGAAGAACGATGCTGAGCCCCATTTTATTCGCCCGTATATCCCTGGTTTTTTTTTTTTTCAGCCGCGTTATATATCAGTGTGTTACGTGTGCGCGCACACGTGCGTCAATGCCCGACGCATTGTTTATTTACACGCCTCAACGGTGCCACTGGCGTCCGTGCGACAGAAGCCGCGAAAGAACCGAATATCGTCGACGGCGCGGGTAAAGTCGTGTGCTTGGTCTTGTGCAAGCAACAACGGCAAGGCGCACGTTTATGCATTATTCATGGAGCTTTTCGCATCCGCCCCCCGCGTATTTGGATTCCAAGATATGTGTTCGCGTATACACTGACGTGACGCGCAAGCCGGAAGAAAAGCAAAATCTGTAGCCGATTCTTGACTGCGGCGGCTCCTCCCAATGCGAGCGTCGACTACGTATTACTCAAGCAAATGATGGGGTCTTTAGGTTCGACACTGAATCTTCCGAGAGTTGTTCGATGTGACAGGGACGACTTCAAAGAGAAGAAAAAAATGACGAGCCGCCGCCTTGCGCTGCAGCTTCGAATAACCCTGGAAGAGGGCGCCCGTGATATTGCCGATCCTAATGTGAGCGAGAAAGAGAAAAAAAAAAGAAGACGCTGATAACCGAAGAAAACGAGAAACAAGCGGAGCCAGGAATGCAGTACAACCAGACGAATAATAAATAGGCTCTCTGGGGTGTTGTTTGAGAAACAGAGATAATAAAAGGAAATACTTTGTGGTTCACAAGAGAATATCTCGTGTTGGTTAAGCTGTACCGGCGAAAGAGGAAAAAATAAACGTTTAAATAACAAAATAGATGTTTCGTTTGCGACTGCTTAGAGGAATGTACAACATTCAGAAACGTAATCTTACTTTTGAAACCACTCTTCAATAAACCATATCTATAGGCACGTGGAAACTACATGGTATAATTCATATTTGCTACGATAGGAGTATATATAGTATGTTACCGTGACGTGTAGTTCGTCAGGGCCTTTGTGTTTATTCATGCAGTCGCGAAGACTCGCATTTAGCAGCTACGGCTCTTATCTTGTACAAACGGTCTCTAAATGGCACGTGAAGGCAACTGTAACCAAGTTTTAACGGTGCTTGAATAATTTAAAAGTAATGTCCACGCTAATTGAATGAACACGTAGAAGATGGGGACGAGTTACCCCACTCTATGTTTGGTTTCAGGCCACACCTGTCCTCCCAAGATGTGCTCCTTCAGGTAAAAAGGCAGGTGATGCAACCCGAAAGTCCGGCGGACGCTCGCCGATTCCGGTGCCTCCTGGGCCTCGACCTGAAGAAGGCCTTCGACAATGTCGCCCACGCAGCGGTGCTCGAGGGCCTGACCCAACTGGGTGTCGGAAACCGTGCGTACCAATACGTCCGAGACTTTCTCACCGACCGGAAGTGCCGGATCAAAGTCGGCGAACATGAAACTGAACTTATAGAGCTGGGGAGCCGAGGCACGCCGCAGGGATCAGTCATCTCCCCTTTTCTCTTTAACGCGGCGATGCGCGGGCTCCCGGAACTGCTGTGCTCTATCCCTGGGCTTCACCACAGCCTTTACGCTGACGACGTGACGTTATGGGCAGCGGCGGATGATCCACAAGCTCTTCAAGAGATCATGCAACGCGGCATCGACGTCGTACAAGCTTATGCGGAGTCAAGGGGCCTGACGTGCTCACCGGAAAAATCCGAATACCTCCTGATCAAGCCCAGCAGGAGTAGCTGTCCCAGGGGATTACCACGGAGAAGGCGCTTCCTTGAGCTTAAAGTCGGAGAACTTACCATCCCGGAGCGCCCCAGTATCAAAATATTGGGGCTAGACTTTCAGAACACGCTGCGCTGCGGGCTCATGTTAAAGAAACTCCAGAGGGCGACCAACTACACACTACAGCTCATTCGCCGGGTGGCTAATCGGCACCACGGCATGGGCGAGGGCGATCTGCTTCGACTTGTGCAGGCATACATAACCAGCAGAACCATGTACTCGACACCATATGTCAAACTCGCAGTCACAGATTTAGCCAAATTAAACACCATGATCCGACGAAGCACAAAGGCAGCCTTGGGCCTTCCGGACCACGCGGCCACCGCAAGGCTAGAGGCCTTAGGCATGCATAACACGATCGAGGAGCTCTTGGACGCTCACCACACAGCCCAAGTCCGTCGTCTCTCGCTAACCCCGGCTGGCCGCACAGTCCTCCGGAAGCTCAGTCTCGAGGCTATCCCCGAAATTACAGAGTACGTTACGATTCCGCGAAAGGTGAGGGGGCATATTTATGCCCCACCTCTACCCCGCAACATGGACCCCGAGTTCCATCAGGGCCGTCGGCAGGCCCGTAGTAAAGCCATTTGGCGACGCTATGGCTCGCAAGATGGAGTGGTCTACACAGACGCAGCCAGACACCCTCGCGGCGACCTCATGACTGCGGTGGTAGCTGATCACAACGGAGGACTGCTAGAACATACAACAATCACGGCTGGCCGAGTGGTGGAAGCGGAGGAAACCGCGATTGCCATGGCCATGCATGCGGACGCAAATACCGTCATCAGCGACAGCAAGCAGGCCATCGGCAATTTCGTCCGTGGTAGAATTTGCAAACAAGCGTACCATGTCCTCACACGACGCCCCCTAAGCGGCTTGAAAACCCTCGTGTGGACCCCCGCTCACGCGGCTGTGCCCGGCAACGCGTCGGCTCTCAGTTTGGCTCGAGATCTCGCGCGCCGAGCCTCGTCCGCGGATGCGGACGGCGTGAATGAGGAGGAGACACACGAGGAACCCTGCGAGACTTATTATGAAATAGCCCATCGGTATCGCTTGAGGCGTCGCGCGCTCCCACCACCGGCCAAGCAACTCGACAAAACGCAAGCGGTCGCGTTTCGGCGACTTCAGACAAATACATACCCACACCCAAAATACATTAACAAAATCACAGGGGGCAGGGAAAGCGACAAATGTAGGCTCTGTTCAGAAACAGGAACACTCACACACATAATGTGGGAATGCACCTCGCTCCCGTTCTCTCATCCCCCCGTCAGCAGCGAGACTGACTGGACAGCCTGGCTCAGTTCCGGGGACGTCGACCGACAATTGGAACTGGTGGACTGGGCGGAAAAGGCCAAGCAGGCCCAGGGCCTTACTTGAGCCCTAACGCTCAGCCACGTCCCTCTTTACCCTTCCCCTTTCAATAAAGTTTATCACCACCACCACGCTAATTGTATGCACCCTTCTTGTGCTAGGTATAATTTTTTCTCAAATAAACAAACGGTGGGTCACGAAGCTGCTCAGTGACGCAGCTTTTTGCAGTGGCTTCAATTCTTGTACAGAAAATAGAGTAGCTTGTGCTGTTCTGTTCCTGCGCACAAAAGTTGTGAGACGGAAAATAGTGCGATTGTGCTGGCACAGTCGCCTGCGTACTTAGCTCGAAGACACCTCACACCCGTATTCGCTTCTCAGGCAGAGGTTGTTGGAGATTTCTCGGACAGGTGCTTTGAGTGGTGCTAGCTTACTGCGCCTTCCATCTAAAGCATTCGATGTTTGCTCCTTACAGCCTGGGTTTGTTAACAGACAGACAGACAGACAAGACAAGACAAGACAAGACAAGACAAGACAAGACAGACAGACAGACAGACAGACAGACAGACAGACAGACAGACAGACAGACAGACAGACAGACAGACAGACAGACAGACAGACAGACAGACAGACAGACAGACAGACAGACAGACAGACAGACAGACAGACAGACAGACAGACAGACAGACAGACAGACAGACAGACAGACAGACAGACAGACAGACAGACAGACAGACAGACAGACAGACAGACAGACAGACAGACAGACAGACAGACAGACAGACAGATGGACGGACGGACAGACAGACAGACAGACGTTTTATTGTCCAAAAATATGTACCGTACTCGCAGATGACCTCCTCGTGGAAGACTCACGAAGCGGCTGTGCTTTGCATGTCCCTTCTTTCCAGCTGATGGCACTTCGGACAGCGCGCGTCTGATTATGCGTGCAAGGTTCGTGCATCTTCATATTGGAAAGCACCTTTTAGCGTTGTCCATTACTTTCTAAATTTTCTCAGAGGATAACGATATCTAAGCGCTGTTGGGAATCGGAGGTTCACAGAACTTCAATCACACTATGGGATCCCAATCGAGCCCTATCGGGATCAATTTTCTCGATCGTGGTTGGATGGCTCAATTTCACAGCTTGAGCAAAGGAGCCAATCGCGATGGATAAATTTGATCGAGATCGAACTGGGTCGCGATCTAAAGTGACCGCGCGACATTGATATAATTGCAGATCGCAGTAATTGAGTTCAGGAGCACAAAACTTAGGGAGTGCGGCAATTTTTTCCACTGTCGACTACAGGTTGGCTCTCACAAAGCAAGAGCCTGTTTGCTATATAATGCTTTTTAGCTTGGTAGGAATTTAGAAAATAAAATAAACGTCAATCTTTTTAAAGCATAAAGAAGATGAAGTGCCCTCTAAGTAACAGAAAGGCCCACAGGCGAACGATAATTTGCGTCACCTTTTTCTTGAGTATTTTACCAAGCGTCATACAGATTGGCTTCGAAGACGTCTTTCTTCTGCATTAGAGGTTCAGATTTGCCTGGGTTCAAGAAAACGCTTAATTGGAATCGACATAAAAGTGCAGTCATTCGCTTAGTACAGCCCCATCGATTGTCCTCCCGCAAAACCAATATGTCTGGCTGAAGTAATCTATTTTGCGCAAGAGCTCGCGAAAGAAGTACCAGCTTTTTACCGACATCCGCACAATATGAGAAACTTTTACGTGAATATTTACTCAAGTTCTCTTACTAAATTTCAGCTCACTGCTTAACATTGATCGCCCGACCAACGTCTCGTTATCATACCAATATAGCTATCACGACCGGAGTACAACTTAAGCGAATGCGGGCCAAAAATATCACGTATATTCATCTTTGAGCATCATCGTTCCTCTTGAAAGCGGTAACGTAATTTACGTGGGAGAAATTGGTTTTCTTAACCTTTGAAGTTTAAAAACAGGTTTCCGAATTTCAAGCAAGCTAGATTCCACGCGAGAGAGTGGGCCGTGTCTTTTCTATTATGTTTTGTGTTTCCTTCAAGCCGATGCATGCCATTGAATTTCCGCTCTTAGTTGCGCAACTTGCAGCATCATGACTTTGGGCAACTAGTTAGTGAACGAGAATACCTTAGTCTTAGCGTTGCGGTGACTTATCTAAATTAAATTATTGGGTTTAGCATCCAGAAACTGCACAGTAGTTTATGAGGGACGCCGTGTTAGAGGGGCTTCGGATCAAGTTTGACCTCCTGGGGTTCTTTAACCTGCATCCAGAGCACGATAGACGCGAACGCGTAGACTGGCTTGATACCCACGGTCGGGCGACGAGCCTGCGACTTCAATCTCGGCAGAGCTACGTCATAGCCACTGAGCTACCATGCCATGTCGTCGCAGTGTCTTGATTTTGCCTTAAATGGCTGAGAAGAATGAAGGGAACTAAACGGACAGGTGGAGCGATGTATTCTTTTCTCCTGCTATCGAAGAATAATCTGCGTTAAACCTCCTTTCAATAGCGCTTACTTACCTTCTCTGTGACTGCTCTCGCTATAATTTATGGAGACGATCACTCGCAATCGCGAGAGCATGCTTTGACCAACTACCTTAAACAGAGCAAGTCATCTCAGAATGCCGACATCACAAGCCATCGCAGCGAAGGGCAACGGGAGCACTGTCGCAGTTTTTAAGGACGACAGACTTCGATAAGCGGCTCTAGCCTGAACTGATATTTATAGTGCGACAAGTGCTAGTGCGCTATGCGATGATAGCAGGTGGTGGCAATGGTCGACTGTGAGTGTTCATCTGTGCTGCCTTTATTCCTCATTCTCTACTTCCCTCTCTACTTTCCTTTCATTTCACCTCCCCCTCCCCGCTATCCCCAGCGTAGGGTAGCAAACCAGATCTGCCCCTCTTGTTCACCTGCTTGACTTTCCCCTTTCTCTCTCTCTCTCTCTCTCTCTCTCTCTCTCTCTATATATATATATATATATATATATATATATACAGTGAAACCTCGTTATAACGAACAGTTAAAAATTCGGAAATTAGTTCGCTATATCCATAATTCGTAATATAAAATTTCGTAAAAAATACATGCAAGAGGAGCAAAATTCAATCAGAGAAGGCACAGCAACTCGAACGATGCTTACTTGGGTCACGTTCATTTATTTACGCACAAAAAACTTCATTATCGCGGCCTGCTTCTTGGTGTTGATCGCATACCGTATCAAGCCCTGTTCCACAGTTTGCAAACACTCAACAAGGGCAAACCCACTGCCCTCAACAGCACTGCACGTTGAATAATCTCGAGCATGGTCTTTAACGTCAGTGCCACTCTTTTTTTCACATTCATCGCCATCACAGCACTACGCACACCCGCGCACCGCACTCGACACGACCACCGAAAGAGCCTCCACACAACGCTACGACGGCCACGTCACTGCTAACACTAAAACGCAAAAGCAACATTCGATCACGCCGCTGTTGAAGCGGCGCTGTCAGCGGTTGTGAGATGCGGACGATTTCTTTGGCTGTCAACTCTCGATGACGACGTGGCATCTGTGGAGCTGTCAGCGCCTGCGAGGTAGTCCTGAACGTTTGCTGCGCCGCACAGCACACCTGTAGTGCAACGAAGCCTGCCGCCTACTATTAAAGGGAGGTAGGGCTTGGCGTCGCGAAGTTCGTTATATCCGTTTTATGCCAAACCGCGTTCGCTATAGGAAGTTAAAAATACATGTGTTTGACAAAAATATTTCGGAAGAGTTCGATATATTCAATAATTCGTTATATGCGTGTTCGTTATATCGAGGTTTAACTATATATATATACATATATATATATATATATATATATATATATATATATATATATATCACCTTTTTTGACACGTACTGTATATGCGCGTGCAGGGTGAAAACAGGCTGAGTGTGCCACTTTGTTATCGTGCGAAGGAACGCGACGTTCTGAAAATTTGTAAGCATGAAACGTACAATTTCATCGTCCTTTTTTCTCTCCCTCTGCTCATATATTTTTGTTGCTTCTAAATGTGGAGAAAACATGATATTAGTTTATAAAGAAATTGTAATGACTCTAGCATGCAATAAATTAGTCTCTTAGTATTGATGTTCATGGCCAAAATGAGGCCGCTTTGGCAATACGCGCTGGCCGCACGTGTAGAAAACGACTATTTTAATGTCCGTAATAAACAAGTACGGCCGTTAAAAAAGCTTCAGGTATGACGCGCAACGATACGAATTTGACTATATGAAGAGTCGCAGAAAACAAAACGTTCAGAAGGAGGACTTGTGAAACAGCAAAGTTTTTTTCTCTGTCATTTAAGTTATCATGCGGAGCATGCCAAGCTACATCAGTTTCTTGCAACCTTGGAATTTGAAGTCCCGGTGCAGCCCACTGTGCTTTCGCTGGGGCTGCCAGGCAACTATATCGTTCATCTTATTTGTGGAAGCAATGCAGTAATTGAGGCAATTCCCAATATATATGCGGTAAATTCTCACAGCGATAGTTCTTCCTGTGTGTTCTGTCTTGCTGCCTCAGGCGTTTCGAAACTTACGACAGAAACAGAGAACACGCTTGGCCCATTACGAGGGTTGTGAATGTGCTTTCTGGAAGCGCATGCCATTAAGAATGGGACGTCCTGCGCCATCACTGGTGCTCTGAAACCGTTGCCTTTGTGTTCGAGCAAATAAATATACGCCCGATATTAGGAACCATGGCCTATATGGCACTTGCACATATATATATATATATATATATATATATATATATATATATATATATATATATATTTGCGAAGAATGCTTTTATATAAGCGAACTTTAGATCTGTAGAAGCGGCCGTCTCGCTTGAATTGTAGACGATTTCCCCAGTTCGAAAACTTGCGCCTTGTTTGCTTTTACACAACGTCGGAGGCTTGAAAGACATTCGAGGATAAGCCTAGATTTCTGGCACGCACTGGAGTCGGGTGAATATTTTTTGCCGTATTCCTTAATACAGTTGATTGCCACAAGTACCGTTGCAAATTCCTTTATTGCGGCAGAGCTGTATTTCTAATATTACAATACGTCAATCATCAGTCGTCCACATCGCAGATTGCTCGATACCGTGTGCCTCGAGTTACACACCCACACATCCACAAAAAAAATAATAAAGTCAGGCCAAAACCATCGATGATGATTGTTAAAGGCAGTGTTTTTCTCAAATCCACTGAAAATTCGTCGAGCGGTATTTTATACGCGACCCACCTAAAGAACGAAGCAAGTACAGGCACGCGACACATCTTTGAAGAGAGGGACGTGATGCGGCAGTGGTTCCACTACGTGACCCAAACACGTGACTCACGTGACCAGAGAATATATTGCCTCCCGGATTGGCCTGGTCTACTCCTAAGTGTCTCCTAGATCGACCCATTTTACTCGGTGAGAAACAGACCAAGCAAACGCAACAAACTTTGGGGATGAAGGGCAAGAGAGCCTCGGCTTAAGAGGAAGCTTTAGCTCCGGTGCTCCTACATAAATACATGTAAAACGAGAATTGGTTTTAGGAAGCTTTAGCTCGTGTGCTCCTTCCTAAATACATGTAAAAGGAGAATTCGTTTTCATCGGCAACCACTGCACCAAATTTGGCGAGGTTTGTTGTATTTAAAAGAAAAACTTAAAATCTAGTGACTGTTGGTTTGGTATTATTGCATTAGGTCGTCAATTTTTTTATTAAAAATTGGCAAAAATCAAACGTCCTATGAAAATGAAACTATCAAGTTTACAACTCTGTAACTCAGCAATGAAAAACTATATCACGATTCTGTGAATTGCATCTAATAGTACATGTAAAGCAGACAAAATTGATAAGTTACACATAAATCCTAAAAAATGTAGTAACATGGAAAAACAGCTGTTGCAGAAGCTTTGTACACAACGTAAGAAATTCAAGTAAGACATACATTCACATATCAAATTTGTCCGCTTTGAATGATCTAATGAATGCCGTTTACAGAAGCACGCGATATCTGTTCTTGATGCAGAACTATGAATTTGTAAGCTTTGTGCATTTACTTTTTAGAACTTTCGAATTTACGAAAATTCTTTTTACAAAATTAAGCTCCTAAACCAAAATTCCGCTACAAACAGTCACTATAATTTACCTTTGTTCTCAGATGCAACACATTTCATTAAAATCAGTGGGTTACCCCAGAAAAACGTTTTTGCGTTTTAGATGTACTTAAATAGGTTGCGTTGGACTTGGATACAAGCTAAAGCTCCTAATATTAAAGGAATTATGCACTTGAATACGTATATTTGTTTCAGGGAAGTTATATGGGGCCTCTTTTCCATCTCCTTGCGAAATTCTGTAGAGAACACAGCCTTTCATTGGTACTATAGTAGGTGTAGGGCGGGTGGCTTTCTGAGTGAGCCAGTGCATTGCGTAATACATGCCGTCGCAAGTGAAGTGAATGTATGTATCAGCACCAGACTGACAGACAGGGAAGCTCAGCACCACCGGAAGCACAGCTGGACGAGTGACGTCATCTTGGCGGAGCTGGTATAAACAGAGCGGCAAAGCCAAGTCGATCACTTGGCAGCACGGACAGCTGGTCAGCATTCCTATTCACCGTAAATTTTTTTTTACAGCCCTCAAGTTCGCCGAACGTACTGCGCATGCTGACGGAGTGCATTAGCACAAGACGGATGGACAGAGAAGCGCCAGGAAAAAACACCGTTGGACGACTGACGGCATCTTGGCGGAGCCGATATAAACGGAGGGTCAAAGCCAAGTCGACTACTTGGCAGCAGAGACAGCTGGCCAGCAATGCTATTCACCGTCAATGTCGTTCTACAGATTGGTGAAACATGCGTTAGTTCACGAACTCTACAATAATTCCTACAGCTGTCACTGCTGCAAATTCTTGACAAGTTTTTTGTTGTCTTATCCATTGCTCCAACAACTACGCATGTTTTGCTTTGCCACCTGTTTGGGAATACCGATGGCACCCCCCCCCCCCCCCCCTGAGAGCAGAGTTCCCGCACTGAAATTCGTGAGCTTCGCACGTAATTGCGAAAGCTTAAGGTAAGCGTCAAGTTCACGAACTCTGAATTTGAAGAAAGAAACTAGGTGTCGCATCTGCAGATAGAGAGGTCTTAATGAAAATATATGCAAGCCTTCGTGAAACGTGCAAAAGAAACGAAATCGCTATTGAACAGCTTGAAAAGAGGGCAACTAAGAGCAAACAGCGCTCGTGCTGGCATGATTTAGAAGTGGGGGGTCTCGTAGAGAGATAAAATGAAGATGTGACCGGTCTTGTCGTGAAAATAGGTCATAGCACCAGGAGGAATAGATATATGCCACCGTGTTTCGACTGGAGATTCCGGCAAGAGCAATGTTGTCGTGCAGTTCAAAAACAGGCAAAAAAGCGACGAGATTCTCAAAAAGACTCGCGAGAAAAGAATTACAAACCCGCAAGTCGGTGTCACTCATGAATCGCCTGTCTTTGTCAACTAACATTTGCGTCCTGCTCTGTAGAGGCTTCTCTATCTGGCAATGAGCAAAAAGCGTGAGCATCATTGGCATTTCGTGGGGATACGCGATGACAAAATCTTTGCAAAGAAAACAGAAAGAAGCAACACGATACGCATTGACTGATACAAGGATATGAGCAAAATTGACTAAGCTGTTAACAACACGCAAGGCTGCGACAGCTCTCACCATGGCGTGTTACAAATTTTGTCTACCTTCAGAATTTCCGCAGCCGCCTCGACTGAATAACACGATGTCAGCCATTCATATCGGTGCTTGTTCCCTTAGTTCCAAACAGGATCAAATTATTATGCTCTTAGGCCAATTTTGCTTTCAGTTTGACGTGATCATGCTCTCCGAAACGTTGTAAGCTATTGACAGCGATAAGTTGTTGCTGATGGCTACAACCACTATCATATAAACCGTAGAGGTATGCGCGGAGGTGGCTATGCATGTCGCACGACATAAGCCACGTTAACTCGTAAGAGAGTTTACACGGGTCACAGCCGACTTTGAAGTGTTCTGCTTTAAAAAATCAAACTGATATATTTACCGTGGTATACTGTCCCCCCAGAGGAACGACAACTGCTTTCTTAGATTTCTTAGACGAAATATTAAAATACTCCACGATCAGCCAAGCAACCATGCTTCTCGGAGGTGACTTGAACATAAACTTCCTTGACGCAAATGTGCACTCTTCTGAGCTGATTAATAGAATACGCACCAGTGGCTTTCAGAGCGTCGCTACCACACCTACACGCATAACAGAACATAGTCAATCTGGACTGGGTAACTTCATTGTAAAATTAGAAGTCTGCGTCCACAGTTTTGGTACGATATGCTCAGATGTAAGCGACCATTTCCTCATTGTAATCACGTATTCAACTCCTAGGCCACAAGGTGACGTTCCGGAATCGTTTGTAAGATACAGGTGCCTAACTAAGCAAAAGATGGACCCCTTTCTGGACCGAATCACCAAAGCAGATTGGTCTGCGGCGTATACTAAGACAAATGCTTTTGAGTATTTTAATTGTATATACCGGTTATGTTGTGTCAGAATTTTGTCATTAATTTTTTTAAGCTGATCTAAACATGCTTGTTATGTATGCTATATATTGCAGGTTATCTATATACGTTTTGTGTGTGCTGCCTTGTGCATGGGCCTGCAGGCACCTTCAAGCTGCATTTTGCCGCTTATCGCCTGGCGCGTTTGCCAAATATTATGCTGGGAATAAAATGGCGGACGCCGTAGTAGACGCCTCAGGCGCACGCCGTAGGTACGCGTTGCCGGCACTCGAGTGTCTTGCAAGCGATCTGCGACGTGGCCAAAGTGCGCGCCCACGTGGGCCTCATCTTCAAAGCGATCTGCGATGTTTGCAGAGCGCGCGTAGTGCCAGTAGCTTCGTATGCGCTGTGCTGTCGACGTTTCGTTCGCGTTGAAGTGAGAGATGCACGAAGATCAATTCGCTTGCTGCTGCCGCGATCCCTCACTCCAGCATTTTGACATCGAGCTTCCGCGCTCATCGAGCTAGATGTGTTCATGTTTACCTGTGCGCGCACGAATACCGTGCTTGTTAATTTAGGTAAAACACGTTGTTGGGTTATTTGCTTTGATTCCATGATAGAATCGGTGAGTGCGACTGAACAAGGACGCCGAAAGAAGCAGACACACAAAGACAGCGCTATCTCTGTGTGTCTGTTTCATTCTATAGATCCTCGTTCAGTCACGCTTACAAATTCTATCATTGTTAATTTAGTTAGCAAGCGAATGTTTACAGGTTCATACGGTCGATAAAACTATTATCTTTACTGCGTACAGCTATCTACTAATTTGCTATCGTAATCTGTGCTTCGCCTGTCGGGCGGAATTGCGACTTTTTCACATTAGCGTAATTTTTCAGAATTTCCTGCGGCACTGAGCATAAACCTGCTTCCATCAGGTTCGTTCATATGGTGGCCGACAAATTCGAACGGCACTTCTATTGTGCGAAGGCCACTTCGGACGTTGAATCCAGGGAATTACCCATGGGCGAGTTTTCAGTTTCTCACTTGCCCTGTCGGGAGCGCCTTCCTCAATTTTGTAAGCAAGGTGTTCGTACGTTACAACACAGCCCTTCTTTTCAGCCTGCACATTGAGCCAGTTTTCAGTCTCACCGCCAGATGTCTTCGCAACAAAACGAGGCAAGATTATCGAAGAAACAATGTGTGAAGGGCTGCAAAGGACGCATTGAAAGAGTTAGGCAAACTCGTTGTATTCACTGTACCTTTTGAAATTTTATTCAAATTGTGACGAAAGTAACAGTAAATTAATCGATTACTCGTTTGTATTTTGTCAATTACTTTCGTGTCCCAGTAATGGGTAACGCTAATCAATTAATTACTGAAAGAAGTAATTGTAATTGGAATCGGTTATTGCTTGTTTCTGTAACGTGTACCTGTCTGGTTTAGGTGGAAGGAGTTACAAATGCTCTTTGTGCACAATAGTATCTCTTTATCCGCGCACGTACTACGTCCACCTATGCAAGACTATGACAATGTCCCTTCGACACGGTCACCTCATTTTCAGGCAGGCCACAAAACAGTGGGTGGCGAGGCGATCGCTGCCTCAGAGATAGAGAGAGAGAGAATAACAAAATCAAATAAAAACGCGGGCGTTTATTTGTTGCTGCTTGGAAGTGAACAAGGGACGTTCCGGAGTCTGCCCCACGCTGTGCGCTCTCAGTCATCCCGCAGCGGCGACATGAAGTGAGCGGACCACAGCGTGATTAATCGTGGCTCTCGGGACGGCTGTTTTCCGGCTCAGTGGCGGAAAAACCCCGGATAACTCTACCGCGTGGCAGTTAGCCCATCTAGCAGTGTTGTCAACGGAATCACGCGAAACGATGCACGTGCTTATGTCCCGACGCACTACGTTAGGTATTCGAGCAGTGGTGATATCATAGTAGTGGTGGACTTAAAGGGCCCCTGAAACGGTTCGGACAAATTTTGTAGGCGCGTAGGGTACAGCTTAAGTAGAACATTCGCACCACAATTTAAGTGAAGCGTTACGTATTAATGGAGCTGCAAGCGATTAGAAGTTACCCTCCTCCCTAGCTATGCTTTTCCTCCTCAACTCGCTCGCCGAGCGAGCGGCGCTAAGCTCCGCCTTCACTGGTTCAGCGTCACGATGCGACGTCACATTGCTCACTTCCGGTTGTTTAGGAGTACGCCCCCTCCCGCGCGAGACCTCTCCGCTAGCCGCTTGGCCGTCGACCGAGAGCTATCGAAGCAGCGTGCGTTGCGAGCATTCTGTCGTAGCGCCGAACGTGTCCGGTACTCCGCTAAAAACAGGCAAGCTGGTCATTTCGGCAAATGACTGGAGGCATAAACTCAAGCTGATGAAGGAACTTTAGCGTAGACGTACGTGAGCAGCCTGATCGGTCTGCACGGTCCAGACACTTGCTGGCGCAGCGCTTAACCAGTCAAACAAAGCGCTAATATTGCTCTAACCAAGTGTAAAGCATTTTAAACATTTATAAATCAACGTGTTGATGATTACACTCCTGCGAAAAATACACACCAGCAGCAAAGAATACACTTCGTTGCTGCTACTGTGTATGGTTGAGCTCTGTGCCACCAGGTGGCTGCACCGTGCAGACCGTTCACATTTGCTCTTCTGCTCATCTCGTGGCTCATTCCGGCACAGTCAAGCGGCCACACCCCGTCCCCTTGCGCTTGCGTTTGCCCTAATACTGGACTCGCGGTTTGCAGGTCGCTAGGTTTGCAGTCCACAAGGCAACAAAGTCGAATCATAGTGCTCGCGAAAAGACTGAGACCGACTCTGACCGCGGAGCTCTCGTCAAAATGGAGTACGTTGTAAGACAAGCAGACGACACTTGCTGTGTGCCGGAAGTGCTGAAGTGTACTAAAATCTATTCTTGTGTATTCTCTTTAAGTTATTTTCTTTTTACAAAAACAAAGTAACTAACATTCCAACTATTACAGCATCATTTGTTCACCATAAAGTTGGAAAAATTATCGACCACGCGCCCTGGTCAGCCAATCAGATAGCTCGCCCATGTGACGTAATATGGGTTATTTGCATCATATGGGTAGGGGCGGCTTAAAATTCCGCCGAGCAGTGCGCTGCGATCGGCAGCGATGTGTATTTTTAAAACCTTATAATAAATTACACGCTTTACGCAGACCACTTAGATGCATCAATTAATGATCAGAAGAACCTACTCTAACGACTCAGTACGTTTGTAGAAAATCGCCAAAATCGTTTCAGGGTCCCTTTCAACCAGAATCAATATTAGGATGGATCCGGGAACGGTCTTCGCATAAATGCAGCAGCGTAGCAAATGCTTCGAGTTACCAGAAATTCTCACAGTGAGTGAGATCTGCATTTTATTTTTTATTTTTTCTCTCCCTAAGCTTTCGCTGCAATGTTAGCGGAAAAGCGGTGGCACGAACATCAAAAGCGCTTAACGTTTAGAGTTGGTATCGTAACCGCGATTCTTACTTCCTGCGAAAAGATATGCATGAAAGTATACCCTAGTTAAACCCCGAAAGGGAACACGCGAAACTCGTAGAATCTCTGAAACACTCCTACCTATGAAACGACTAAGCCACCGCGTAGAGTCGTTTCGTGCATCTGTCCATGTACGCAATAGAGTGGATCTCCCTACTCTGTTCTTCCAGCTTCCAGCATGCTGTCGAGCACCGCGTCTGGAAGGGAGGCAATGTAAATGTTTGCATCCATATCAGCAGCGTAAAATTTAAGACAACACGCAGACAAAGAAAGGGACGGTATAAACGTCGTACGAGCGCTGATAGCAGCCCTCGTCTCGCTTATTTTGGTTCAGTCTTTGTCTAGGTGTAGTTCATTCGGCGCTGCCAGTACCAATGCAGGCTATACCAACCAAGCAGCCCACCTTTCCACCTTGTCAGAACTGCGAAAGGTTGTCTGCTTCATCTCCGTGTGTTTCATGAAGGCAATTATTTTGCTCCCATATGGTTCCGCTTTAAAGATTTCAGTTCCTTCAGTTATACAACATCTCAGCTCTATGCAGCGCAGTTTGTACAATGCACAAGATGAACAGAGAAAACTACTGATATATGTATATTGTAGTGAATACGATTGCCACGCGCTGGGAGCCGAGCTCGTGCTTCGAGAGCCTAAATTGGGTTTTGTGGCAATGCTGCTGCCGCGGCTGTTCCCAGTTATGCGCTTGCCTTACATTTTGGTGGAGGCTGCTGGGGTTTTCACCCACCCTGGAATTGCTCGTCCGAACTCGGCCGTCCGTCGTGGCTGACGACGCCAGCCACACCACAGCACCGGCTTCGCCTGCCCTGGTTTGTGCTGGTGCCTTGCATCAGGGAGATCCCGTGCGCGATCTTCAGCGACACCGATGACAGCGACGTCGAAAATTAGGTGGCATCAAATAAAGGAGGACTGATTTCTCGCCTGCTGTTCTACTTAATGCAACATCTCTTTTATTTGTATTTCCTTGCTTTCTTTTTGCCTTTGCGTTTCTCGTTTTCAAATAAGAATTTCTTTTGGCTACCTCATGCCACCTGATTCTTGGCCTATCCCCCTTAGTGGGTGCGAGCTATGACAGAGGTTCATCATCATCATCATCATCATCATCATCATTGAAAGAGCGAGCGCTCAAAAGTGGAATGATACCGAGTTGTGCGGTATTCATACGTTGTGCGTATATATCGCGTGGTAAATATAGGTAGCGAGGAAAAAGGAAAGAGTGGATGCGTATTCACATTATAACATAGAGGTCCCACTAAAGCCGCTCATCCAGCCCTGGTTTGTTTGTCGCGTGGCGCGCAGAAACTGGAACACCGAACATTTATTTTTTTACAAGAACGTGTCCTCTTCTTTTTGTTTGTTCTTCTGTGTCGTCTCCTGTTACGCGCTGTTCGTAAAAATATGCATAATAAATTGACCTAAATTCACCTTGCTCAATTTTGCATCCAGCAAAGACTTCATCGCCCGACTCAGTTTTGTCGACGCAGCCCTCGGACCGCGAAGGGCGCCTGCCGGCAATGGTTGCCAGTAGACGGTGGCTAGAAAACTGTCTCGGAGTTCATCTCTCCGACGTACATGCTGGGCGCTGAGATAATTATGAACAGCGGTATACAGCAGTTCAAGTGCGTTTGGCATGGGACCTGTGCATCAGTAATGACATCATTAACGATGCATGATTTGTTAATTTTGACAGAGAAAGGCAAACTTAACGCACAAAACAAATAACTCACACATTCATTTTTCTATACTTCCAATATAAAAGCTATGAAAGAGCGAATGACGTATTGAGGCTCACTATGCGTTCAACAAATACCGTGGACTGCTTATCGCGCAATGAAGTACGATCTAAAAACCAAGACCGCAAGAAAGGGCGGAAGGTGAGTGGGAGTGCTTGTTGTTTACGGTGGTATACGACACTCGCAATAGCAGTGCACTTTTTTATTTTCTAGACGTTCTGATTTATACAGTCTTTCTTTGGCAGTAAATGGACCCCAGCTAGTAGACATCTTATGCTCGCCATATATACACGGTGTTTCAGCTAACGTTAGCCAGAGTTTAAAAATATGCTGATGCACTCTAAGAAGACACTACGAAATGCATGCTGCTCACATTTGTATGTACTGTGTCACGCTATTCTTCTGTATTTTTCTTATTTGCATAATTAGCCAAGACTAATTAACCAACTACTGAAGCAACGAAGTTAGGCGAAAAATTACAATAAGAAAGCTGTAGAGCGCTTTGCAAAACTTTCGATTTGACAGTTTCGAATTTTTTTATCTGTGAAGTATTATTGTGTTTCAGCTCACTGCGAATGTCTGCAAAATAAAAAAAAAATACCACGTCACACACCGGCTTTCGCGTGATTGCAGCGCTCCCAAACTTTCCACGCAAAAACGAACATATCATCTGGCAGGGCGTGCGGCCGATTAAAAGGCGACACGGCAGTGACGAAGGCGTTGGCTGTGGGAGACGATGTGCTTCCCTCGCGGCGGTTCATGATAGCGATAAGCAGACGCAGCGGCAGCGCACCCGGCTAAATGCTGTGTTCGTTCGTGCGCGGAAAGCTTTGGAGCAGTGCAATCAACACGCACAAGCGGGCATGTCACTCACTTGGTGTCCTTTTTTTTTTCGATTTCGCGAGCATCCTCAGTAAGCTGAAAAACACTAATATCTAATAGATGTAAATACAGAAACTGTTGATTCGGACGTTTTTCAAACCGCTCTGCAACTTTCTAATTGGTATTTTTTTTCCTAGCTTCGTTGTTTCAGAAGCTGGTTCATTAGTCTTGACTAATTATCTAATTAAGCAAAATACAGAAAATTCCGTGACACACTACATACAAAAGCGAGCAACATGAATTTGGTCGCGTCGTGTAGTTTTTTATCTGATATTTTTTTCACTCTGGATAAAGTTATCTGAAATACCCTGTATATATACAGGTTGTTCCATATAAAATGTTTAAGATGAAAGGCACTCGAGACGCGAGTTGAACCGAATGCATAATGTTGGCACTGGCCTAGAGTTACTCAGGCTACTTATATATTCCCCTTAACTAACGGATTAGTTATGTTTAATTAGTGAAAATGTTAAGCATTGCCTGCAGACTACAAATGTGATACGCAAAGTTGTAAAGGACCTTGAGAAACCTCCCAATAGATTGTTTCCAACACGATTGGTCCTTTATTCCGCGTTCCAAAGAAAGCTCGCGAAATGTGAAAAACTACACGTGACGGGGCGCTTGTGCACTGTTAATGCGATGCTCTCAAGCATGCGATGGATGAACAAGGCTGCAGCGAGACTCGCCCGCGACAGGGCGTTATGCCTGGTATAGACATCTGGGCATTCGGCTCTTATCGCATGACGGTGCAAATGCATACTGCTGGCCGCGTGTTGCCGAAGCGATAGAGCGTCTAAGGAGACGAAACAGAACAAGAATATAGCTTATTTTTTTTTGTGCTTGAAATTGGCAAGAGCTGGCAGCCTGACGACGGAGTGTGATCGGGTTGGGTGGGGAGGTGGCGTTAGGGGCCGGAATGATTTTCCAGTGGCTTTCAAACCAAAAAGCGCCCTTCCATTATAATGCGCGTTCGAAGACGTCACCATCTCCTGCAATGCACATTTGGCATCTCATGGGCGCATTTTCCGAGGCGTTCTTGATCATGGCATCAGGGACTGAGTTGCAGACTTGTCTTATTTTTTCTTTGAGCTTCTCTGATGTTGTGGTTGGTCTCCAGTATACTTGATCATTGACGTAGCCCCAGAGAAAGAAATCTGGCGACCATGCCGGCCAAGCAATGGGCCCAAGCCGTCGAATCCACTGTTGCGGGAATACTTCATGCAGCCATTTGCACACTTTGCTGCCGCCGTGCGCAGGAGCACCATCATGCTGATAGCAAATATCCTTGATCCTAGCCAATGGAACTTCGCAAAGAAAAGCCTCAAGCGCCCCATTAAGGATATCGCTTGCGTATTTTTCGCCTGTAAGCGTGTTATCAAAAAAACGCGGGGCCAATGATAGCGCCACAACAAATTCCACGCCACATATTAACCGACCACTGATATTGGTGATGTGTCTTCAAAACCTAGTGAGGGTTTTCGTCACTTCAATAGTCAGCGTTGTGGATGTTCATTTCGCATTACGTAAGAAGGTAGCTTCATCAGTCCACAGTATTTTGTTGACAAAGCCTGGGTCCTCTTCCGTTTTGATTATAACCCAGTTTGCGAAGCCCTTTCAATTTTGGAAATTGTGTGTCTCCAACATCTGGTACAGCCGCACGTGGCCACGGATGAAGTTGCCTCTTCTTAGTACTCTCCACACTGAAGACTTTGACATTCCTGCTTCAGCACGCACACTACGAACACTGGCATGTGGGTGTGAAGAAAACTTTGGCAGAATATCTGTCTCCACGTCCTCGCCCAGGATTCATTGATTTATGTCGTTTCTTCGTAAAAGTCCCATTCTGTCTCAGCGTTTCATATACACGCACGATCGTCATTGAGCTCGGACGCGCACTTGGATGCAAGCATTGAAATACCTAAACTGCGCGCCTTCTATGTCCACTTGACACACCTGGAGCCAACACCATATTCGCGCTTTCCTTAGTGGAGTAAGCCATATCTGCCGCTCAACGTTTGCCACAGCCAAATACCATTGTTGTGGAGAACACGCAAGGATACGGGCGCCTGAGGAGCACTGCACGTATTGCTGTTCGCTGGGATTGGTTCAAACGGGGAACATAAGGTGTGATCTACATCCGGTAAACTGGAACAGCCTGCGGGCGCATTCTCTCAAGGACTGACGCACCGGTCATGGTGCACAAGTGTGAAGCCAGACGCGTCCACCCGATACTGCGACCCGGAAGTGATGCGGAAGTGATGCATGTGCGGGAGCGAGGTCAAAAAAGAACGTCTGGTAGACAGTAAGTGTGAGAAGGAGAGCAGACGGGGCCAGTGCGAAAACAGCCATCCTCTGAAGAAGACATGCGTAATCTTCCTTGAATATAGCCAAGCTTTTTTTATACCATTAAATAGTTTTGTCCACGTGTGATTCATCCGCTGTTATTCGAGCCCTATGGTTTAAAGTTGTGGGAAAGTCAATGGACCCGGATACCACTATGATGCTGGAACCAACGTACGCGGAAATACTAAACCATCACCGAGGCAAAAGGATAATATATCCACCACCCCACCCTTCTTTAACACAACACGAAGCAGTCGGCTGGCGAAGGCTGCAGACAGGAACATTCCCCAATCTACACATCATATATAAATTTCTCCCAGTCAATACAGGGACACATGCCCATGGTATGGGGCCATCCCAATATTATATCACATCACATGGGAGTGCAGAAATAACTTCTCTTTCCACAAAGAAAAAAACCCAGTGCGGAACAGTGGGAGGGCCTGCTCACCAGCGGCGTGCTCACAGTCCAAAAAGGATTGGTGCAACACGCTCTCAAAGTGGCCAGGCTCAGCGGCGCTCTGGAATAGGGGCGCCGACTACTCAAGACAACGGAGACTTCAGTAAAACATGAAGACCTCTGTTAGCCGCTGAAAACTGTAAATAGAGCATTAAAGTTTTTCCTTCCTTCCTTAAAGTTGTAGCGTCATCGTTCAATTCTAAAACGCTACTACAAGGTCATTTGTGTACAAAGGCAAAATTGCAGCAGCCGTCATCGCCTTCCATCGTTACCACGCACTTTGGCTTTCCTTCTTTCGAGCAGAACCAAAATTCTGGTTTCGTCTTTTCTTGTTAGTGGCCTTAGACGATTTATAAACTCTCGGCCGGCAGCATGCATTTGCACCGTCATGCGATAAGAGCCGCATGCCCAGATACCTACACCAGACATAACGCCCTGTCGCGGGCCAGCCTCGCTACAGCCGACCTTGTTCATCCATCGTACGCTTGAGAGCAGTACAATAACAGTGCGCAAGCACCCCATCACGCGGTATTTTTTCATATTTCGCGGGATTCTTTGGAACGCGGAAAAAAGGACCACGTGGGATATATCGTGTTGGAAATAATTTACTGATGGGTTTCTCATGGTGCTCTACAGCTTCGCGCGTCACACTTGGGGTCTGCAGCCAATGCTTAAAAAGGTGATTAATTAAACATAACTAATCCGTTAGTTAAGAAGAAAATAAAAAATAGCCTGTGTAACTCTAGTTCAATGCCAACATTATGCATTCGGTTGAACTCGCGTCCGGAGTGCCTTTCATTTTTGGCTCAAGTTACATGAGACGACTTGTATACGCCTATATGGACAAATTATCGAGAATTCCCAATTTGAAAACGACAGTTCTCTGTTGGAAAACATTCTTTTCCTATGCTTTCCTTTGAGATAAAGATATCTTACGTGTAAAAGCACCCTAGCCGAAAAACTTCACTTATGTTCTGTACGATCCCACTAATTCGGTTCTCATGGTTAGTGCTCCCTCATGTTTGAGCCCGTTTTGAATGACGTGCCCCTGATTCAGAGTGCGAGCCTCCCCAATAGAACACGGCCTCAAAAAACTGCGGCACGAACTGCGCCGGGGTTTAAGCGCGGGATCGTGTACCGATGGCCTTGAATATTATCGCACCCACTCTGAAGCCTTTCAACAAGTGACATCGCCGTGCGGAATTCAAATCGCATGTTTAGTCCTCCCCTTCCCCCTCCCCCTGTCGTAAGCGCGCTTGGTGGCCAATGCGTTCACGAAGGAGCGCATCAAGCTGCGCCTCCTGAAATGGACGTGTTTTCTATGGATTCTCGTTTCCTTTAAGCCCATTTGTTTCCCGTGTGCAGGTGCACACTTTCCTGCAATATGCACGCATGCAATGAAACCGCAACAACGGCACTGCACACGGGCCGAGAGGAAAGGGTCTTCACCGTGACCGTGAATAGACGATCCCGACCGGCTGCAATCACGTCTATAGCAGCTCCCCGGGAAATCCTCAATTCAAGAGCAATATAGCAAAGAACCTTAATCTTATATGTGTGTAAATTCAGTGTAGAATGCACGGTCGCAAAAGGAGAAGGCGAGGTAGAGAGAGAGAGAAGCTATTTAATAGGCACTGGAGATGTTCTCCCGGTCATACGAAAGCGATGCACCAAAAGACCTGCTCATACACAGTACACGCGCGCGTAACACGCAGAAGTAACAAACACAAGAACGCACAGCAACAGGCATCTAGAGCTTCTTGTTCAAGCCAGTGTCCTGGAGAAAGACTGATAGCGCCTTAGTAGCCGGCAGTGGGGACAACAAGCAATAAGGCTCCAAGTACCACTATTTTCTGCTCAAAGAAGCTGCCACGCAAATTCGGAAGCACATTTGAGGGCCACTCTCGTGATCACGAAGCGCGTGCATACGTGCTGGGCACGTTTGCGATTGGCGTGCAGACGTGGAGATGCGAATCCCTGACATAGCACACAGTGCACTTTGTGCACTGCGCTGCAACGACGCATATGACAAGCGATGGTCCTGTACGAAAACGCACAAGCTTTGTCAATACGGATCATTATCGCAACATATGGCAGCAAATAACACGAGGGCCAAGCAAGAACACCGATACAAACCCCAGGGGCGCTGAGAACTGAAAGTTTATTTCCTGGTCCCGCAAAATGAATGCTGGCTGAGAAACTATTAACCAAATATACCCATCAGCACAATTACAGATAAAGAAAGCCTACTTCATTTCATACGAAGATCCCAAAAGGAGGCCTAATAGAGGGCATGCTGACACAAGATTCCTTAGCAGCCTTCTTAACGCGAAGCTTTCTTTGCCTACCACTCCATGATTTTGCCTCGGTCGGTTGGTCGGCCGGTCACTGGTCGGGTTCTCACCGAGTATTCCTCGTTTCTTTTAAGGAAATAAACGAAGCGCCTCCGGCAACGGGATTCGAGCCTTCCACCTACCAGTGCAGCATCACGAGGTTGGAACCATTAAGCCACAATCGCTTTCTTTTTCTTTCTTTGTAGCAATTACTCAACTGAGACAAATATAGATTGTACAAACGTACCAGCCCAGCAAGGACTGACAGGAAAAACAATCAAAACTCTAGAATGCCCATCAGCCATTCCATCATAGAAAGCCAGTCCGGTTTCGGTTCGTTTCGGTTCGTGTAGTTTAAATACTTGAACCATTCTGGTTGCCGATTCGCGAAAGTAACTCCTTATTTTCCTCACGTCCAAATATGCATGACGATCGGCCATTCTTGACAACCGAATACTAAGTAGGCCGAGAATCATTATCGATGAAGGCCACAATCTCACTTACGCTTCTCCCGTGCCAACACCAACTAGCTCTTTCTTGTGGTTGCCAGACGTTGATTATGATGATCATTTTTCCTACAAGGGCCAACACCCTCAAGCTTTTTAAGATGATCGTTGTGTATTGAAGATGATTATGATTTCCTCACTATGGCGCATACGCACAACGTTGGAATGACCAATAAGCCGGGCGGTATATTTTGGGGCAACATCAACGAACCCGTTGAGATGATTGATGATTACAATTTCCATACTATGGCACATACCAACAAAGGGGGATAGGTGAGGAAGCAACCGACACGTTAAAATAAAATAAAAAATCATGCGGAAACTCCTTGAGTGGTTGTTTAAGTATGCGTAAGCATTGTGCCACTTGCTCATTTTCACGCAGCCCGGTATCATTCTCAATGTTATGGAACTTGATCCGATCAGTACAAACCTTTATGAACCCTCATCGGTCGTTTCCTTATCATGTTCGATAGCGAACATGATAAGGCAGGTTTAATTAAGATAGAGTTCATTATGTCAGTAGAACCCACACCTATTGGTGTTTATCAAGGTGATGTTATTAGCTACAGTTAATAAGGATAAAGGTAATTACGGCACTCGAACCTTCTACCTTTGGTGGGAGTAGAACCCACGACCTTTGGTGTTAATTAAGGTGAGATAAGGTCAATTTGGCGAACCTGTTGCAAAACCACAACTACGTTTGCTTAGGAGGGTATGCAATGCTCTACTGACGGTTCGGATGCTTGTTTTAAGTTCGTTCTTTACTGAAACTTATGCTGTTCTGTGTGCACTGAATGTATGTGTGCAATGAATGTTGCAATGAATGTATGTGTGCAATGAATGAATGAATGTTCTGTGTGCAATGAATGTATGCACTGGTTCGCTTCACTTTGCCGAGCGCTTCTAGCCTCATCCTTACGTGGGTATGAGCCATTGCATTTTTTGCTTACTTATAGGGGTATCAGCCATTGCTTGAGCGAGTATGAACCATTCATTCTCTTCGTGACGGACAAATTTCTCGTTGGGTGGGCATTGCTTTATAAGAAGACATGAAGATATCCAAGCGAATAAAAGATTTGGCCAACTGCGTAGCACGGGTGCGCGGGAGCCCATGCTCGCGCCAGTCTCTTTTACCGCCACCGATGCAGGATCGAAACGGGCACATCCGAAGCATTTCATTGCCGCTGCACGAAAGCATCGCTTCATGTAGATTCCAACGTGCGCGTTGGATCTGCATAATTTTTAGCTCAAGGGCTTCCATAATTTATCTAGTCAGCCAATCAGTGCTTTTGCATGAAATGCTAGTCTCTTCCAACAAAGATGCGCATCCATAGTGTTTACAGTCCGCGCTTAGATGTCCAGACCTTACTTTGTTGTATTGGGCCCATGGCTCTTTCACTCTGTCGTTGACGTATATGTCCGTTTGGCCTACGTACGTGGCACCGCGTAACACAAAAGATTGCGTACACGACTTTTTGTTCGCAGTGCACAAGAGCTTTCCCAAGGCAAGCGCTGTTATAAGGCTCTTAATGATACAAAAATCGAGGCAGAAACCATCCTCGATGCTTATCTGAATCAATGCGAAGCATTTCTCATTTGCACGTGGCGCAAAGTCCGAACGAACTAAAGTCCTCCCGGGAAAACGCTCGCTTCAGAACCGTCGCGTGCGATGGCCGCGAAACCCTGAAGACGTATAATCGGAACCAGAGGCGGTCGCAGACGCTGCACGCCGCATCAAATTCGTCTTCGACAAAGTGCGTTTGAAGTTACGCGTCGACGTGCCCCAAGTGACTGTTCTCTAACCGGTGCCGCTTGGTCCCGGTGGCCTGTGTCCGCGTCCATTAATTTGGCATGCCGCAGCTTTTAGACCGCGCGGGTCTCGCGGGCCCGTCGTTTCGCTTCCTGCCTCGTCACTTCGCTAAGCATCGCATACATCTATAATCTCTGCCAAGACGTTCCACTCTTTCGTTCCTCTTGTGCTGCGCACTTTCGAGGTCTAGTTGTTGTATATGCAAGTAGAGGCCTTAGCCCAATATAACGCAGCCAGCGTAACAGAGCCACGTTTATATGTCACACGCACACCCGCAGTGACGAGCGGAGCAAGGAGCGGAAGCATCAGGCCAGGCGTGGAGCACGCAGAGGCCGAGCCAATAAGGGCCAGCGAGCGGGTGCGAGGAGGCGCGCGCGCATTGGCGACAAACTCTGTGACCTTGGATGGCCTCGCATTCGACCTTGGCTACGACTAGGGAAATAAATGCTGTGCATTTGAATAAACTTCACAGAAAGTGCGACACTCCTTACGGTAAGCTTCAGAGAGCGACAGGGAGCAGCTTGCCTTCCATTCCACCTGAAGAAGCACAACGAACTAAAGTGACAAAATAACTTAAATGTTTACTGTAGCTTAATGGTGCGCACTGTTTGAAATACTGCTGCAGCCGACAGTGTTTACTGTGATGGCACCCTCTTCCAGCAGGCAAAGTTGCTCCATTCTTTTTCTCGTATTTAGCCAGTCTACGGCTGATTCAGTACACTAGAATACGGTGCGTGCTAGGGATTAAAAATACAAACTTCTTCTTGCCTCTCAATATTATTCAAAGCAAACACGCCTTACCATAGCCTACACAAAATTCTTTCAAACAGTTGTGTTCTTTTTTTAGACTTCCACGCAGGTTTAACTATTTTACACACGCATGCATAATATTCAATTCCCAACTCCCGCTCGTGAATGCAGTAAGCTTACAAAAATACCGTGTAAGGCCTATTAACTCTGTGTGTTTTCACTCGACGAATTTTGGACTGAAGTCAGCCAAAAGCATGACCCAATTGCACGAGCATGCGCTCAGCAGACTCTGGCTCAAAACAGTTTCACCGGAGCATGCAATTGCTGTTTCTTGTTTCTTCGGATCGCAACGCACGTATATCGTAATTCATTACTGGTAAGAGCACTTGTGAGTTCCGCTTATACGAATGTAAAGAGCACGTTGCGCAAGATCTAGAACACTTGGATGTAACTAATTAGTCTCGCGAGTATTGCTTCAGTCTCTCAAGCGGCCCACGTGCCACTCAAGATAAGCCCTGCGATTATAAGTACCCCTGTTTCGGCGTAAAAAAAAAAGGTGCAGGATCGAAAGCTTAAATGAGGCTTTCTTAAGCGCCATGTATCAAGCTCTCATATCCTGATTTTAGGCCGTATAAATAAAGGTTATCACAGCTTTAAATAGCGTTGAGAGAGAGGTCTATAACAGTCGATCCCGTGAAATAGATTCCGTGCCTGAAACATACGCATCGTAAGCACCTGATCAGAATCTTGTCAAAGTAAGGTTGCCTTTACGAACGGTTCTACACGATGGTATTGTCGCAGTTGAGCGAAGGAATGAATGGGTATGCAGGCAGACTTGTTCACTATCAGACTTATACGTAAAAAATTACATGTAATGAAATACTCGTAATAAATAAGTTTTTTGGTAGCATTGTTATTAATCCAGTTAATATTTTTTACTTGATAACATTGACTTAAAATGCTACTTAGAGGTGTGAAGTTAAGAAATGGTCAATGTGAAAACTATTAAATATGGACCATGGACAACACGTCTGCATGAAACTGGCGTTCATACTCACCTTTGATTTCATCCTAAAGTTATGCGGCCGTGGCAACCCAAGCAAAAAAAAAAAAGACGAAGAAAATTTAATAACTTTTTCAGTAACCAAGTACTTGTAACCAGCTATTGCAACCATCTGTTGATGAGACAAGCTTTATTTAACAAGGGATATAGTTTTCATCTTTTCAATTTGGTTCAAGTTACAACGAAATGCTCGCAGTCGTGCCAAGTAGCAGCTTCGTGAACGCGCATGCTCAGACGGGCAAACCTAGGCGTAATTTATTTCCTTATCTTAACGCTCCACCCGACGTCGGTCGACGATTTGAACCGGCGCTGCACTCGCTTGACAGCGATGTTCGCACTACTAATTACGGCAGAAAATGTATCCGATTGCGGCTCAGCGCAACTTCAAGCACCGTCAAGTAGATGTTGACGAAATTGCTCTTTCTCTGACGTTCCTCAGGTAACATTCCTTCAGACAATCGCCAAGCGGATATGGCGCCAGTCTCAGTACGCCCATCACGTACTCGTGAAAATGGAAATACATTGCACGGGCTTCTGCACTCTACAGTTACGTTTCTCTTTTTGCGCGCTAATATCAGAATGTAGCTGTTGAGGATCAGAAAGAAAAGTTTTCTTTGAAGAAGTTTACAGCTTGAAGTCACGTTCCTCATCTTGAGGAAAGCGCGGAAACGCCTTTCGCAGAGCTTCCACCTGCCGGTATTAATAAAAACAAGAAAAGGAATACTTGAACTCTCGGCAGCCGATCAAAGAGCCCAGCGTGGCGGATAATGGCGGCCATGCAGCTGACTTGCGTGTCGGGTATACACCCCCAGTACGTCCTCCACGCACAATATTTTTCACTTTTTATTTGGGCTTACCGGAAACACCTTCTCCGAGCCCCAGCAACAACAAAGCGCTGCACATCATAAAGGACAGAAACGCGTGAACTGCAGTAACGAGTAATCAGAATCTTGCGCGTAAGGTGTATGTACGTTACAACACTTCACTTCCCTCCAGCGCGGACATCTAGCGAGCTTTCGATGACGCTGCTGATGTCAGAAGAAAACGAGGGTAAATTACTGACGATAATTTTTAAAAGCAGTTGTTAGGGAAGGTAAACAGTGTGTGAAGGGGTACAAGTGACAAAATGTAAAAAGCCAGGCCAGCTCGTTCTCTTTTCTGTATCTGCGTGGTGGGGATAAAAGTTCAACGTATAGAGCAACAGCTCAGACGTCCGACGATGATGAAGGGATGTCTGTGCTGGTCCCCTCTACGATGACCAACGAAGAAACCCAGCTGATAATATATTAATTGGAAGCATGTCAGTTTTGTGGATCACGTGATTCTTTACCGAAGAAGGAATTAAATGTAATGGGCCCGAAGGTAGGGTCACATATAGAAAGGAAAAAAAAAAAATCCCAGTGCCCTTCCACACTTGAAGAAGGATGTCCAGTGAAGCTGTGTATGTGGGCCCCTTAATGGCGAACTGCACCTCCACCGCGGGTCGGCCCGGCGTTGCACTATCTTCGGGATCGGCCCACGCGTGGGGAGTGCTTAACGCCTGCTTCACCTCTGCCACGTATCGGCCCGGCATTTCACTATCTTCGGGATCGGTCCACGTATGGGTAGTGCCTAACGTCTGCTTCGCCTCCGCTGCTGGTCGGCGGATGGGCCCAGGTATGGGGAGTTTTTTGCTTGCGACACAAAAATTTCTTTGGACGATAGAAGTACAGAAATTCGCTGTAATAACAGCAGAACTCATCTCAGAGTGGAGATCGATGGTAATGCGAATAACAATCAAGCAGTGTAGTGATAGACCGCTCCTGAACGGACGTTTATCTAATAAGTGCAGTATTAAGTGCGATATTTTCGTTCCTTCGGCTATATGCCACATACTGAGATATCGTGCCACTTTGCCATGGCATTCGATTTCCAGGGTCACCCATGAGCATGGTGGCAGACGAGGTCTTTATGACGCCGATGCAATGATGATGGAATGCGAATAAGGAATGATATCGATGGGATTACCAAGGTGGTATAACGACAACGGCATGACGACAATGTGATGTCACTTCGTAAATTCTGGCGATGGTGCAATAACAACCTGAAAACGACGACACGAAGACAATAAGATGACTATGCCTGTATGACGTGGATGGCATGACGAGGACAGCATCACCACCCGGAAAGCATACCTAGTGACCCAAACTATTAGACAACTTGGGCCACTGGGTCGGGGATAAAAGGCGTGATGACTACAGTGAGAGCAGGGTAAGATTTGGAATGCCGATAATGGCACGACCACGATGGAATCACGACCAGGAACAAATAACTAATAGCCCAAGCAATACACAACTTGGGCCACTGGATTAGCGTAAGAGGACGGACGGACGGACGGACGGACGGACGGACAGACAGACAGACAGACAGACAGACAGACAGACAGACAGACAGACAGACAGACAGACAGACAGACAGACAGATAGATAGATAGATAGATAGATAGATAGATAGATAGATAGATAGATAGATAGATAGATAGATAGATAGATAGATAGATAGATAGATAGATAGATAGATAGATAGATAGATGGCAGAAGGGTAGAGGCCGTCTGTGCTCTCGACCACTCCGCGTGTATTGCTTGCGCTTAAGAGCGCGAGGTTGCGAAACTGCGTCGTCATTCGCCCGGCGTCGGAAGTGTCGGGAACTGCCTCCCGCGCACGTCTGAAAAGATGCACAACATAGGGGCAGATTTAGCGCGGTGGGTGGGGGCGGCGGCTGGCCTCATCCTGACGCTACCTGCATTTCTATTTCGACGGCATTGAGGCTGCATGGAATCGATGGGATTACTACTGCAGGAAGCGTTTCTGACACTCTGTATTTGCGATTACGGCAACAAGATAGATAGATAGATAGATAGATAGATAGATAGATAGATAGATAGATAGATAGATAGATAGATAGATAGATAGATAGATAGATAGATAGATAGATAGATAGATAGATAGATAGATAGATAGATAGATAGATAGATAGATAGATAGATAGATAGATAGATAGATAGATAGATAGATAGATAGATAGATAGATAGATAGATAGATAGATAGATAGATAGATAGATAGATAGATAGATAGATAGATAGATAGATAGATAGATAGATAGATAGATAGATAGATAGATAGATAGATAGATAGATAGATAGATAGATAGATAGATAGATAGATAGATAGATAGGCTGAAAACTGCTGAAGTAGGTAAGAATTTCGGGCCCAATGACCCGGGCTCAACGACTCGCACTCCTAGAGCATGTGTGACAAAGTAGCAGCCTCACCACAGGCTATATACGCAAGAACAATTCGGGTAAATCTCAGGATATATGCTGTTAAAGGACGCCGGATTTGGGTAGGAGTTAGTTCGCAACAGTCAGCGTGAGCGCCTGCGGCCTCCTTAGCTTGGAGAGAAGCGGCGGGAAAACGCTTCGTTCTAAGTAAAATAATTTAGTAATTTCAGTGTCCCTGATTGTCGATGAGCGATAGCAACCCGGGCACCGCACGTAGGGTTGTTTAGGGCTGCAAGGGAAGGGTTAGAGTAGTCAGATATGTTTCGATAAGGACGCAGTGACAAAATCAAAGATAACCTATGGGCAGTACGTATACTGTTCAAAATATTATTTCCGATTGAAACTCCGTGGTCGAATGGTAACAGTGACCAAATTGTGGAAAGAACGTGCTCAACTAACCTATGCGTAATGACCGCGCTACAGAAAAATGTCCCATGAATCGAGGAGGTAGTTGTTACTGGAACAATGGGGTCATTAACGGCTGACGCAACCCGCCGCAGAAGCACACCGGCTGCAGTGTTGGGCGGCTGAGTTCGATGTCGCCGGTTCGATAACTGCCCCAGCGGCCGCATTTCGGAGAAGGCGAAATGCAAAACGCTCGTATACTTTGATTCAGGTGCACTTTAATGTAACCCAGGCTATCAAAGGTGATTCGGATTCCCTTGCTGTGGCATGCCTCGCAATAATTTGTGGTCCTGGCGCGTAAGAAAAATACCCAAAATTTATTTGAGCCACAGATGCAGCGAGGAAATGAAGGTGGAAGTATCTCTTGCCGAGCGCTCACGAGTAATGTTTCATGAAAGTTGCGCAAATGCTATCATATTTAGTTGTGCTTATTTTATTGCACATTATTTTATTTTATGCTTATTTACCGCAACACAGCAGACTTCACAACACAGCACGAACGTTTCTACGAGAGCAAAAGAGAGACGCTGCGGATTTTGAAATCATCGCTGCTCACAAAAATAAATAAATAAATAAATAAATAAATAAATAAATAAATAAATAGAAGAAGAAAAGTGAGTCCCTTGTGCACAATTTTTCTTTGAATACATGTTGTTTTGTTGTCTTGTAACGAAGAGATATTTCCGTTATGTTCATAACGCTTCTTCTCGGTAAACAACCGGCACAGGTATAGCAGCCGCTGACATAGAAGAGAGAAAGAAAAGCAAAGGAAAGACAGGGAGGTTAACCAGAGGAATGGCCGGTTGGCTACCCAGTACTGGGGAAGAGGGAAAGGCATGTTAAAGATGAGAGAGAAAGAGAGAAAAGAAAGAATCGGTATTATGTTACACTCCTGTAACACGTGAAAGCGAAAGCACGCAGCACACGTGGTAATACATTATGTTATGCGATTGGAGGGGTGAGAGTTCTTGCAAGACATGACGAGCCGCAGTGCGAAGTAAATGTATTGCGCTGTAGGTTGATTACGACACATACGAGTATCTAATGCGTTACCTAAAGGTTCGTTCATTCTTTCTTTCTTCCCCTCTTTCTTTCGTTCTTTCTTTCTTTGTTCGCTCTTCTTTTGTTCTTTCGTTCTTTATTTCGTTTTTTCTTTCGTTTTTTTCTTTTTTCATTTTTTCATTATTATTGAGCCATTGCATCGTTTCTTACTGCGGGGGTATGAGCCATTGCTCATTTTGATGTTTCTTTTCATTCTTTTGTTCGTCCTTTATTTTCTTTCGTTTCTTCATTCATATTCACTCATTGCATCTTTGCTTGCTTACGGGAGTGTGAGTCATTCCAGATTATGTTATATTTTTTGGGTACGTGCCATTGCTAATGGTGATATTTTTTGTACCCCACGTGAACTTCTTTTAAACCACCAGACCAGACGCCGCGTTTTTCTGGTATGAGGCATTGCAACGAGCCACTTAAGGCTCTCGCCTTGGAAAAGAACGCAATACAGAACTGCCTCTGTGGCAACATTAATGCCTTCAGGTAGCATGAGTGGGTTTATTGACAAGTTGACATAAATACCCCAGAAAGTGGATGGAAAAACGGCCCCGTGGTAGCAAAATTGGTGGACCATCGCACGTGTAATACGAAGACGTGGGATCGTTCCCCACTTGCGGCAAGTTGTTTTTCAACCATTCCCATTTACATTAATTTTTAATTTCTCTAATTAAACTAGTAAGTAACAGTAAATCGCCCCATTGTTGTCCTTAGTGTTTTCGTTTGTTGGCTTCTTAAACACATTCCAAGTGCCACAGTGCAACGTCACAATGTGTCACATACTCCGGTATCTCCTAATGCAGCAGCGCCTTTAGCCTCCTTAACGACTCACGCTGATGTTCACGAAGGCCTGCAGTTTCCAAGACTTTTACTTTTCGTGAGTGGGCGCTTGTCCAGTTGGTCTAGTGTGGCTGAGAGAATTGCTCTTGGCGCGTTGAAGCTAGGTCACTCGCAAAAAAAATATGCGATAGTTCCACTGCAACCACAAAGTAACAAAGTGGGCTATTGGTCATTCCAACCATAACACTATGTGTGGGCCAGGCTAGCTGGTAACCCATCATAAATACAGCGCAACTGAGGACGGAAGAAAAAAAGAAGGAACGAACGAGCACAAGCTCTGTTTTCCAACTGAGGGTTTATTAAAATGGACACATATATAATGGTGTACTCGTACACGGGATCGCATGTGTTCGAGCATGCCGATAAATAATGTACGTTTTGAATACACCCTCAGCTGGAAGTCACAGCTTGTGTTCGTTCATTCCTTCTTTCTGTGCTCCACCCACTGTTTCACTGCATTTATAACCATTCATAAATAAAAGAGTACGCATTTGAGAATGCTACTTCAAGCCATAGACGTACTAGAAGGGAGCAGTCACGTGGTAAGAGGACGGACAGTATACGGAGCTGCAAATTGAGCTCCAGGGCATGGAGACGTGCGCTTGTAAAGTAGGATGAAATCAACTGATCTAGGGCGCTATAACTTAAAGCTATTCCAAAGTTTTCTATTGCAATTCTGCAGTCAGCCTTCAACGATTGGTCCCGATTGGTCAAAACATTTTCGGGCCACCTCCCCTTTGCCTGTCTGTCACGCAACGTCATGAAAACCGCAATAGCCCCCCATCTGATATGACGTGTGCAAGCTGATTATGCGTGAATAGACCGAACAAAAGAAAAAAGAATTATTTCCGATTCGACGCCTTTTCGCCATTAGTCCTCTACTATTGGTCAATTTTTTTTGGCTGCACCCACATCGCCTGTTTGTCACGTGACGTCACAAGACCATGAAAACTCGCCGTGTCAAAATGACGTGTAGGTGTTAAATATACACTAATATACCGAACAAAACTGCATTTTTCTCTTAATAGCCGGAGACTGCCCCGTTCTGAAAAGAATAGTAGATGGCTGCCCGTCGATCGCTCAGGCACTGGCTACTCGCACCTGCCCGAAAGGGTGGATTTATTTGCCTATTATAAAGCTTTTTTGTGTGGCAGTATAACGTTATCGAGCCCTTTCGGCACTCATACGACATCTCTCTGCCAGCTCTTCATTGCTGAGGATCCGTTTCGGAGGCACTATTAAGCTTCCGTTGCATGTCACCACGATTTTCGCCCAGCCACCGCAACTATTAAGGGGAAGCGGACCAATCGGGGATGCTGGCTCCACCTTCCTCATACGGTTATCAATTTTCACTGCGTTGGCTCGGCCACATCGAATCCCTCTCAATTTGAGCGTGCTCATCACCTCTTGTCAACCAATTAGATAAGAAAAGGCAATGTTCTCCGCTTTTAAAGCAGACAAAAGTGACTTCCTATAGCCGGGGAGAGTTTTATTGGGCTGTTCATACGACGCTGCCAGTCACAGCCCGATGCTTGCGTCGAAGGCTGCGTAAAGTTGACTTCAGTAGTTTGGAATAGTTTTACGTTATAGGGCCCCTAATGTTATGTTAGGCGCAAGCCCGCAAAGCTTTTTCGCTGCGTCGGCTCTCGGAAGCGGATTGGCCACGCAGTTGACGGCGTCATGGCCAGGTCGAGAAGCTGCGTCCGCTTTATCATTTCTGTAAGGTCGCTCTGATTGTTCGTGTTCTTAAGTGTCACGAATCGGCCTCGTGCTTTGTGTATAGAGAGGGGGTTCACTTCCCCCCTTGTCAGCGGGGCGACAGTTGCTGTGTTATGTGGGGTCACAGGCAACGCGCGGGGTTAGGTGACGCGTCGCGGCAGGCGCCAGGCGAGCGAGTGCCGATTCCGGGAAGCCCGTATTGTGCGCACGATGTTGACAGTCCGCCGACGGTCACACAGACCAGCCTTGAAACGGACCGCTGTACAAGGTATTGTGGGTCTGGCGCCCCAGTGCCTGACTAATTGGAGGCGCCGCCGAGGTTAAGAAGGACTTAGCAACTCTGACCCGGTGCCGCATGCAGTGAGCATGGACCTAATCTGCTACGCGTCCGGAACGTAATCGCCAGCCTTGTTGTTGGGTGCGACTGCCTGCGTGGTGTCGAAGGCCAGCTTACCGTGCACGCTGTAGGGATGCGGTGCACACGTAAAGAGTGCATTCAGACGACGGCGTCTTGGAAACACGCACTCGGAGAACTTTGTCTTGTAGACAATAAGTTTGAAGGACAGGGAGGGCCATCCGTCTCCCACACGGCCAAACTTTGAGTACAGCGGCACTTCGTGGTGTCGATGCCCCTGCTTCCGAGACATTTGCGGCCTAGACGCCGTTGGGATTTGAAACGGTCTAGCGATAACTTGTTCGGGCCTGGCGTGTTTTGCTGAGCCCGTCACTCACTACGGAGAAATGAGAGGGCAACGGAGTTTTGGCGAAGAAGGAAAAGAGCTTTGTTTTCCAATATGTTTATTTTTAAGAGTAAGCGCATCCCTGTGGGTTGTGGCTTAACAAGCGGTTGACTCTGATTGGCAACTGAACCTGTGGGACGGGCCAACGGCCCTACCGCCTTTTTTTCTTTGTATATTTGGGCTATAAAAATCGGGACGACATGCTGTCCCTCAAACTTGGCTGAAATCAGGATTGCTGATAGATCAATGAGCCTCCGTACTATGTACGTTAAAACGAGTCTGGGCTCTAACAGTCATTGAGGCAGTAGAAGAGTGAGACTTTGTTTCTCAATTGTTCAAATTTGTAATGTATTTGTTTTACCTGCCATGTATATAGAAAAGTTTACGTATAAATATTTCTTGTACATCTTATCTCATCGTTTCCTGCCTGCGTTTGATCAACAACTGCCGATCATCATCCGATGAGCTTCAAGTTCCAACGGTGAAGCGAGGACGGAGAACGAACGAAACTTTACTATTTCCACGTATACAGTGACTAGGCAACTACTGAAATATTATATCATGTCCTTCGTCAGCTACTCTATAATGAACGTGTCTGATTCCTGCGACGAGCTGCTCAAGTGCATGAGGGATCGACGTTGGGCTAGTTGGTGTTGCATATTTGGGCGGAGTAAACAGCGTGTAAGACCAGGACACGTGAAAGGAAGACAACCGAAGCGCTGACTAACAACGTTGTCTTTATTAAAGCAAGGCAATACATAGAAACCAAGTACAGCTTCCGCGCATGCGCCGAGCATATGGTCAAGGATAAAAAGCATTGATTAAAGTTTTAGAAAGCATGAATTTTCAATATGTAAAGGTGATTATTCCTCGGGAACGGTCTAGGAATTCAATTTATTTTTGGCTTAAAGCTATCGAAGCCGTGCTCACGCATACATTGCTTATTTGTGAATAGCGTGTGCTTCGGCTATCAAATGAGCGCAAGTCTGTCGGCATCTGCCGATAACCATACACTCATGGAAGTTCGGTTTGCAGCCACATTTGCGACAATGTAGAGCGAAGTTGCTCCCTTGCTTCGGGCGAAAATTATTTTGTTTCAGAAGAACTTCACTTTGGCCTAGTTGGTGTTTACTGCATATCATATTGACCGCAAATAATGACGGGGACCGGGGAGAGAACACATAAACAGCACGGGCGTACCTTTCAACAGTTTTATTCACGGCAGCCCGTGCCACACGCCAGGGGGATTTCGTACTAGGATCTAGGAGCAAAGCAAAGGTGAGGACGACTACTATGGCCGTAAGACCTGAAGTGGTGCCGTATATTCACAGGGTCACTCACAAGCTAAGGAAGGTGGCAGGCAGGTTTAGAGTCCACCTTGTCTTTTCAGCCCCTTTTAAGCTGGCGCGGCTCTGCCCCCACACCTCCCGTGATCCTAAAGGAAGGCAAGGCTGTGGCAAGAACCACACCAAGCCGTATGCAAAATGCAATGCAGGAGTTATGTACTAAATCCCCCTGGCGTGCGGCAAGTCCTACATAGGGCAGACAGGACGGTGCCTGAATGATCAAGCCAGGGAACATGAACAAAAGTTAAAGAAAGACGAATTGGCGCACTTGCCTGCGCATTGCAATGCCTGTCCCTGTGCACCATTTTTTAAGGAGATATTCTGGGGAGAAGCCATGGCCAGACTACACGCGAACTGATGGAGGCATATCGAATAAAAAATAAAGGCCAAGAGTATGTTAGTCGCACCTCCATTAGGTTGTTTCAATCGGAAATAGATGTTTTTTTTTAATAATTGGTTGCCACGCTAGGCTGATGAGTGTTATTGTTTGCTGCGATCTGCGCATGTTCTATATGCCTGACGTAGTAGTTCTGCGGAAACCCGCAACATGGAGAGAAGTAACGAATAAAGGGAAAAGCAGACATCCACCCGTTCGTAGCAGTTGCTACAAAGGAAACCCATACGTGTTCCTAAAAAAAAAAGCCTCATAGTTTAAGAAAAAAAATTCGTCCCGGACCAGGACGAATTTTTCTTCAACTATGAGGCTTTTCTTTTGACGAACCCGTATGGGTTTCCTTTGTAGCCATTGCTACGAACGCGTGGATGTCTGCTTTTCCCTTTGTTCATTCTATATGCCTATATATTCCCACGGGCTGCCGTGAATAAAACAGTTGAAAGTTACCGCCCGTGCTGTTTATTTGTTCTCTCCCTCTGTCCCCGTCTTTAGTTGCGGTCAATATTATATGCAATTATTTTGTGTTCTCCCAGGCTAACATTCAGGCAGCTTCCGGTTTGCCCTATGTACGTATTTTTGCAGGACAGTGGAATCATGTCATCCGCGACTTAGCGCGTAATCTCTGACAGGCTGTCCAGGAATTGAATATGGATGGCGTGGTTCATCCTGAATGAAATGAAGAGTCGAAGGCTATCAGTTCAGCAAGTGTCGGTGATATTACATGCGATGTTTTTAGCTATATTTTGACAGATCTTGCTAGAGTCAATGCCACGGCAGCTGAACTTGTAGTCGTGACTGAGCGATGAGTGTAAAGATGTATGCGGCCTCTGTGCAACTCATGTAAAAGTTGTATTATGACTTGTTTGATTACTAATGACGGCATCCTTGCTTTAGTCGTGATTCCTGGTATGATGAAACGTATTTCAGGTCTGTGCAGGCTCTATAAAGGCGAAGACGGTCATACTGCAGCCATTTAGTTCCATGCGAACGAGGTGTGATTGACATCAATTATATGACTGAAAGTTGGGCGTGGTGAGAATATGCAAGATGATGAGAATATGCACTATGAGAATGTCGGTGGCTATGTACGTTCATATTGGGTCATCTCGAGCTATGATAATTCTTGCCGCTGTAGGCACAGACTTCGGAAGACCGAGACTAGCGCGATAACAAAGCAGATGGCGCATAAGTGCGTTAGAGATTGCCTCGCCTATGCATGTCAAACTTTAAGCTTTTACATTCCGGCTCCTACTAAATACAGTCAACAGGGCCGGGTACCTCGTTCTCAGCAGCCCGACGTCAAAGGAACTTAGCCACTAAAACGGACGTCATGAAAAATAACAACTAAGGAAACAAAATAACAAAAAAAATGCAGCTTTGCTGCTTCCACGTCCCTGCTATCTGAGATTTGTTTCGTCTCAGCTCGGCGCTCCGGAGTAATCGAATTACAGCTGCCAAAACAAAAGCGCCAACACAAAGAAAGCAGCTCCGACACGCTGGCAGACAGCAATACAACGCTAGACACGTAATTAGTTTACGCTTCATAACACTTGACCCTTCAGAAAACCCCAGCGCTCTTACGAGCATGAAGTATTGCTGCAGAAAAATTCATTGAGCGGGTGGGATTTCTTTGTGTCGGGATTCTCTCCTTAAGCTTGTTGCCTCTAAGCGATTGCCCAAAGGATTGTGACACTTCCCAGTAATGCTGATTACATAAGCAATTGAACTGATGCTACTGTGGATTAAACATGTGCATCTGTTTATTTTGCGTTGGGCCGTAATGAAAAATAGTGCCGTGTTTAGGACAACATTTATTTGTCACAAAAAGCGATAGATATGGAGAGATGGAACATTTATATGTAGGAAAGGTGGAGAGATAAGACTGAGCCAGCAAGCTCTGGCCTGTACTTTGTACTGGGAAAAGAGAACATGGGGATAACATAAAGAGTCTGCTGTCTTGACGAGAGGGAATGAGAATGCTGAAAGAGAGGCAAAAATGTCTGCGACACTACTAAGGTCACCAATCTAGTTACATGTCTCTTAAGGCACTGATATCATCTGCTGCTGGCTACGTTGACTATACTGACCAGGCCAGTGATCCACTGGAAGTTCTTGAATATGTCTGAATGTACATGGAAAGGGGGGAGGGGGCGCCGCAATGGCTTTAGGGATACGAGTGTAGATGTCACCAACATGGTAGCTTTTTCAGAACTTCCAAAAACTTTTGTCTAGCCAAAATCGGCTGCACAGTGGCATGTACCATGGTTAAAACCAAGGGTGTATGTATGCATAGGAACTGCTACCACTATTTCTGAAAAGACTGGACCGTTACGTACAAAATCCCTTCTCTGCACTTAGTAACACTGAAGTTTCGTGAAAACATTTGAGAGCCTATCTTCTGTTTCTACTGCTCAACTCATTCAAAACGAAAGCGCTGACTATCTAGACGATAAACTTCAACACTGCACAATGCATTAGTTTGCACTGAAACGCCTGCGAGGGTCGCGTAGAAGTGTACACCGGGTGAACATCGAATTGAAATTTTGTGCGTAATATTTACTTTTAACTGTAGAATATTTTACTGCAGTTCTGCTGTAGAATTGTCGTTTATTTCTATGCCGGTTTAATGACAATCCTGTCTTATGAATATATAAATTTGGAATATTTTCCAATGAAGAGCCGGAAAAGTACTCACGTGATTGCCAAATGAAAATAACCAACAAAGCGTAACGATCATCACCGGTGTTGGCAGCAATGGCAAAATATTTTCTTGTGGGTTTCCTGGATGGCGCCAAAGCCCGAGCGGCATTACGAAACTAGCTACCCTCCAGCGATAAGAATTTACAGAATATACTGCGCTACGCGCAAGAAAAATTGATATTACGTGGACATATTTTTAGCGCTCCCCCCCCCCCCCCCCCCCTTGTGATCCTTTGATCTCGTGGTCCTTATTCAGCCTTATGCAGGTGTTGCAATCTACTCTCATAGCCTCTGGCGTGGTTTGAAAGGGGACCTGTGCCTCTCCTCGGGCTTGGCCACATAACATAGTCCTCGCGTAGCGTACGCTGCTGTGAACATCTCAGCCAAGTTTTCTTGTCATGCGGGGTGTGAGGAGCTCGAAAGCAGATCGCGAAGTCCCCTTTCTCACAAACGCTCTTTTTTCTTCAGAAGGCCCTTTCCTCACTGTCATCTGGGCGCTTTACTTCCCCATCGGACGCTTCATTTAGTCACTCCCTTAGACGGCTGCTATTGCCCTATAGCTGACATCAAGCTGCGGTCGGCTACATCATGTAGATACCGCGGCCACCGAGAGGTGCCGCCACGAGACGACTGGCTACGCCAGTCGACTTGTGGCTAAGGAGAACTGCATTTGGCTTATGTTTAGCGCATTGTAGGCACCATAGACGCAAGTGGTGGCGTCTACGTTAGGCATTTGGAAGTAAACATAGGCTATTTCAGAAATACTTTGTCGCAAAAAATTCCTTTAATGCGTTCAACAGAAGCGGAGTTATTGGCAAACAAAGATGGCCACTGCTGAGCTCCTGTTCCTTCTTCAATGCCTTGCACTGTGAAGGCTACGGCGCAGTGCGGCGTGCCCACAACGCTACGCTTTCTGAATGTCACCAGAGCGGGCAGTTCAAATTTCATTTTGGATGGCAACGTAGACTCTACGACTTCCGCCTTTGGTGCCTATGACGCGCTAAACATAAGCCAAGCGCGGCTGTACTCAGTGACCCGCAGTGCGATTAGCCAGTGGACTCTTGGCGGCACCCCTCCGTGGCCGCGGTGTCTATGCCATGTACCCGACCACAGCTTGATGTCAGCTGTCAGCCAATAGCAGCCGTGTAGGGGAATGGTGAAATAGTGCTTCCGATGACGAAATAGTGCGCCTAGAAGAGTGTGAGGAAAGCGCCTTCTGCAGGAAAGAGAACGTCTGCGAGAAAGGTGACTTCGCGATCAGCTCACGAGCTCCACGCACCGCGTACGACAGCAAAACTTGGCTGAGCAGTGTGTGCTTTCCGCGGACTATGTTATTTCGCCAAGCTCAAGGGGTGGTTCAGGGCCCCTTTAAGCCTGTTTTCTGCTTCTAGGTGGACAGTGTCCATATGGACCAGTGCACAGTATCACGTGGTGTGGTGTGGTGAGATGGGGTATACCGTTGCGAACATGCACAGCACCCATTTTCAGATGGTGGTTAGTATTAGCTCCAACCAGTCTACTTTGCCGGTTGCCATTTCATGCTTACATCTACTCTCATTACGGGAGAGCCAGCAATTTTTCGAAATGTTGCTCCGAAGATTGACTTGAAATGCCTGAAAGAACCGTGCCGATTTGTCAACTGGTACCATCACATGTCATAAATGAGCGCTTTCTGTTAACCCAGTTCCTCAAGTGCCAAATGCCACCCTGTTCTACAGTTGTATACCTTCCGTAGTTTCCGCGTAGCTTTGCTTGAGGGCATACGAGGTAAGCCACGAAGAGCGAAGCATAGGTCATGTCACCACCACTAGCGAGATGAACATCAAATTCGTCAGAGCCCAGAAGTGCAGGAACGCAACCTGATGCATGCAATCTACATTCATGGTAACTTCCACAAATTCATCCTGCGCTGACATGTATTGTTATTTCCGCGTTTGAGCAATAACATGGAAGTAAATGTCCGTCGATGCAGCGATCAAACAACTTGACATTGGGGTTCTACGGGAGATGTGGCAGGCTTCTGCATGTACCTTGGCCCCAGTTTATGACGCTCCCCTCGGCTGCACAAGCACTGCTCGTAAAAAAACACTTCCAAGAAAGACCTGACTATGACTAAAAGCTATCAAGTGCCGGGTCGTCTCGTGCCTCAAGCAAGAACGAACCACTCTGCAATGTAGTCGTCTGAAGCAGCAGGCAATACGCAGCACGGGCCCTAGGGACCAGGACGGAAGTTCTTTACCGAGAACGAATAACACGGGGGAGAAGGTGCTGGTGTGCAGTAGGCGCGGGTACGAATTTCGCATGTTGTCGGGTCGCCATCTCGAAACAGGATGGTACATACTTCACGAAGCAAGATCGGTATTCGAGGATTTTTACACAAACCATTTTCTTTTCTGCCAACTATGCTGCCCTTCCCTTTGTTATGACGGAGAGTGCAATTTAAATGAAGGGCTGCGAAGGGTGCGCAACGGAAAAAGGATGGCGCATAGCTGAGCCGTGTGCATATAGAGACGGCGGTGTCGTACGTCGCTATTATATCGTCTCTGTGAGAGCTTTGTAGCCGGTTTCTTTACCCCGTGAGATGCAGCTACCTCATCTTCACTCGGAAGGAAGTTTACTTTGTGCGAGGCCCTTGTGTTTCCCTGGCTTTCGCTTTCGCCATGCAGCAACTGCCTATATTTATGACTGCGGATGCCACAGCGAATTGGTTTGTTGTTATATTGGCCCGTCTACTTCGTCGTATATCGGTTCTTTATACGCCTAGGCCGAGAGTCTGCCAGGTAATGGTGATTTTGCGCCAGTAACTGATACTGGATGCATTCAGGCCCCTAGGGACGTCTGGAAGCCCATCAGTGAACAGACGCACGCCTTCGTTGCAGTGTCCTTTCAATGGCGTATATATGTGCACAGCACAAATAGAGTTCAAATAGCTCCTTCCTTGCTTGAGGTCACAAAAAGAAATACTCGCGGTCTGTTACAGCCTTTCCGGTGCGCTGCATAAGTACAAAGAGCCGTATCATAGATCTACGTTGTTCAAGCGGACGATTTAGCTTTGTCATGCAGCGCATTGTAACAGCGTCAACATATCCAGTATGTTGTGGACGATAATGCATGGAAGAAAGTATAGAAAATGAATACAATCCGAGCCCCTCTGACATACCAAACGTGCGTTTTCCGCGAGTGCCGCAATAGATGCAGTAGTAAAATTCAGCTACGAATATAGTTCTCAGAATATTTTCTTACTTCAGAACAGGGAAATTGGAGATTAGGAAATGTCGCTCAGATGTCTCCGTTACTACCAATAGATTGAATCCGAAGAGAACTGACAAGTTTATGAAGAAGCGGCATGAGCAGCACTACTGCATGAAACTTAAGTTCATGACGAATAGACTCATGTCTTTGAATACAGAATCCCGAGAAGGATCTGTGCCGGCACAATGAAAGAGATCAGAATCACAGCCTACAGCAGAAACGAAGATGTTCTCACTGACTGTTCGAATATTTTTAAATATTTCTAGCTGGACCATTATTCGTATACTTATAATAATCAAATTTTGCACATTTGGTGGAAACAAGAGGCGAATATTAGCGTTTTTACTGACATCCTAATGGGAAGCAAAGCCTGAATGCTAATAACATCGAGATGGCTGGGCCTCAGTGAGAAAGCGCGAGAGCTTTAAACGCTGCATGCTACTTTGCGAAGACTACGCCCGACGTGTCTCCCGCGCTTTATGCGTTGTTCGTGCATTTAAGCCTCTCGACAAACGTCGTTGGTCTTCCTACTCTGTGATTTGCCAGCAGTTTTTTAGATACTTGTTACATAGGATATTTCTGTGTAAAGCATTGGGCCAATTGGGCAATCAACAAAGCTTTCCCAGTTTACGGAGCTTTGACTTTCTGAAACACGCATAGTATGTCTCCTCTATTTACGAACCCTGGTTGCACTTATGATTCCCGAAGTATATTTCGAAACAAAGAAACGAAGATGAGTACATATCTCCGAACGGTTATAAAATACAGTCTTATTTATTGACAGAATGTTAGTGTCACCCAGGAAGAGGCTAACAATGGCAAAGAAAATTCCCCACTCTTTGGAGATCAAGAAGTCTTGCTCTCTTCGGGATTCCGGCGACGTTCAAGCGCTTCGTTGTATGAATTTTTCTTACATATTTGTTGCATTCCTAAGCGAGGAATGGCTGAGATGCAGAGACTGCGTCAGGAAGCTCTCACAGTTCAGGGCACGTTCTCCAGTCAAGTTCCATTCTTTCATGAAAGTAATAGAAAAATTTATTCAGGCAGTGGTAGTGCAAGTTGAACCGGCTTCTTAGGCACCGACGGCTCTAGTAAGTTGAGGTACTTGACAGCAGCGTACATCTTCATTTCTTTAAAGAGCTCGAAAGATTGTTAAAATTTCACATAGCCGCCTTTATGTCGTAAAAACAGAAAGTAGTAGCATTCTTCTTTGTCACAGAGAAGTTTATCTTCCATTTAAGACAAAGACATGTTTTAGCCTTCGTCTCAGTTTTTTTTCTTTGTTTTTCACATATTTTTCCGCCTGCAAAGCAAAATTTCTCAGAGAAATTGGCAGAAAGAACCTGTTTTTGATCTTCTTGTAGTAGTGCAGTGCAGGAGGGTGAAAATTCATCAAGCTCTCGAAGCTGATATCACGGATATCAGAGCCTTGGGGGTTGGCCTATGGTACAGCCTGCGTAAGTACAAGGTTCTGCTGTTGCAGTAGCTCGTTATGGATCGCAAGAACCTAATATACCAGCATTGAGTTAAGCGACATTAAGCGATTAAAGAGGCAATAGGAGAGAGGCAAAAGTACAAGGACGGATGATCAAAGGATTTGCTTTGTGAAACGAGAACCTTCGCGCAACGATACAGATATCTTCGCCAACTGATACTGAGCGAACCACTCGGACTGTTGTTACAATAATGATTTGCCTGCGGTCTCTGTAAATATATGCGCCGCACTTTAAACCAAGCCATAAAATATAGAGAGATCGAGAGAAATAGAATAGGTAAAAGGCATTGAAATGACAACAATAGTGGTCCGGTTGGGGGACTGCCTCTACTAGGGTAACCTTTTGCAATGTCGATGTACGGAGGAGCAGTCAACAGAAAAATGAAAAAAAAGGCGGTTGCCTATTGCGATGAACTGCACAAACGTGATAGAAGCATAATCGATAGGTGTGCCGGAATAGAACCTTGAAGCACAATAATATCTTACCAAGAAAGAGTTTGGAGAATTCTCAGGGCATTCCTGTGGAGCAGCCTTCGTACTTGCTGAAAATTGTATATTTTTAATGCGGGTTGCCCATGAAAAGGTGTCTGCGCGGAATTACAATGCGAAGAAAAGTAAAATGAAAACGATTTCTTACAATTATGCTACGTGGATATAATGCCATGGCAAACCCGAAACAAATGAAGCTGTAGTGGAATATATGAACGCATCGGGAAGGACAGAATTACAGAAAGAAAGTAAGCAGGAAAGCCGTGACAGTTTACGCTTCTGACAAAGGAACAGCTGGCGCAGACTGAAATAAATTTAAGCGAAAGGAAGTGACACAGATTACTATGCGGTGCTTTTGAAATTCCGCTGTATGCAAGATCAAAACAGGCCCTGTTTCGTTCCAAGCAAAAAAAAAAGAAAGAAAAGAAAGAAAAGAAGAAGATGAGAAAATGGGTGAGCAAATGCTGCAGAAAAAAAGAAATTTGATCTATAGGATTGTTATGTTTGCAATGAAAATTTTTAAGTATACCTGTGGCACCGAAAGAACTTGACTTCTGAGAAAAACGAACATGTATTTGCTAAGCAGTAGCTGCCTGTAATAAAACAAAACAAGGGAGAGCAAGAGAGAATAATTTTGATGTGGTGTCGCAAATAACGCTAATAAAGCCAATAGACAGTTAGCTGTGGCTGAAACCGAAATGTAGAAAATAATAAAGGAAAGCAAATGAAAGTGGACGAAAAGACAAGGTGTTGCCGGTGCAAGTCAAACCCCCAACCTCCGCATTACGCATTTTTATTTTCTATGTTTCACTTTCAACTACTGCTAATTTACCCGGTGCTTTCCTTGGCTTCATTGTCTGTTGTGTTTATATAGTCATGATTCTTCTTCTCTCGTTTATTATCATTGCGAGGGTCTCGAATCTGACAGCCTTGATGTCATTAGGTAGCATGCGAGGGTTTCTTAGCCAAGTTCCCGCTCTCCTAAGATCATTGTTTCGGGACACCATCGGGCAAGAAAGGATGTTACACATCCGCCCAACTTTGCTCTGAGTGGAGCTAGCTAACACTCCTAGGGCTAGATCGAGTAAGCATGAATACCCAATTTAGTGGACCGTTTGATAGCTGTCGCTGTAGCACAATTGCTAGTGCAACGCATGCATAATGCGGAGGTTGCGGGTATAGCACCGTAGCACCGGCAGCACGTTATCTTTTCATCCACTGTCATTACCTTTCTTTATTATTTTCTAGATTTCAATTTCAGGCACAGCTGATTTTTCATATTGGAAACAGCGCGAACAAGACGCGTAAAAGTTATGCAGTGTTCACTTGTCGTTACGTAAAAGCTATGTGAATGAGGGTTAAGAAACGACATGATTTACACTCATAAAACACAGTCATATTTCCATACAATGACAAAAGTTAATTTGCTGTCAGCTATACTAACTCCATCTCTGCTACGGCATTGCAATACGTGTGACCTATAAGCTCTAAACTGTAACTTTTTTTATCATACAGAAGAAGAGCCTTTTGTATTTCTTTGGGCTAAAATGGTCTTGCCACTGGTTTGTTTGTTTGTTTGTTTGTTTGTTTGTTTGTTTGTTTGTTTGTTTGTTTGTTTGTTTGTTTGTTTGTATTCTAACGCTCTGTCGCGACGTGAATCGGAAAGAGTTTTTCGAACGTTTAAACGCACGTCCGCCGGCCTTAACTATACTATTATGCAGATCCAACGCACTATGGTCATATGATTAAGCAGAGATTTTGGTGGCCTTTCCGAGGAAAGCTGTTTTACTTTAGAGACAGCTTGCAAGTCGAACACATGACGAAGTTGGACGCGTTTTCAGCGGGAAACGCCAACCTAAACGCGTGCTGCTCCAACTGTGCAGTCACGGCCGGCCGATACCAGTCTATTGGCCGCGTACGCTACCGATGGGGGCGCTGTGAACGGCACTTCGGTGACGTCTGCTTAGGGCACTTCCCTGTCGTCTGGTACGCTTCAGTGGGAATAGCAGAATTTAAATTTATTTGCTCCTGCTATAACCGGCATGCTGGCGTAGCATCTGACGCTCCCCAATTATCGCCTGTAATTTTTCCAGCATTAAATTTCCGTTCATAAGGCTACCACTATTACTGCCAGGAATGGCAAGGACGACGAGAGGCGCACCGCGCGAGCCAAAGCCCTAGCCAGGAAGCTGGAAGAGAAGCCCAGGGTCCTCTACGCGGACGCCTCGCTCCGAAAACACAGTGACCGTGCAGCTGTGGTGGTTACATCAAAATACAAGCTGATCGCAGCTCGTCCCTGAAGGCAACAGACCCCGCAGCTGCCGAAGAAGCGGCCGTGGCCCTCGCACTCGCACAGCCGAGCGTGGACACCGTAGTCACCGACTCAAAGACAGCCTACAGAAGCTTCCGCAGGGGGGTAATCTCCTCCGTGGCCCGAGCCATTCTAGCAAAGCACAAGCCTCCGGGAAGAGCCATAGAGCTCGTGTGGGTCCCGGCTCACACGCAGGTAGCAGGCAACACCATCGCCGACTACCATGCCCGAGAAATGCCAATCCGGGCCGAGCACGAGCCGGAAGAGCTACCGCACCCGGTTACCAGCTTTCGGGACATTACCCGGATGTACCGAGATGGAAGGTGCAGACTGCCAGAACCGCACCCCAAACTCACCAAGTAACAACAGACGATCCTGCGTCGAGCGCAGGCGGGATCGCTTGCGCATCCCGTACTGATGAACCGCATGTACCCTGCGGAATACGATATGCTCTTTCCCTTTTGCAGAAGAGAAAAGGGCATCCTGCCACACGTCTTGGCAGAGTGCAAAGAACTAAAGACTCGCCCCCTTCTTCCCCGTCCCACCAACACCCCCAATCCCCAACTCCTTGAGCGATGGGAGACCTTGTTATCCAGCCCCGCCCTACCGATTCAGCTCGCACTGACGGACAGGGGCCAGAAGCTGCTGGAAACATATGGGTCCCGTAACTAGGGAACCACCCCGTCTGGTGCCTGCGTGCACCACCGATTTATTTCGGGCCCAGTATATGTTGCTTCATCATCATCATCTCGAGACTCACTCCCAAAGCATTATTCCCAGTGAGTAAAGTACCGTTAGTGCAACTTTAGGACCAAAGACTAGTCTGACGTTTTGATTGCAAATTAGAGTGACCGCTAAGACGCAGTGACGTAAAATTTCGACCCGTACGTTAGTGGTTCCAGACATTTCAACACCACCGAGAACCTGTGTGTGGCCAGTTGACGGTAAGCATGTAAATTCAGACGGCAGAAATTTCGCTGGGAGCGTGATAAATTTGCTGGTTTTGAAACCCCCTGATTCTGGTGTGTTAATAATAATATTACCTCCAACCTACCCTTCATAGGTAAAGCGGAAAATACTCCTGTAGTGTGAATAAAACAACAATAATATGTGAGGAAGAGCTTTGACCTGGGACTCAGACGCAAGATCCCTGCTTACACGTTCTTCGTGCTTTCGGAACACGAATAGCGTATGTATCAACAAGTATCCTGTCCGGTCATTTAACGCTGTTTCTCTAATGGCACTAGATAGCCGCAAAATATCACATTTTTCTGCGACGCCGAGGTATAGAGGACTTCATTGGCAAACCACAGCTACCACTTCATTTCTTGAGAATGACTTCAAATGCCCTTCGTACTGGGCTTGAAACTTTCGGCGGGAATGAAATTGAAATGTCCGCCCCGAATGAAGTGTGCGATGAACCTCGTGGGGTGCACTATACGCAGGCAAACGCTAAATTTATCATAGTGCGGAGACCGCAGCTAAATGCCCACTGCTGCAGTTCATCATTCAAAAATGTCTTTGCGAGATATCTCCATTCTTCTCGCCATATATAAACAATTAACACTAGCAGACGACTAGACGAGCAATATGCACTAAGCGAGTTTCCAACGGCCAGTCAGGTGCACATGGTGACTCCGTTCGATCTCACGGCGAATAATGCCCCTGAATATTGTATTCACTCTAGCTAAAACTTGCACACTCAAGAGGCTTCAAATACTCGAACAGGGGAGGCTTAGGGAGCGCATCAGGAAACCTTCACGTAGGGAGTGAGCGCGTCGCACAGCAGCGGAGCCCCCCTGCTGACGTAAAACGCGAGTAAATCACTCAAAGTTTTCGAGGCTAATATCGGCCACACTACGCACAGAACCCGACTCGCGTACGAAATGCTTCGTTGGCACGTGGAAACAATACGACCTGACTTAGATGCTGTCTCATCACGGCATGTGTATGCATAGCCATGCTTCGCATTTACGAGCAAGTGTCCAACGACTTTCTAACGCTATCCTTCGTTGCGTGTCGATGCTGCTACGTTTCATGTTTCTCACCGAAATGTCTACTGCACTCTTCGGTGCTCATCGGCCGCCCAGGCGAACGTATGATGAGTTCATCACGCCGCAAGAAACCGAAACCCGCGGCCAAAGCCCTTGGAGAAGAATCGACATTTGGGCGAGTTCGTACTGGTCCAACATCTTGAAGAAGCAGTGCAAGACGAAGAAAACAAAAGGCAGGGAACACTGTCCTGTGCGTTTCCGGCCTATTACCTTCGTAGTCTTGCGCTGCCCCTTCAAGACGTTAAAGCCCCTGGATCTTCAGCCTCGAGCAGGAGACCTAGGCACAAAAAATGAAATCCTCCTTACCTCAGTAAGGCAGCCTTCATTGCTGTGGGGCCACCTTATGTCACTCTGAAAGCTCCTTTACTGAGGTGCCCTCAGTGAAGGCTTCCTTCCTATGTGCTTCCTCAGCGTAAGGTTGCTCCGCAGCTACCTTTTTTTTATTTTTATTGATATGATATAAGGAGATGTTGGCGCGCAATTTAAGGCGCCGGCTACTCCTTATCTCTTGGGTGGTTCCGTCATACATCATTCAGGGTTCACGGTTACATATCAAATAATCATTTCACACAAGCACCAGGACTTATAAAGCAACGTTTCCACAGGAAGACTATGGCAAATGTCTCCACACCTATGTAGTCGAAAGTCTCAAAAGTACAAACAATACTGTTGCCTAATAACACATTGTCTAGTCAGCGGGTGGTATATACATCGTGTAAATATATTAGCACATACAGTCACAACAAAGCAGTCAACATAACATAATTCCCAAACAGATGGATATATAGAGTCACATTGAAATGAACAGAACAATGAAAGCACTAATAGCGTCCAGCGATGCCGCTGTCTTCAAAGAAAGTCTTTGAAGACAGCGTCTTTGAAGTCGAGAAGCAGCTACCTTCATGCGTCCATACGCTGCTTCTGGCCCTGAACGAGCACTTCACCTCCCCGCTACCCTACGGGGTGTTTGCTTGCGCGTGCGCGCTGTCGCCCGCCTGCGGAGAAGTGCGAGCACGATGCCAGGCGTCTGCGTCAGAGTTGCCAGATTGGGCAATTAACAGTCAAATTGGGCTAATTTTTATGAAGGTTGGCGTCCAAAATTCTGTGTGGGCTACATGGCTATATTAGGGCTATTTTTGTCTTAGGGACTGTCGAGTCACCAAAGCCTACGTCAACATTGAGAAAATTCGGGAACGCCGGCTCATGAAAATTCAAAACTCATTGCTGTTGCAAAGACATGTAGGCAATCTCGAAGGCTGCATTTTTAGGCAATGTCGGCGCTGGGAGGATGGCGTTAAGTCATGGCTGCCATGTTTATACGTCATTCCAGTGCTAAGCTCTCTTCTTTTTGATTTGGGTTCGGCGCCATCTTCTGTCGGTTCAAGCGTTATTCAGTAAGAAAAACACTGGGGCTGATAGCTGTCGAGTACTTGTTCCGTGCCGGCTGCTATACAGCAAATTATTATGTGGACTTACACAACAGCTCAAGTTGTTTTGCCGTGTGTTTGTTTTCTGCTGCTGCTGTCACGAGAAGGATTAAGGATTAGTCAAGTTGCTCTTTTGTAACTTTTTTCCTTATATCCTCCATAAACTTGCATATTTATGGAAATACATTCATTCATAATCGCACACATGTCGCGGCGAGTCATTTGCACCCGTAATCCTTAAATGTCTATCAAGGGTTCCTCGAGGCATGGTTTTCCCGTAAACCACCGCATTATTTGTTTACCCAGTAACTTTACGTAAAAATCCGCAAGTCGCGTTAAAGAAGAAACGAGACGGTTCCAGTCTTTACGTAGAGGGCGCGTCAGCCTTCTGTAAAGCGCGGGAACGGCGGCGGCCGGGGCACTCAGGAGGCAGCCAGCGACGTCTTAAGGTTGCTGCTGTGCTCGACATAAGAGGTGTGTGACCACGCAGCGGCCGAAGCATCTAATCTCGGCCCCAGTCGCTACCGCTAGACGTCGCTGGCTGGCTGGCTGCGGGGAGTAGCAGAGCACCCCGGAGGCCGCCGTTCGCGAGCTCTACACAAGGGTGACGCACACTGTACATGCTCAGCGAAGAGTAGTAGTCTCGACTGTCGATCAAAACGAAACATTCTCCACTAGTATAGCCGAACATCGCCATATTGTGTGCTAGCATCAGGAATGCAAAAAATAGTGCCGGAAATCCAATGTTCCCTGTGCTGTCTGAGCATGCTTTGTCCCTACTTGTGCTGCCTCTTTCGAAGGCAGCTGTCGAAAGCGCGTTGTTCAGCCAGGTTTCGTTGATGAAGAAGGATCTGAGAAACCAAGTGTCGAATGAGACGTTGCGTTAAGTTTGGCCTGGCACAGAGTGAGGACTGCTGGAAAGATTTTCACCCAGATGAACAGTTCCTGTCGTGTTTCAACTCTGCAGTTCTATGCGGTCGAAGTGACAGCGGGCGTTAACTCAAATGGGGCTAGATTGTACATTTAATCCATTTGCGTAAATTCCAGTGTGAAAAGTATCGACTGGAACTCTACGCAATTTTTTTTTCGTTCATTGTTTTAGTCAAGCAGCTTTGTGTTTACTGAAAGCTGAGATAGGGAGGGGGGTTCGTGGCCCTTCTTGGACGTTGCATATTGTTGCAATGGTAAGCTCTGTAAATATATGAAAAACGATGTTCTTTCAAAATGAAGATGGCAAGGCAATTGCTCACCAAAGGTCGGTGAGTGATTGCCTTGCCAATTTCAGGATGATAATTCGTCAATTCTTATACTGTACTCCTGCGACAATTTTTCCGCTTTAACATATATATGGCTTAACATATATATTTTCGAGCTGTGATGGAAAAAGAATTCGTTCGATATACATAATAGATGTTTGTGGTACTGTTATGTCCAGATTTTAGTATCTTTAACCACATCGCAGCGGTGGTAGCGCAGAGTTCTTGCCACTTTGCAAAGATATATGCGGCGCATGTTGTACTGACTGGTGTATAGTGACTGGCGACATGGATGGCTTGACAGTGACGGCGATCTGAATGTGACGACGACGGCTATAGCGCGAGGAGCGATTTGTTCTACTCTAACAAAAAAAAAGAACGCTGCAACCTGGGTCGATATAGCGAAGGCAGTGGTGTAAAGCGGGCTAATCCCTGGCTAGCACAATGTTATAAAGAGTCACAAAGGGCTAGATGTCACAGGGGGTGACGGGAAAACTGCTTCGTTCTCGCTTTTATAGCGATATTGCTTACATGGCAATGTGACGTGCGCCAACCGTCTCGTTGCGCTAAGCTTGCGCTACGAAACGAGAATGGTAAGGTTCATTTGCGCCGTGAGTGCGTTGTTGACCTAGTGGGTAGAGCGTTGGTCAACTATTCTGGGGGAAACTGGTTTCAAATTGCATCATCTGTCAAGTAATGGTTTTATTGACCAAGCGCACGTGTTAGACCATCGAAGGCGACCCCTCTACAGAACAGCAGACTGCGCACGCAAAGTGGGTGGATGGGCAAACGTTGTAAAACGCAATAAGCACACATAGATCACCATATGTTGTATATGAGGGACATTCTGTCGTGTTCTCATGATCACGTGTTTCAAAACAGTCGCGTGCTTTTCTCGGGTAAGATAGCGGCACGCTAAAATGAACAGCTCTTTCTCTAATTCACCAGTAATTGTTGCGCACGTTACAACGAGACACAAAGTGGGAACACGCAACAGTAAACAACAAATGGATGAAGTTGAGAGTATGACGGAAGCCCGTCTGGTCGGGATGATGCATACTTAAAAGGAAGAGGTCTGGACACCGACCAAAAATGGTTAAAAGAGTTATTTAGGCTCCCGTGGGGGAGCCGAAACGTAAATAACTCTTTTAAACCATTTTTGGTCGGTGTCCAGACCTCTTCCTTTTAAGTAAACAACAAAGGAAGAAATCATAAGGAAAACACAGGGACGGTGACCAAGCTGAGCCCGGTAGGCTACCCTTCACTGAGGAAGGCGGAAATAGCACTGAAATATGAGAACGAGAAGTTGACACGTTGCACGAATGCAAACACCTTTATCGTTTATCACTGAACTGGTAAAAACAGCGGCGAAAATTGGTAAATATAGACTGGTGCACTGTAAAAACCGCAGCAGAAAAACACTTCCAACAATACACACAACTTAACTCTATTCAGAGTGTGGTGTTGCGAAGAGCGCCGGCGGCCATCTTATCTTCCCGTTTCTTATTTATAGCTTCGTTGCGTAAAGTGTGAAAAAGAGAGTTAGCACATTTAGGTGCATCGCCTGAGAGTCGGCATATAGATGCAGAAGAGACTGAAGCTGGCTGTGGAATTTTGTGCACCCCGTGCGAATTCACCGAAACGTTTTCAGTGGCGAAAGCCCGGGTTATGCTATATATCCACGCGAAGAGCAAAAGTTTCGGACATTGAATCTTTGGTTCGGGCCTTCCAACGTTGAGGCACTTCCACATGCAGGTGCGTACGGCATGGCATTCCCGCGAGAGCACTGGACACTCGAGAAAGAGGAGTCCTTTCTGACTGTCCTGCAATACCGTCGGCACGGAAGAGCGGCCGGTCGAAAAGGTGGCGTGCGTCCCTACTGTGGCTTAGAGCATACAGATATGTAAATATTTATTAGAATTATTTATTAGATTTATTAGAAACGAGAAAGCTTTGAAGAGCAAGCTTGATAACCTGCATCCCAATTCGGTTTCCAAGAGGATACTCGTATCATCATTAACATTGATAAAACAGTACTTATGAAGGTCACTAGAAAAAGTAATAAATTGTCTACCTCTAGCCTAGCATCCAAAACTCTTCTGGAGGTGAATGAATATAAGTACCTCGGTGTTACAATAGCCAGTAACCTTAGTTGAAACTCGCACATCTTTCATCTTTGCGACTCAGCTTTTAAAAAGCTTTGCTACCTCAGGCATAAATTAAAACAGGTTCCTTCTGAAACCCGTCGTATCTCTTGTCAGCTCTTGTCCGTCCTAAACTCGAGTATGCAGCTATTGTGTGGGATCTCTATACTAAAGCTAACATCGATGCGCTAGAAATGATACAACGTAAAGCAGTAAGGTTCATCTTCTCTAAATATCGCTCAAGTGATTCCCGTCAGTTAATGGCTGAACACAATATTCAGTCTTTGCAACTAAGAAGAGAAATTCACAGGCTTAAATTTCTCTTCTTACTGGGTAACAATAAACTATCTCTTTCTCCCGAACCTTATATAACACCCCTTACTGCCCGCCGAACAAGACATCGCCACGCTGCCTCATTAACGCCTTATAATGTTAGAACCAACGTCTTTATGTATTCTTTGTTCCCTCGCACAGTACCGGAATGGAAGAGCCTACCTTATAACAAACTTCTCAGCACTGACTCAATAGCGTCTTTTACTATCTAAAATTAGTGCTTGTTGTTACGAAATCTTGTCTCAATTTGTATCGTTGTGCAATATTTATTGATTTACGCGTTGTAATAATTCCGAATTATGCACTCCTCTTTCTTTATTTTACATTTCCAGTGCTTCGAAATTGTGCTTGTGAAACAGTGTTTCAATTTGTATTTACCACTCTCTATGCATTATTTATGTGTTTTAGTCATCATGCATTTGTACTTCCCATTGCATTTTTTCTGGAGCTTTTTCCATTCCTTCGTCAATCTATTGTTATTTTTTTTTGTATGCACCTTTCCCCTCCTGCATGGGCCTCCTAAGGCTGGCAGTATTCCTAAATAAATAAATAAAATAAAAATAAACATGACAGCGGGTGCTGCAGGGGGGTCCGCGCACGCTAGCCGGTAGGCAATTGTGTGAATTGTGCGCCGCAGGTCGTGTAGGTTCGGGCGCATTGTAAAGGACACGCGCGCGCGACAAACACATGACGTAGGCTCTCGCTGCGGCGCTAACTACGCACGTCTCGCTCCTGTATATCGTGCACACGGACACCTGAATGTTCGTGCTGTGAGACTTTTGCAAGTGTTGCGCAACCTTCGCGCCACAAAAGCACGCATGCGCGCATGCACAATACCACGCATACAAAAAGAAATTAAACAAATAAATAACCGAACAATTTCGTACGAGTGCTAAGGCAGCGGCTGCATTCTTTTACCCACTACCCGCCGTGGTTGCTCAGTGGCTATGGTGTTGGGCTGCTAAGCACGAGGTCGCGGGATCGAATCCCGGCCACGGCGGCCGCATTTCGATGGGGGCGAAATGCGAAAACACCCGTGTGCTTAGATTTAGGTGCACGTTAAAGAACCCCAGGTGGTCAAAATTTCCGGAGTCCTCCACTACGGCGTGCCTCATAATCAGAAAGTGGTTTTGGCACGTAAAACCCCAAATATTATTATTATTTTACCCACATGCTCGAAAACGACACGACGAAAGCATGCGTTGGGGGGAAAGGTATTCTTATAAGGTGAGTGATCGATCAAACATTATGGTATATGGCGTGCGCAGGAGCGTCTGCGATGTCAGCTATTGCTCAGGGAGCAAAACTGCGCCTCCTTATTCCCCACGTGGGTGTCTGCGGGTTCGCCATCTTTTTTCCTGGGACCGGGATATTTTATTTCTTGTCTCAGCTGCTGGCGCTCATGGGTGTGCCATTTGTTATCACACCGACGGCGCTTCTCCTCCCGCGCAGAGAAGCTTTGACGTATTCATCGAAAGCACCTCTGCAGTTGTCGCCGAGACCTGATTCGCCAAATTTGAAAAAGCGGGTGAATAAAAAACGCTTCCATATTTCAATTTTTTTCTTCCATAGCTAAGGGCTCCCAATATAAGATTTATTGCTGCACAACAACACTGTGTGCATAAGTACACGGTCATTAAGGTATGGCTCACAGCCGTTGATTTTCTCGTCGGTCGCAAGAACCGGGGGAAAAAATTAGCAGTGGCTTAGCTTGGCTATGCCAGGATATACGTAGCGAAAGCTAAAGCATAGCATGGTTAGCCTTGGTGAATCTTGATTGCAAGTCCAGGTTAGTCTGGTTTTCTAGCTATGTTGCGGCGTTTAGTCAGTCGTTCGGCGCGCTGCTCGTCTCTTTCCTGGGCGATTCATTTCCTTTTCACCTCCTTCCGATGTCGATTCCAGGCCTCCTCCTGCTTATCAGAATTGTCGCCGTTCATACTGCTGCCTCAACTGTGGTTGCGGCGCACGCGAGCTCTCTTTTTCAATGCTCCGACATTTTATCAGGCATGCGACGCAGCTGGCGAAGCAAGCGGAGGCGAGCGCAGCGACGAGGAACGTGGTGTGACCTCATACGCAATGGCGGCGGCAGAAAGGGGCGGCGCTGCTAGTGGCGCATGCGCAGTAGTGACTTGGGTGCGAGAGAGAGAGAGAGTATATCGATGTGAGTTGCGCGTTGTGACGTCATGTGCCACCTCGGAACACCGCCACGACGAAATCGCAAGTTTGCGGCCAGTAAAGCTTTCGCTTTACAAAAAGCAGTTTCTTTGATCGCGGCCTTTACCATAGCGTTCAGCTGCCAGAAATAAAGCGCTACACATCCCCGCTTCCTTGACGATGCATCCAGGTTTTAGAGCGCAGCTACTTTAGGCGCCCCTTCCTGGGTTGAGCGTCGGCGGCCCTCGCCATAACCGCAACCACGCGAACGCGCTCGTGCCACGGTTCTCGCGATCGCCGTCGTCTTCCACCGCACCTGGCCTTTGACCTGGCTCGTCGGCGTTCCTCGACATAACCGTAGTCGGCCAAGCGCCGATGTTAGTAAACCTAGTGCCTAATCATGGCCCCTCGCCAGCAAATTGAGGTTTGGCAGTGGAACTGCAGGGGCTTCCGTCGCAAGCGGGGCAACCTGCAATTGCACATACAAAATCTGGACAGTAAGCCTGACATTATAGCTTTGCAAGAGGCTAGTGGCTGGGTGAAATTACCGGGATTTAAGGCATTTACACCGCCAGAGATTGATCGGGGGGGTGTATCAAGCGTCTTCACGGCCGTGCTAGTCCATCGCAACGCCACGGCGATTCAGCATACCATAGATAGCAGCAGAGAGGACTACGTCCTGCTAGAGGTTCTGCCCAAAAGAAAGGACGATAAGAGTCTCTTTGTACTTAATGTATATTCTTCTCCTAAAGATAAAGGGCTAGGCTTGCCAGACCTCTTGATAAAGACGCAACGGCTAGCGGCTAGGGCTCAACTCATCGTGGTTGGAGATTTCAACGCGCCTCATCCGGAGTGGGGCTACATCCGAGCCACTCCAAAGGGAAATAGGCTTTGGCGGGTAGCTCAGGACCTACAATGGACAACCTTGAACAACCCGCTAGATCATACGAGGATAGGCAACAGCGTTAGCACAGACACCTCTCCGGACCTCACATTTGTTAAAGGTATTAGGGATGCAAAGTGGGTAAACACGGGACAGCCACTGGGCAGTGATCACTATATCCTTTCCACGGTATTTAGTGCTGCTAAGCACAAAGACAGGGTAAAAGGAATTAGAGTGACGGATTGGGACAGATTTCGGAAAGTCAGGAAAGACACAGTGAGCGGGGAAATCGAGGACTTGGGAGCCTGGGTTGAGGCGCTCAAGCAGGACGTGAAGGGTACCACAGCAGAGGTTCCTACCGTGGAGGAAGGTTTTACGGCGGACTCTAGACTGTTACACATGTGGGAAGCGCATGCGAGCCTCCTTCGGAGATGGAAGAAACAAAAGCATAATGGGGTCCTCCGTAGGAAGGTGGCCAAGCTAGAACGAGAAATCGAAACCTACACGTTGGACTTGCAGTGCAAACAATGGGGTCAGATTTGCGACAGGATGAATGGGCAATTCGGATGCAAAAAAACATGGCAGTTGTTGAGGCACCTTTTAGATCCGGCGGCAACCAAATCGGCGCAGAAGGGTCAAATGGCTAGGTTAGTTCATCAGTATCAAGGCACGACTGGGGAGTTCATTCAAGAACTCCGAAGTCGTTACATAAACGGCGAGGCGGGCGGTTTCTTGCCGGATTACTCGGGAGAGGAAAACCTCGAATTAGATGCGGACTTTACGGTGGCGGAGGTGGAGTTTGCAATGGGGCAGCTTCGTACTACGTCGGCAGCGGGTCCAGATGGGATTACTAATAAAATGCTGAGGAACCTGGATTTCAAGTCAGTGGGGGCGCTCACGGATTTGATGAACAAATATTGGGTGGCCGGAGAGATCCCGGCAGAGTGGAAGCATGCTAGGATTACATTTATTCCTAAACCAGGGAAGAAGATCTGTATTGAGAATCTTCGACCCATCTCGCTGACGTCCTGCTTGGCCAAATTGATGGAGCATGTGGTCCTCAACAGGCTCCAGGGTTATGTGGAGGACAAGGAGTTGATACCGAGAACGATGATTGGCTTCAGGGCTAATTTATCAACGCAGGACGTCATGATACAGCTCAAGAAGGACGTGGTTGATCCTGGGTACGGCACGGGCACGAAGGCTATCTTGGGGCTCGACCTCACAAAGGCCTTTGACAATGTCACCCATGAGGCAATACTAAGGAACCTATCGGACATAGGACCGGGGGGTAGAACCTTCCGATACATCAGATCATTTCTGGAGGATAGGACTGCGGAGATTGTAGTCGGAGAATTTAAATCGGATCCTTTCCCGTTGGGGGGCAGGGGGACACCACAAGGGTCGGTTTTATCGCCGTTCTTGTTTAACCTCGCCTTGATCAAGATACCGCCCAGGCTGGCAATGATATCGGGACTTAAACATACATTTTATGCGGATGACATTACTCTATGGGTAACAAAGGGAAGCGACGCACAATTGGAGGAAACTTTACAACAGGCAGTGGATATTGTGGAGGAGCTAGCGGGGGAGGCAGGACTCTCGTGCTCTCAGCCCAAGTCCGAGCTTTTTGTGCTTAGGGATAAACCAAGAGGGATACATGCGAGGCACTATGTGCCGCCACCACCGCTGAAGGTGAAAGTGGGGGGTACACCGGTCGCTGAGGTCCAAACGATCAGGATCCTGGGGCTGTATCTGCAGACTAACAGGAAGAATAGGGAGGCCTTGGAAAGGCTCAAAAATACTGTCAATGCTACCGTGAGACTTATCAGGAGAATCGCCAATCGTAAACAAGGCGTCAAGGAAAAGGACTTGTGTAAGCTGGTACAGGCGTTTGTGCTCAGTAGAATAGTGTATGCGACGCCTTATATGAAGATGGACGCGACGGAGAAAGGCAAGGTGGAGGCTATGATTAGACAGGCGTATAAGGCGGCCCTTGGGTTGCCTAACAATACTTCCACCGAAAGGCTGCTGGGATTAGGGGTGCACAACACCTTGGAAGAACTGCGGGAGGCACACTTGGCGATGCAACTCAGTAGACTTACCAAAACGATAGTAGGGAGGGATATATTGGAAGGGATCGGCATTGGAGTTGATCCTCCAGCTGGGGACATGAAAATTCAGGTGAAGCGAGAAATGCACAAGGGCTTGTACATAAAACCTTTACCTAAAAATATGCATCCGATACATCACGAGAACCGTAGGAAGGCAAGAGCCAGAGCTTTACATGCTAAGTACGGGAAGTACAACGGGGCGGTCTACGTAGATGTCGCCGAGTATAAGAACAAGGACGCATTTGCAGTTGCGGTGGTGGATGGGCGGGGACGCTTAGTCACCTCTGGATCAGTCAAAACCCGCTCCTCAGAAACTGCAGAGGAGGCGGCGATAGCGCTAGCTATAGGTAATACTGAAGCTGACCTGATTTTCAGCGACTCTAAAACAGCCATCCGAAATTTGGCGAGGGGCAGAATCTCTGTCACAGCGGCAGGATTACTAAATCGGGCCACGGGGCGAAGGACTACGGAGGTGGAAATTGTCTGGGTACCGGCCCACTCTGGGAACCCTGGGAACGAGGCGGCTCACATGAATGCTCGAGGTTTCGTCAGCCGAGCAGGTGAGCCGGACGTTCCGGGGAGGTCCACGAGAGATGGGCTGGTGTCCTTTCACGACATTACCAACCATTACAAACTTGAGCGGAGAATTTACCCTCCACCGGACAAGCAATTGGTGAAGGCGCAGGAAAGCGTCTGGCGAAGATTGCAGACGAGATCATTCTATAATCCATACGTGTTACACAAAATCTACCCGGACGTTCAGCCGGAATGCAAATGGTGCCAGGAACTGGCCACCTATGACCACATATTATGGAGCTGTAGCATAGCGCCGCCACCGGCGGATATTATGCGTGATCCTTCTCTCGAGCAGTGGGAGGCCGTGTTGGCCAGCTCAGACCCGGTCGTCCAGACCAGGGCCGTGGAGTGGGCCACCCAGGTCGCCGTCAGCCATGAGCTGATGACCATCTAGCACGGAATCGTCCGCACATGTGTTCTGACGAAAATAAAGTTTTTCCATCCATCCATCGACATAACCGCCGAACACGCTCGTGCCACTGCTCGTGCGTTCGTCGTCGTATTCGTCTACACCTGGTTCCGATGCCGCTCATGGTGCCAGCGTACCCATACTGCCCCTTTCTCTACGAAGGCGCTGACGGCGCTAGCCCACTGCCAGTCGGTGCGGTCATTTAGGTCTCCAATTCTTTCCCTGAGTATATCGCGAAATAAAAACACGTATCGAGCTACGCTTAAATTAAACATTAGAGAGTACCGTAATCGTCGGACACTTTCTTCCGAATCTATACGGGCTAATGACACGCATAGTAGGCCGAGGAACATGAAGGGGGACAACCATTAGACGTCGATCAGTGTACTTCAAAGTTTGAGAAAGGGCTTTGTGTGGCTGTACCAAATTGGCTGCTGTAGAGGTGCATTGGAGAAAAAGATTACATCGATACAGGTATGGCCTAAACTACAATACCGCACAAAGTTATGCGTCACAAAGCAAATGGTCCGGTTATTTATTTCGCGAATCTATGCAGATTCAAAGGCAATTAACATATTTTATCCGTAAACACAATCGGGAACAAGCTCAAGAAAATGTAAAAATGGCTTAACGGTGCAATGAAGAAATAACGACTGCTTTCCTTTCATGTTTGATTGTGTGGTCGTTTACACACTGCCTATGTATACCATGCAATCAACTACACTGGACTATCAGTTTCATTGACCACCTCTGCACGGGATGAGAATGAGAGAGAGAGAAACGTTTATTGTACGAAACTGTCCCGAGCGAGGCCCGATATCACCCTAAGGCGGGAAGGCTCCTAAGTCCGGGAACCCTCTGGTTTCGACGGGATGAAAAAAAAAAAAAAAACTTAATTTGCGAGTAAGCCACGTTTTTTTTTATTTGAAGAACACTGCTACTGGCTACAAGTGTGTCAACACAAAGGCTTCGGGGAATAAGAGTGCATCTCATTAGTGTTAATACTCTTAAAGTTTAAAAAGAACGTTAATTTAGGTAAAGTGAACTTCAGAAACCTGGCACGGTAAGAAAAAAGGAAAGATACAGACACATTGGGGTGTCTTAGGTCATTCATTTCGCAGATCAGTGTGAATCGCGCGACAACGACATGTGGCACGAGGACAAAACTCCGGCGACGGTGGCACGTTGGTGAAGGAGGCGATTGTATTGCGATAGTAATATGGAGAACAAAACCTTGTCGGTGGAGGTGGTCTCATCTCGTCTGCGTAACTAGCTCTGTTAACTTCTCCGTGAAAAAACAGCTAAATGTGTTACGCAACCACATTACACCACAGCGCTACGCTACAACTTTACAAAACTGCGTTGCGCTATACTATAGGGTTACACTCAAACTCGCTTCGCAAGCGGATGTTATCTTTGCATATGAAGAATAAAAGTTCTCTAGCACGCACATTGTAACAAAGAAACGCTGTGACTGCATAGTAAAAAAGAATGTACTGTGAAATCTGCCGCGCAGGCGTGTTTTCAAAGTTGTATCACACTGCGTCCATAAAAACAGGTGATTAGACACATTGAACAACACGGTGCGCAATTCTACCGGGAATTTTACTTTCACTGCAGAACTGGAGGGTGGCATCCTGTCTGCAGTCTCCAGATATCTTGCACAGCCTGGGAAGGAACAGTAGAAATGTTGGTGCCGTGAAGAACTCAATCTTTTTGCCAACGTCTGCGGGATGCTTGGTGAATCGAGGCGCCTTCCCCACGTTTCTTTTTTTCCCTCTTTTACTATTTCTCTTTTCGCGTGGACAACAAGGAGTTCTTGTCGTTCGCCTTGTTGTCTCGCCGCGCGCTGCGCTTGCGTCGGATCGAACTGGATCACTAATATTCTACGCGTTCCCCCAGCATTCCGTGCCACTAGCGTTTTCTCTTCTTTCATGTTTTCATTGCACTTCCGTGATACGTCTTTACACTTCCGACCTAGATTCGTCGTTTTGTGCGATGTTTCTCTCGAGAGCTGTGCTCGTCTTTAACTTGACTAGCCGTCCAATTTTCGGGCTTGGTTATTTGCGTGTTTCCTTGTTTATCTGCAAATGGGCGTGCACGTGGGCGTGGGAAGGAATGTGTGTGCTCTTGGTGGTTCTCGCTCTCGTCTGCAAAGTCCTTGTCGTTGAAAGAAATAGGAAGAAGCTACGACAGTCCCCCGCCTCTTTGTTGCGTGTTATTCGCCTTCTGCAAATACTGGCGGCATCGGCCTGTATAAGTTGTACACTGGCTTACTTGGAATTTCAGCGCACTTGGGCTTCTGCTTGCGCATGCTTATTTTGCTAACTCTCTCTCTCTTAGTATTCGTATTTTGCTTCCTCACATACGGGTACTCGCCACCGGTTTTACTGTAGGGAGCTGGTAGGCTGCATACGAAGTTTCGAAATACTTTCTGGAGAAAAACGCATGGTAAGCAAGAAGGCGCCTGCTTAGAGATTTTCTTCCCTTTTCTGTGTTTTCGTGGTTGACGTCCTGTCTGTTTCGTCTTCCTAGGTCGTTGATGGTGTGTTTCGCAGGAACCAGTCATACTTTGCTTTCAATCCGCGATGGCGCAATCAATGAGAAATTGTGACGCAGACGCGTTCTTGCCGCTTAGAGCTACAGCCATCAATATATGACAGCAACATATTTCTTAGCTGTGCACTATCTTTGCTCTGTAACATATTTCTTTGCAATGTAAAGAATATACCAGGCGTTCTTGTTTTTGTTCTTTACTAGGCTATACAATAACTGAAAATTGCCTGTGACAGATACAATTCCATTCCTTAAGCTTTACTCGAAGAAATGAAGATTATTTGCATGAGAAACATAAATGCCTATCGGCTTAATTTTCCTTAGTTCACTATATAACTAAATTTTAACTAATCATTCTTTATTTCTGCTTTGTGTCTTTCAACCACTTTGCGCTAAGCTCCCATAGTCATTTATTGTGATCACGCGTAATGAAGCGATGGGCTTTAGGCAACATGGAATGAAACGTCGAACACGTGCTTCCCGACTTCAATTTAGTAGCATTGTGATTACCTGCACACGCATAGTCATATTTGCATTTAACTTCCCTCTATCGTAGTATTTTCTTTTTCATATAGACTAGCAAATAATGGTAGTTTGATACGTGAAGTTTACTGCAAACGTGGAAGTACTCTATCATGAGATAAGCAACGATAACGTTGATTCGTGCACTTTCCTGACATATGAAGCTATAGGCTACATGATATCCAATGCTTCCACCTCGCCTCCATCATGATACGGTGGCAAAGGGCTGCTACGAAACGCAAACAGAGATTCTCTTTTACAAATTTTATGCAATTGGAGCAACAGATAACGTAACGTGTGAATGTATGAAGCAGACCTCTAAATTTAGAGGAAGTTGCCCGGAACTAGTGGTTCTTGCAATGGGTTTTCCGCCATCGTACAAAAGCATGAATGACCGTGTCTTATATAGGGTTTTTAATGGTACATATATATATATATATATATATATATATGTGTGTGTGTGTGTGTGTGTGTGTGTGTGTGTGTGTGTGTGTGTGTGTGTGTGTGTGTGTGTGTTTGTGTTGTCATGAGCTCTGTTATGATCCATGGCTGCGTCGCAGACAACGGCGACAACGCACCAGCAACGCACCAGCAACGTTCGAAAAGTTCATGGACACGATATTACGCGGCCTAAAATGGGAAGTTTTTATGTGCTACTTAGACGACGTGGTGATCTTCGGGAGAACGTTTAGTGAGCACAACAAACGTTTAGACTTGGTCTTGAACTGTTTGGAGAAAGCGACTTTTGTACTCAATTAAAAAATATGCCGTTTTGGGGAACGACAAACTCTTGCGCTAGGACATCTGTTCGCTAAAGAAGGCATCCGACCAGATCCACAAGAAACTGCGCCCGTAGAAGCATTTACGGTACCCAACTCTGTCAAGCAGTTACGAAGTTTCTTGGGCTTGTGCTCTTACTTTCACCGATTCATTCGCTGGTTTGCTGACATGGCTCAGCCGCTTACACGCCTGCTCCAAAAAGGCGTTCCTTTTGAGTGGACTGTAGAATGCGACTCATCGTTTCGCCAGCTCAAGTTCCTGTTGACGTCCCAACCAATTCTTCGCCACGTTGATCCTTTATCACCAACTGAGATTCACACCGATGCCAGTGGCGTAGGTATCGGTGCTGTTCTAGTTCAGCGTGTTGGCGACAGTGAGCACGTGATCTCGTATGCTAGCCGGTCCTTGAGCCGCTCCGAGCGCAACTACACAGTCACCGAACAAGAGTGTCTGGCGGTCATCTTCGCAGTGCAACGGTTTCGTTCGTACCTCTACTGCGCCCCTTCACCGTGATAACAGATCATCATTCGCTATGCTGGCTTGTGAATTTGCGGGATCCCTCAGGACGACTAGCGCGCTGGGCCCTCCGTCTACAGGAATACGATTTCGTTTATTTGCTACAAAAGTGGCCGGCGACATGCTGACGCTGATTGTCTCTCTCGGATGCCACTTCATCCCGGCCACGGCGGCCGCATTTCGATGGGGGCGAAATGCGAAAACACCCGTGTACTTAGATTTAGGTGCACGTTAAAGAACCCCAGGTGGTCAAAAATTTCCGGAGTCCCCCACTACGGCGTGCCTCATAATCAGCAAGTGGTTTTGGCACGTAAAACCCCATATATTATATTCGGATGCCACTTCAAACAACTGAATGTGATGCGGACAACTTTGATGAATGCATCGCTTTTGTGTCCTCGGAATTTCCGGATATGGGTACCGTCATATCCGAGCAGCACAAGGATGAGAGCTGACAACCGCTCTTTGCGGCAGCACAGGAGTCACCTGCAGGCAGTCGCTTTCGCCTACGGGATGGTGGCGCGCTGTATAAGAAGAGCTATTCGACCACCAGTGCACGCTACCTTTTAGTTGTCCCCAAGAACATTCGCAACCAAGTGTTATACGTCATGCACCATGACCCAACTTCCGGTCATCTTGGTTCCACACGTACGCTCTACCGGGCTCAAGAACGTTTTTACTGGCATAAGATGCGCAAGGATATAGAACGGTACGTCGCCAGCTGCCCTCAATGCCAGCGCTACAAGCGTCGGCCACAAGCGCCACACGGCCTATTTCAACCAGTTCCCCCTTCTAGCGTCCCCTTTGAGCAAGTTGGTATAGATCTTCTGGGCCCTTTCCCGCGATCCTCCAAGGGCAATCGTTGGGTTGTCGTTTGCGTAGATCACTTTACCCGCTATTGTGAGACCGCCGCGTTGCCATCGACCACAGCTACAGAAGTTTCTATCTTCTTGCTCGCTCACGTTATACTCCGACATGGACCTCCTCGCATAGTAATCAGCGATCGTGGGCGACAGTTTATTGCGGACGTAGTTGAAGAAACCCTTCGTCTGTGTTCATGTAGCGTCCACCATTCTACGCCCTACCATCCACAAACTAATGGTCTGGTCGAACGCACAAATAGAACGCTTGCCAATATGCTGTCCATGTACGTCGATTCAGAACCCAAGAATTGGGACAGTATATTGCCTTTCGTTAACTATGCCTTCAATACCACGAGGCACGAGACTACAGGTTACTCACCATTTTTCCTTTTTTATGCTCGTCCACCGCGCTACACGCTCGACACCATATTTCCCTACTTCGCTCGTGACAACAAATCGATTCATGAGATCCTCTGTAGAGCAGAAGAACCACGACGCCTCGCTCGGCTACGAACCCTGGCATCGCAGGACCGATCCAAGATACGCTATGACGGGCGTCACCGCCATGTTTACTTCGATCCTGGTGACCTTGTGTGGCTCTGGACGCCGTTTGCGGAAGCGTGGCTTGTGCCAGAAGTTTCTCACCCACAACGGTGACCCCTACGTCACCAAATTCTGCGCCTCAGCGAACTATAGCATTGCGCGTCTCACGAACAGTGCACGACGCTCGGCCAAGGCTGAAGTGACACACGTCGCGCGTCTGAGGCGTTACAACCCACGATATGACTGACTCACCCGGCGGGCTTCGTCTGCCAGCGGGGAAATGTCACGAGCTCTGTTATGATCCACGGCAGCCGCGCAGACAATGGTGTGGAAGAAAAGAACGACCTGAGCCAAGCTGCCTGGGGACCGATCAAACCGTGCTTATTCATCTGGTTCTGCATTGAACACCTCGTGTGTAACAATATATATATATATATATATATATATATATATATATATATATATATATATATATATATATATATATATATATATATATATATATAAAGCGTATAAAGAGATTTATTGCCGGTTGGCCCGGCCTTCACCAGAATACAACAGCAGTTTAGATACATGTGCATATCAACCGGATAAAGATATGTTTACATGAAAAACGAAAAAAATGCACCGACAAAATGCGTGTCAATCGTTGCAACTAACAGCTGATACATGCATAAAAGGCGGCGTTTGCAAGCACATCATTTGAATATACAAAGCGATGAGACGGGAAAAAAAAGAAGTTCGAAAGCGAATTGTCAGGTAACCGCAGAAAACGTCACCAAATAAGTGCTATGTTACAAAATAAGATAAACAACGAAAAGTAAGAAATATGCATGGTGATGCGTTAGTAAAAAGAAAAAAAAGAAAAATAATCCCACACTACGGCATGCTTCATACTCATACCGTATAAGTTTGGCACATAATATCCAATAATTTAATTTTGGTTTACGTACCCGTGGTCGCTTCTAAAAATGTTTGTCGGCGTTCGAGATTACGGCGTCGTCCTACATACAACCAAGGAATTTTTTTTATTGACATGATTGGGACTGGCAGCTCTTCAGACGTGGCCGTGACAGAATCTTACACGCCGAAGCTTTTCGCGCACTGTGAGCGAACCCTCCTCGCCACTTAGGCGACTTCGAAGCGCCAGATAAAATCTTAAAAAAAATTGAAAAGGTAAAATACACGTGTTACGTTTCTGTCAAGAACCAGAATATAACGCGAGGTGCGTTCTGGCGCCGGAAATTTCGAAAAAGAACTCCAATCATATTGGTGCAAGTACGGTATACCAATACGCGCGAAGCCTTTAGAACATTCTCTGTCTTTTTTTTGTTTCTGATGGCGCTTTTTACAATGGCTGCCTTGGAGGAGTTATTGTTCGCGATCTCTAATATAGTCAGCAGAAGTGGTAAATCTATTTAGAGGCAAGAATGACGCGGAATTAACATTGCAGCCACGTATCGCCAATAATGGCCGCCAAAGGTAAGCTGGTCTTGGATGGCAATGGATTCATTGATCGAATAAGTGGAGTGAGTAAGAAGTTTCTTAAGCTTATTGTGGCTTTGCATTCTTCACTCTACAAAACTGAAAAGATAATACAAAAGCAAAGGAAGCGTCCGCAAGCTCTTATGCAACAACATCAGCGCTTGTGTAGGGGAGGCACTTGTTCGAGACTTTATGACAATTTCTCAGATGCTCATGTTTGTAACCTTTCTGGTCGTTGCCAATCGAGTGGATTTTGTTCTTGTATTGCTATGTCAATCTTTGTCCTTCTTTTTAAAATGATGTCTGGTGCTCTCTGTGAATTCTTTCTGAGTTTCTTTTTGTAAATAGTGTACCTGCAAATTTTGTGTATTTGTGGTACCCCCCCCCCCCCCCCTGTAGTGACGGTGAGGCGCTGTGGGTATAAAATAAATACGTAATTATTATTTACGCAACTCGTCTACATAATGAATGAAATTAAATATCACAGTTTAGCTATAGGGCAAAGCGATGAATGCGATACCAACGTGCTGAAATATTCCACGAAGTGTAAGACTCGTAGCTGTATCAATATGAATTGAAGTAAACGTAAGCTGTCTAAGTAAACGCTAGCTGTTGCGGTAGGGGTCATTTGTTTGAATCCTGCCATCGGACCATTTCACTTATGTTTATTAATTAAAGCCAACGTCTTTCTTAGCGGCTTTGCCATTCCGTATCGGGTATGTTTCAAACCTCGTTCCTGGGTCGATCCCAAAGGTTGTGCACAGCCGCGCCAGTAAGATCACATCCTTTACAGGTTTGAGCTCTGTTATTGTTTAGCACTTTTAAGATTTAATTCTGAGTAGCCTTAAGATAAACAAAAGGCATGCGCTGTCGGTGTTTTGTTTTATCACGTTTGCTTCAGGGCGGCCATTCGCAACATTCTGATGAATAATTTTATCAAGAATGTAAGACCTGGTACGAGCAACTACAGTGAAAGAATTGTGTGGCAATACACACCGCATACACCACATTCCATACAGCATGAAATGGCGCATCGCGCACACATACCTAAATATATGCGGAACCTCACAGTGGCAGCGGTGGCGACGAGGACGGCAAAATTTTGCTGGACGTGGCCATATAATTGTTATCGCAATAATATATAAACGAAGACTTCCTGGACGGAAAAAAACCGCGCAGAAATGGGTATAGAAACAAAAGTGTGCATTTCTGACTAGTATCTCGACAACGCACACTTCCAAGCAGGAACGATCTCACGCGTTTTGCAGCATCGCTGCCGTTCTTCGAATCGACTCATATAATTTACATAAATTAGAAGGCGTTCGTGGAGGTGTCATCGATCTTTATTTTGCGGCCTGTAAACGAGCATTCTTATCTTTGGTTTTTTGGGGGGGGTTGGTTCAGAAAATATCTCCCGAGCCATTATACCAGTTTTCTGCACGTATTCATTTTATCCACATGATGCTTCCTCATTTTAAAGAACTGTCAGCGATTCGGTTACTAACTGCGAGTGGCTCACGCTCGCATGCAGTTGCTTGTGCCGTGACGTAACAGAAGCGCACTTCTAGTTTTCTTTTTTAAAGCGCAGAAAACGATATTCCACTCCCCTGTTTTGTGACGCTGCTGCATTTACCAGAAAACACTTACCAGAGGAGGCGGCCTTTATGTCAAAGGCGCTTGAATTCCGAGCTCCGTGTTTTCGGTATCATTTTAATAACATTAGGCCGCCTATGTTAGCAGTTTTTCTTGACCATGCTCCGAAAGCAGTGACCTATCTTGCTGTTTCATAATGAGAGCCCAATTTGTATTAGCCTACCATAACACTTTTCCGAGTACCTTAGGTCAAAGCGAGCGAAGATCCATCATACAGAGAGAGAAAGCTGTTTATTGAAAATATGCAGTGCTTAGACAGCCTATTTTAGCCTACATGCTACTCTGCAGGGAATGAGACGATGGAGAGGAAAAGCCCTAGAAAATATGGGCAGAAGAAAAAGAAAAGAAAAATAAAAGGAAAAAATGCGGTCGTGTTATGTTAGTAGTAGGGTACAGACAGACAGACAGAGAACTTTTATTTTGGTCCTGAGAAGACGATGAGTGTCCCCGTTAGGGGGCAGCGTCTGCGGGCCGCACCCACGACGGAGCCGGGAGGTTGAGACTCTCGGCGATATCGCGGGCTCTCTGGACAGCCCTGAGTTGCTCTTCCTTGGCGGAGCTGGTGACGAGCCGGAGCCAGTCTTCCTCTGAAGAGGGAGACCCTGAGCCCCCGCACAAGTCGGGGCACTGCCAGAGCATGTGCTTAAGAGTGCATCTGGGATGTCCACAGCGCGGACAGCCCGGGTTGATGCCACCTAGGAACTTTGAGCAAATAAATGGAGACGGATACGTCTCCGTCTGCAGCATCCGCAGGGTGATTGCCTGTGGTCTGTTTAGGTGTGGGTGTGGAAGTGGAAACTTCCGACGCCCTAGTTGATAGTGCCTGCAGACCTCGTTAAAAGTAAGGAGAGGGTCCCTGTGCCATTGCCACCCCCCAGCCTCCGATTGCCCACTTCCGGCGCGGCGGGTGAGATCTCGTGCCTGGGAGTGAGCAAGTTCGTTGGCGTTGGGGACGGCTTCATGAGCATCGCTGCCCATGTGACCGGGGAACCAGATTAAGTGTTTTTTGCCTGTCCAAGATGCTGCAGAGAGAACGCGAGCGGCTTCCTTGCATACCGAGCCTTTCATGAATGCTCTAACGGCAGCTCGCGAGTCTGTGAAAATAGTGGAACGGTTCGTGGTGGCCATGGCGATGGCTACAGCCACCTGTTCGGCTTTGTCGGCGTTCACATTTTGATGCGTAAGCGACGTCAGCAGCTCCCCCCGCAGCGATGTAGCCACCGAAACAAAATGATTGGAAGCAGCGTATTGCGCAGCGTCGACGAAGGCGACGGTGTCCTCAAACTTAGCCGCCAGGCTAAGGAGGGCCCTGGCCCTCGCTTTACGTCTGCCGTAATTGTGCTGAGGGTGCATATTTCTAGGTATCTGGGATACCGAATACATTTCTCTGACTTTAACGGGGAGCGCGCACTCCCTCTGTTTGGTGATGCACGAACCTTGACCGATATGCGCTAGTAGCTGCCTGCCGGCTTCCGTGGAAGCCAGTCTTGCAACTTGTGACATCTGCTGCGCCTCGACTATCTCTTCAAAGGTGTTGTGGACACCTAGCTCCAACAGCCTTTCAGTACTGGTGCTCTGTGGGAGACCCAGTGCCTTTTTTATGCTCTTGCGAATGATTGTTTCTACTCTACCTGCGTCCCTTCTGCTCCATTTGTGGGCCAGGGCTATATAGTTAATGTGGCTGATTAGGAAGGCGTGGAAGAGTCGCCTTAGATTATCCTCCGATAGTCCCCCTTTTTTGTTGGCCACCCTCGTGATTAACTTTGTCATGGAATCGGCTTTGGTTGCGATGCGCTCTAATGTGTAGTCATTACTGCCGTCCTCCTCCAGGAACATGCCCAGGATTCTGATTCTGTGTACTACCGGAATGACGGATCCGGTCGCGGTGGTGATACAGATATCGGGAGGTGTCCCTTTCTTTGCACCGATTGTGGGTCGGTATAGTAGCAGTTCCGATTTCTTAGCCGACAGGCAGAGTCCTGCCTTCGCGAGAAACTCCTGAACGACTGTGATCGCTGTTTGTAATTTCTCTTCGATGTACCCGTCGCTACCTCCCTCGCACCAGACTGTGATGTCGTCGGCGTAGAAGGCGTGACCGATACCCTCAATCTCGGCCAGCTTTTGGGAAAGAGCTCTCATGGATAAGTTGAATAAAAAAGGGGAGAGGACTGCCCCTTGCGGGGTGCCTCTGGGACCGAGATCGAATGTTCTCGAGCCCAGAGCTCCTAGGCAAATAGTGGCTTTTCTATCCTTTAGGAAGGAGCTGACGTACTTGTAGAATTTTTGTCCTAGACCTGCTTCTTTAATCGATTCGAGGATGTGGGAGTGTGTTACCTTGTCGAAGGCCTTTTCTAGGTCGAGTGCCAGGACGGCCCTGGTGTCTCTGGAGGCCTTGTCAATAATCTTATGGTTTAGAAGCAGCATTACGTCCTGTGTGGACATGGATGGTCTGAATCCAATTTGATTAAACGGAAATAGATTTCTTTCCTCTGTGAATTTAGCGGCCCTATTGAGAATGACGTGCTCGGCGACCTTTCCCACACAGGAAGTGAGTGAAATCGGCCGTAGCGAGCCAAGCTCTAAGGGTTTCCCTGGCTTCGGGATGAGGATTACGGTCGCGTTACGCCACTCCAGTGGTACCTCGCCTGTCTCCCAAACCTCGTTGATTTTATTTGTGAGGAGCTCGATGGCCCCATCATCCAAATTCTTTAAGAGTTTATTTGTGATCCCATCGGGACCCGGTGCTGATCTGCAATTGAGTTCGTATAATACCTCTCTCACCTCCGCGTACGTGAAGGGGGAGCCCAGAGGGTCCGTTTCGTTCTCGTGCGTCGCAGAGAGGTAGTCATTGTTTGAGCCGGGTTCGATACAGAGGTACCTCGAGGCCAACTCGTCCGTAATTTGTTTCTCGGTCATACCAGAGTTTTTTAAGTTGTGGATGAGCCTATCAATAGTGAGCCTCTGATTGGCTTTGGATTGTTTGTCCCCAAGCAGATGCTTGAGGATGTTCCATTTTGCTCCGCTCCTCATTTGCCCGTCGACGGCGTTGCATACTTCGTCCCATTGCTGCCGAGCGAGGGTTTGGCTATGTTCATCTATTTGCTTATTAAGTTCTGCAATCTTTTTGCGTAGGCGTCTATTTAACTTTTGTGTTTTCCATTGTGCCTGTAGCGCGTTTTTGGCTTCTAGCAGGTGTGCTAATCTACTGTCCATGCGCTCTACCTCTTTGTCCGTCTCTATTTCCTTTGTGGAAGCAGCAACGTCTTCTCGGAGGCGGGCGAATAATTCCTCTAACGAGCTGTATTTAGTCTCGTCCTTCTTTCTGATAGCTCTAAAGAGATCCCAATCCGTTACTCTGAATTTTCTGAGAGGTGGTGATGACACTCTTATCGCGAGGCTGCTGATGTAGTGATCACTGCTGAGGTTCTCTTGTAAATTGGTCCATACCGGTTCCTCCGCATTCCTAACCATGGTCAGGTCTGGCGTGGTATCCCTACTGACTGAGTTGCCAATTCTGGTGGGGTATTTTGGATCGGTGACCAAGGTGAGACCGCAGGCTGCTATCTGTGCCGCGAGGGCCTTGCCCTTGGCCGTATCTTTGATGTAACCCCAATCTTGGTGTTGTGCGTTAAAGTCCCCTGCTATGATAAGCGGATGATCGCCTGCAATTTGACATGCCTTCTGGAAGAGAGCGTTAAACGTCTCCCTTCTGTCGGCTGGCGAGCTGTACACGTTCAGAATGAAAACGGATTGGTTGAGTTTAGCGTTTTGGATGAGCTCGATCATGATGTGTTCGACTTTTAAGTTCGGCCTAACGTCGTGACGTAAATAGGCGAGGCTCTTTGAGACGAGTGTCGCTATTCCTCTTTTGCCCTCCGAAAAGTGCGCTTCTGCATGGTAGTCGCGAAGAGCGATCACATCGGTGAGTGTTTCCTGGAGGAGGATTACTGACGGCCTTTCGTTAGCAGAGCTAAGTAGTTGTTGCAAGACTGCCTTCCTTTTGCGGAAGCTGGCGCAATTCCATTGCCAGATAACTAGATTGCTTGAGTTAGCCATTTTACTTACGTAGTGGGGGCGTACCGAGCAGCGCAAGCTGTCTGTCGGATTCTAAAATTTGGAGCCTCGCTGTGTGCTCGTTCAGTTGGAGCTTGATCGGGCTAATTTCGGAAACTATGTCCGATCTTAGCTGGTCAAGCAGTTGCTTAATCCCCGAGACGTTAAGCGTCTCCTCGTCGTCCATGGGCTCGGGGCTCGCCCTGCGTTTAGCGCCTCTGTTAAGAGAGGCGGCTGCTGCGACAGCTTGGCCGCCGATCGCGCGTTCTCTCTGCTGCATTTCCTGCAATAATGACTTAATTTCAGACAGTTCCTTTTTAAGAGACGCGTTTTCGCGCTCGAGTGATTGAATTTTGCCTAGCGTTTGCTCTTGGAGTTGCCCTTGTTGTGCGGGAGCACGGGTCTCACCTGTTTTAGCTGCCTTTTCCGCCCAGGTGGGTTGTGAGTTGATCCGGACCCGGGATCTGCTCCTGGATCTCGATCTAGAACGTTCCGCGGTGGCGTTCCTGGGAGCGTTCGTAGTTGGCGTTGTGGCTGGAACTGGGGTTCCTCGACCCCCAGCGTTGCTCGTTGCGTTGTTCTTGTTGCCGCGTTTCCTTCCTCTTCTGCGTCGTCTCCTCACGACATAAGGAACTTGATACCTGTTTTTGCAAGTTCGGTCGCCGGTGAGGTGAGCGTCTCCACAAAGCGCGCACTTGGGTTGCACACATTCGTGTCCGTTTGTGGTTTGCAAAGTTCCGCACTTTTCACACACTTTTTCGGTCGGTCTGGGGCAAACGTCGTGCCTGTGACCGACCCGTCCGCAGTTGCGGCAAGTGTCTATTTGCCTCTTGTACAGCGTGCAGCGCACCATGTTGGGGCCGCAGCGCACATAGTTGGGCACTTTCATGCCATTGAACAGTATGATCACGGTAGTCGACTCTTTTATGCGCCTGACTCCGAGCACCATCGGGTTTCTGGGTGTGACAAAAAGGCTTTGCAGTGCAGCTTCGGGCAGATCGGCATCGACGCCTCTGACCACGCCTCTGCAGGTATTACCCGGAGGCGTAATGTATGCCGCGATAGGGTGCCGTTTATCCGCCAAGATAATCTCTCGGACCTGGGAGTATGCAGTGGCGTTCAGTTCGGAGGGTGTGCTTATAACAAAGATATTCTGCATTGCATTCGCACACACGATATCCTCCTCGGCTGCCACCGGGGGCAGCTTGGCCGCCATTAAAATGGCGTTCGTGACTTTGATCTGACTGCATTTTCGCACGTCCAGCCCTCCCCCCGGGCGGACGACAACTCGAAAATGGGATTTAGGCAGGCGCGGTAGCCTGGAGGCTGCGGCAACCTTTCTTAGCTGGCTGGCTTGTTTGGCGCCAACGCGGGTGCCTTTTTGCGTTGCCTTGCGCGTCTCGTTCTCGACGCAGGTTTTGTCCGCGTTCCGCTTTCTGTGAGCGGTAATCCAGCCGTTGGACTCGGCGTCTTCTTTGGAGATTTGCTCTCCCTGTACCATTGCCTCGTAAGGCATGGCGGAATGTTCTAGAACGCTCTTGGGCGTCGGCTCAGCGAGCGGCCGCACCTTCCCGCGCTACGGCGGAGCCGATGTCGTGCCAAGCCAAATTAGGCTTAACCCTTGGTGTCGGAGAAAGGACACACAAAAAAGGTTTCAGTGGACCTACCGTGATAGATGCGCCATCCAATTGCTCCTTGTAACTTCCCGGAGTCGTTGCAGCAGAAATTGTGACGAAAAAGCACATTGGAACAAGTAGGACAACTTCGGTTGGCGGAGCTGATGCGGACACGTCCGCACGTCACGCCGCCATCTAGCGTCCCCAGTAGTAGGGTAAGTGTGCAATACGACGCATGTAGACTGTAAACGCAAAATAAAATCACAGTCTTGATGAGCCGACGTGCGTAAGTCATAGTTTAGACCACAAACTAATTGACTCAATATATAGGAACAAGAAATCCAGGACTTTGGACTGTTTTCGTGGGCAAGGCAAGGGACCCAGCACCCGTGCCAGTGTCAGCGCACCTTGGTCGAGCTTTTCCATGTTCGTCTTATACTGATGTCACTCGTCTCTGTAAGCTGCGCACTCAAACAAGGTGTTCTCTAGTGATTCTACCACGCCACAGTTGTCCCAACAGTTATTTGTGGTGGTGTGGCCATTGCGAAAAAGAAGATTGTTCGTGTATGCAACGTCCAGTCGAAGCCGGTGATAGAGGGTCTCCAGATGCCGTGGTAGACATAGTGGTAGCTTTGATTGGAGTTCTGGGTCGATATTGAATAAAAACTTGTAATCGCCTGAAGGGGAAGACCATGTTATACGCCATTCAATGAGTACATATCGCTTCGCCAAAGCTGAAGCTTCACTTTTAGTAAAAGACACTTCTATAAATTTATGCGATCATGTCCTTTGCGGGCTGCCTCTTTCGCCCTTTCATTACCTATGGTACCGCAATGTCCTGGAAGCCACTGAAATGCTATCACATGTTCCAGCGTTAAATCCCAAGTAGTGTAGGTATGCTATGTCCTGGACAAGAATGTTATTGCTATACGCGGTACGCTGATGACATCTGTATATAGTAAGCGTCACGATCTCGTCGAGCAACTCAGCAGCGACTACAGCGAGTGCTTTCCAACATGTCATCGTATCTTACATCCATCACAACACATGAACTATTTGCATGCGTCACTTATTATAAACTCTTGCAATTATTTGTCCTGTCTCCGAAACCTTGTTTCATCACTTTCTCTGCGTCCAGGGGCCTTATAACGTAAGCCAATTCCGATATGTTTTTATTCCAAACTTCTGAAGTCACAATTACGTACCCGCCGATGCAAGAATCGGGCGGTGGACCACAGCGTTATTTGAACAGCCCTATCAGATGTTTTCCTCGCTTCTACGAGTAGTATGTCACTTTTCCTTGCTTTCAAGGCGAATAGCATTGCCTACCTTGATGGGTTCTTTAAGCGAAGCTTGTATTGCCTCACTCATGTCGGTGTTGGTGTTGCCATACGGAAAACTCAAGCCACGCGAAAATAAAGATTGCTTGTCGGGCTGCGGATCCAAACCCCCGACCTCAGGTTTGCGAGACCACCACGCTAACCGGTTCAGCCACTGTCTGTTTTTATACGAAGCATATTACGAGAGCTCAACCCAGCTCCTCAGGCGCGGCGGTGTCGCCTTCAATACCACGTGACACCGTGACGTCACGACAGAGGAGAAACGGGGCTCCAACTCGCGCCGTCACTCGCGGCGTCGCGGCGGTATATAAGCAGCTGCGCTTGCCTCTGCTAGACACTCACGAGGTGAGATGCCTCCTGGAGACAGAGCTGCTCGTTGGAATGAGAAGCGGAGGTTGCGGCGTGCTACAGAGACTGATTTTCTAGGTGGCTTTGGCTCAACTCGTGCAAGATGGGCTGGGTGGGAATCGAACCAGGGTCTCCGGAGTGTGAGACGGAGACGCTGCCACTGAGCCACGAGTACGATGCTTCAAAGCGGTGCAAAAGCGCCTCTAGTGAATGCGGCTCCGCCGTGCGTCGCTTGCTCAGGCGCACATTTCGTTGCCGCGCCGAACGCTGCGTTGTTCGACGCTCACCGCGTCCAATGCGGGGCGCGTAGTCGCTGCGCCGTAGCCCATTGTCTTACACCCCTTGGCGGGTCGACGGGAACGCTGTCGCGTTCCACTCTTGAAGGCGAAGCAGAGTAACGTATGAGTTGTTTCTTCGTCTAGCCGAACCAAATATAGCCAAGCAACTGCAGTTCACCAGGCTAAACAGTGGTTCAACAACTAAAATAAAGGCTAGTATGCTTCGCATCCTGGGCTTAACCTTAGCTAAGCCACAGCCATTTTTTTTCTTTATTGTTCAGCCACTGTCTGTTCATCATGCGCGCCCCATGCGCGCCCTTTAAAGCAGGGTTTTATATGCATGAAGTAGACTTAGCGCAAGGCACGAGCCAATCACAGGCATCCCCTCCCTCCGGAGGAAGGAAAGGGTGAGATTCATGCGTGTTCGCTCGCCTCGGCGCCTTCCATTTCCCGCTAGTTCAGGCTCGGCAGTCAGATTGGGAGGCCGTGTTTAGCTCGTTTAGCCGAAGAGCAGGCTGCGTTGAAGGAGCGGAGGCCGCAGCGAGCCCCGCATCGTGCGGTCGGCCGAAATACAGGCGGCGTTTGGTGAACGCCGCCGGGAATTCGCTCGAGAAAAGGCTCGCCGTCGACGTGCCGACCTCGCCGTGAGGGAGCGCGAAGCCGAGGCGTTACGACAACAAAGAGCCACGGGTCCCGAGCTTCTCGTGCACCCCTCTTCACAGTAGAGGAAGGGCGGTAATTTTTTATGCGAAGCATATTACGAGAGCTCAACCCAGCTCCTCAGGCGCGGCGGTGTCGCCTTCAATACCACGTGACACTGTGACGTCACGACAGAAAAGAAACGGGGCTCCAACTAGCGCCGTCGCTCGCGGCGTCGCCCCCCGCATCGGACGCGGTGAGCGTCGAGCAACGCAGCGTTCGGCGCGACAACGAAATGTGCGCCTGAGCAAGCGCCGCACGCCTGAGCCGACGCCGACGACACCGGCTTTTCTGCGACACGAGCTCCTTAACGCTGCCGCGTTAAAATAAAGGCTAGTATGCTTCGCATCCTGGGCTTAACCTTAGCTAAGCCACAGCCATTTTTTATGCGAAGCATATTACGAGGGCTCAACCCAGCTCCTCAGGCGCGGCGGTGACCATGAAATCACGTGACACCGTGACGTCACGACAGAGGAGAAGTGGCTTTGGCTCAACTCTTGCGAGACGGGCTGGGTGGGAATCGAACCAGGGTCTCCGGAGTGTGGGACGGAGACGCTACCACTGAGCCACGAGTACAACGCTTCAAAGCGGTACAAAAGCGCCTCTAGTGAATGCGGTGTTGCCTTAGAAACGCGCTGTTTCTAAGGCGTGCGTTTCTTGCTCAGGCGCACATTTCGTTGCCGCGCCGAACGCTGCTTTGCTCGACGCTCACCGCGTCCAATGCGGGGCGCGTAGTCGCTGCCCTGTAGCCCATTGTCTTACACCCCTTGGCGGGTCGACGGGAACGCTGTCGCGTTCCACTCTTGAAGGCGAAGAAGTAATGCATGAGTTGTTTCTTCGTCTAGCCGAACCAAATATAGCCAAGCAACAGCAGTTCACCAGGCTAAACAGTGGTTCAACAACTAAAATAAAGGCTAGTATGCTTCGCATCCTGGGCTTAACCTTACCTAAGCCACAGCCATTTTTTCTTATCTAATTGACTGACAAAAGGCGAAGAGCACGCAGGAGTGCAGAGCGAAAGTAGATAAACGGATGAGGAGGGTGGCGCTTACGCGTCCGAGTGGCCTGTTTCGCCTTACTTAGCTTGCGCTGGTTGGTCGAAAATAGCGGCAGCCTGCAACGGAAGGTTAAAAGAGCCCCTAAAATGGATACTGAATGCACAGTAGCTGGCATTGCGATGTCGTATACGTACCGAAAGGGCTTGGCAACGTTTTACTGAGCCGAAACAATTTTATTATACTCAAAAAAATTCATTTTTTTCGGCACCTCTAATTAGCCAGTGCCAGAGTGACCGGCGGGCAGAGAACTTCTATTGCTTTCGTAACGGAGCAACTTGCTGCTATTCCCCCAAAGAACTTCAAATTTGTTCGGCGTTTTAATGCATCTTCAATGCGTACACGTCCCTTTGATATGGTGAGCTTTCGCCATATTGTGATGTCGCGGGACAGACAGGTGAAGTGGGCGCGCAGACGGAAATCTTTTATCCAATAGCGGAGGAATAGTGGCGAAAAAGTAGTAGAATTGGAAATAATTGTTTATCTTTTGTTCGGACTAATCGGGCATGATCAGTGTGTGCATGTCATATCAGATGGGGAATTTTTGTGACTTTCGTGATGTCGCGTAACAGGCAAGTGAAATGGGAGTGGCCGAAAAATTTTGACCAATCGTGGAGGGCTGATCGCACAAATGAAATAGAGAAATCTTAATAGCAGCTTTGAGTTAGAGTGCCTCAGACTAAGAAACGCTGTACAATGCCGAGAGATATTCCCAATATGCATTATAATATTGGTGGTATCCATCCAGCTTTGGTCAACATTCTTTCTCAATGAGTTCGAGTTTTCACGAGGTATTCACGAAAAGGAATGAATGACGGGAAACAGCAGACGGAATTGTCACAGCACATACCGGCTTGATCTCTTAAGCCCTAGCTCGGGCATCAAACAACAAGGCACTGCCCTGTGTGCCTGTGCTCCTCTTTTTTTTATTCATAAGCTTGCTTCCGCCCGTTGCCAGCGCGAAGTGCCTCTGATGACGTAGCGAATGTTTCCGCTTGCAATGCGTGCCCCTCGGCTAAAACATAATTTCGTATGAGCGCTACCTTCCTTATCACTGCATGGTTGTCCCACTGAGCCGTGCGTATGTTGTGTAAAATATGTTTTTTTTTTTTCGCCATTTTCGACGAAACAACCAGGAAAAGTAACAACACTTAATATTTTCGTGACCCGTAAACTTGCTTAAAATGTTCAACGTGACAACACAGCACATGCTCTCTATTTTTTTTCTTTTTTTTCTTCACATGCTTAGTTTGCGTCGAATTTCCTGCGCATCGGCAAGCTCTCAGAAGCTGAAGCCAGTTTTCTTTGTCTTGCCTTGGCGCAACAAAGCTGATGACGTCATGGATGAGAAGGACTTTTCCTCCAACTCGTTTTTTCGTGTTTCCGTTTGTGTTTATCCATCCCTAATGAGTACGCCAAAAAGCGAAATTTCGGTGTGGGCCATGGAATTTGCGGCAAGCTATGCCAACACGATAGGGTTTTCATCTGTCGTTTTCTTGCGAAGCTTTATGTCTGTAGCAAGTTAACACGGTCGCTGTTTTATTCCTGTTGCTTACTAGAAGGCCGTACCTCCTCGACTGCGATAGTCATAAGAACAGCAAATCATTTGATTCGATTCATGGTATTTCCCTATCGGCAAAATCCATATCCAATAATTACACACGAACGTATGGGGAACCCATTTGTAAACACGTATGATACGATATATTACATGGAGCATCTCCCATATGATCCCCATATTTAGAGGATATCAACGGGGCTCGGCGATAAAAACGCGATAAGTGAACCACATGGAGGCTGGCACTTCTTGTACGCCGGAAAGAGCTGCACGATCGTCGGGGGATCCAATACAGTCACAACGTGCCACAAAAAGTGTTACTTTCATAGTATACCGCATTGCATCAGCCCTGCGTCCCCAACGCCAACCGGCTGCACAAAAATTCCGGCTTACCTTTTGGGGATCTTTCTCGTCGTTAATGCGATTAGCACTCAAGGAGTGGTGCGCATGTAATTTGGTGGTGGGAGGTTCGTTATTGATAGGATTGGTAAACATTCGTTTAATGTTATGCAATTATTAAATTGTGGCGTGATCTGGTTGGAAGGTCAACGGAGAGAACTGACAGAGCAGCTGCCGAAACGCCTCATGCATCAGTCATGTACTGCAGCCGGGCTCCACTTTCGTCTTGCCATTTGGACACGCTGGGCAATCTTTTGGCTGGTACACGAAGCACCCCCCCCCCCTTCACGAGGCCTCTGAGATTTCGCCGGTGGGACGGCGGTACGTGCTAACGCTGACAATTACCCCTGACTGCCTAACCCGTGATTGCGGCCGTGGGGACACGACATCGGGCCTCTGTGCCCGCGGACTCAGGTTTAATGCAGGCACGCGTCGAAGATTTGCAAATCTAGTTTTATTGGGAACACCACCGGAGTAAAAAGGCTAGAAAGACGATACGAACCGCGAAGTGGGGGAGTAAGCTAAGAATGCTAATCCCATAAAACACCGGCAGCCATGCTCTCTGAGTATCGAGTTTCAGTCACTGAACACAGAACATATGGGGTATGACTTGCTCACCTAGGTTTCTCGCGTATGATCACAATATCTATACTACATACGCATATGGGGATCCAATCATTTCATAAAATCATATGAGACACGCCCCTTGCAGCTTTTTACATGGGATTTCCATATATGTTCATATACTGGAACATACGGGTCTTTATATGAGATCCCTGTACGTTATGGGATTATTGCATACGAGGCATATGCGTTTTTTTTCATAGCGTTGCTTTCGAAACATTCTTACCTATGAAAAAACTGTCCAGCCTAATTATTTTTTTTCTTTTCATTAAACTTGTCCGTTTACCGAGAGTGCACTCGTGACTGAGTTAAACTGTCATGGAATCAGACATCTGGTTCTTTTTCATGTATTGTACAAGAATAAAGGAAAAGTAATGTGCGACGAATACAAGCTCCACCAAATGGCCCCGTATTCTGCACCAACAAATTAATTTTAGTGAGCAGATCTTTCTTCTGTGTAATAGAAAAACAAAGACCCACGTAAGACCTAAATATTTTATGTCGGCTCATAGGAATATCACTGAAGTACACAGACAAGCTATGCGCATTCGGCGTATATTGTGAATGAAGTAGTCATAAACATAAAGTTTGCATTAGTATAAGGCTGTAACCTAAGTTAGAAGGGTGATGGTTTGGACTAGTGGTTTTCCACGAGACTGTAGTGCAGCGCGAAGCTGGACAAGGGACACAAAAAAAACGAGGACAAGCGCTTACTGCCAACTAAAATTTTATTGTTAGATACAAGGGTTTAAATAAAAAAAACAGAACGAAGAAAACAACATAAAAAAGCAAAGATGCCATCACCGCTCAGTCGTAGCTCTGGCGTTGTCTATGAATGCAAACTCCCTTCGTGATGAGGCCAGGAGAGGCTTACTTATGGATGGGCATTTCCCACGTGCCATTCTAGCTGATTCCACAATAATGCGCGTGCGATCATCCATGTGCGTGAAAATCACTTTTGTTCTCTCGAACAACGGGGTACATCCACATGCGCTGCAGTGCACTGCCAAAAAACCTTCCTTTCCATTGTTAACATTGTTCGTGTGCTCACGCAGAGGATCCTTCAAACACCTGCATGCCTCTCTGGCCCACGCAGCATGCGCCGCATTTCAAGGGGATTCTATACACAACGCCTTGCGCACAATCCACATTACGTTGATGGCACTTAGCTTCCCACTGGGCTTCTTGACGCGAGTGCTTCTCTTCGTTATTGAACAAATTTAAACTTGTGTGGGTCAGAAAAAAACTACACTTGCACCAACGCGCTCACCGAGTTTTAGAGTCGATGGGCGATTTCATGTTTTCATTGAACCGCCGCAACCATACGGTCCTTTTTCGTAGACTGCTCTTCACTGACCGTAGTTTCGCTGTTATGTTTCCGTCTTTTCCTGCGGATTGACTCAGCTACTCAAACGACTAATCCGTCAGGATAACCCGAGGCTTTCAGGCGTGTAATTTGTGCGTGAAAGCTGCCAGTTAGTCTGTGGTGGCAAAACTGGTCTAATGCATTAGAGCGGCAAGTCTGAACAACAGCCCTATTTGCTGGTTTGCTGTCTGCTGATGAGAGGAGCAGGAGTGGTTTGTGCGCACAGGTTTCGTATTTCCAGCAAACATGATCATTTTAAAAAACGAGCTTGAGGTCAAAGATACAGAGGGAATCAATTTGTGGCATGACATGCGTTATGACCAAGGCGAAAAGACATTCTTCAGATGTGCCGACCGGTTGTGATGAAGCAGAAAACAAACCCGAGACACCACACTGCAAAACAAGCAAAAAATCGTCCACATATCAGGCAGCTCTCAGAACCTCATTTCCTGCTAATAGTTGCTGCAGGGTTTTGTCTAATTTTGCTAAAGACAGTTGCTCAACATAGGCGCAATACCCGACCCGATAGACACGCTTTTGTTCTGAACATAAATTTAATCATTGAATTCCACCTTATGTTGATTCAAGGTAAAATTCAACCAACTTGAGGAAATTTCCGATGCTTAACCCTGCTCGGTTTCAAAAGTCAACATCACCGAAATCTTCAATGAATTCGCTGATGCATTCCAACAACCTGTTATGTGGGAGCGAGCAATAAAGCTCCTTAATGTCGATCAAGAATGCGACTAGTTGGCTTTGAAAGTAAGCGCTTATCCTCGTTTTTCTGTGTTCTTTGCCCGCCTTGCGCTTCAACACACAGCCTCATGTAACCTAAGTGGTGCATAAGCATAAACGTTTCATAAAAATTGCACTTCGCACAGTGTGAAGATACACACAATTGTACGCATCGCCATTAGTTGTATACCATTTAAAAAACTGTTTCTCCTAAGGTTCACTTCAGGTAAATTCCAACACGTGCGTGGGATCAGTATCTTTTTTTTTCTTCGTGGTTTCCCTTCTCGCTAGACAATCTTGCGTGTTTTGTATTAGGCAGCATGTTTCATTTCATCCGGTGATTTTCTCCAAATTTCGAAGAAGGCACATTGCTTTCTTTTAAAAAAGTTGAAAACTCATACGTTGGCAATATTCCTTGTCCGAGTTACCAACAGTGCAACAAAAGCAGTATTCCTTTACACGCTTCTTTGGCCCCCGCCGTCACGCAAACAGCATGACGCCACGAAGGCGGCTCTCTGCTGTGACCCAAAAAAAGCCCAGGCATAGTAGCCACGGAAGCCGTGGCCGAGCGGTAGAATCGCGCGCACCTTTCATCTCCCAGGCATAGCAGGCACCCAACATTGGCCAAGACGGTCGCCGTGGGACTGCCTCGCGAGACTGGATCACGGCTTTGTTTACGACCGCTGTATATCTGCTGTGGCCGTCGTATCTGTTCCCTTGAACACCACGGCAAACACTGTCTCTTTGTATGGGTGCTAGACCGGATCGTTTGCAGGCTTTACTGTTTGTACTTACTGCGCGGTATGTTTAGTATTGGAGGTATTGGATTTATCCTCCACGCTTCTAGGATCCTGTCTTCTCGTGTTGGCTGTCATTGTAGAGTGGCACTTTTCAGTCTTTCAAGCAAAAGGTTAGCTGCGGCTTTCGCCAGGTAAACTGAAAAGTCACGTGTCCTAGTAAGCGAAGTCCTGTAAAAGCGGCGCAAAGGCCGCAGCCGCCGCTTTCTATGTACGCCAAATTACAGCAAAGAGCGGGTGCCTATACAAACGAGAACGTCATGACTCGTAAGGGCTCATTCGTAAGTTCGGAAATTGGAACAAACCACTATCTGATATTAGGCCTGTAGTGTAAGGCCAAGCCCGTAGAATCGGTGGATGAAATGCTCCGTTTAAGAGTGACAACACGTAATAAGCAGTGTGCAATCGGCTTTACGCCAGACTGGCCAGTTTCTGATCCATTGAGTTACTTATTCATAATGAAACTAAGCAGAGCGTACACAGGGCCTATTTGGTCAAGCGTGATCGTTTCGTTGCACTGTTGCGGGAACTTGTCGCGCGTTCCTTGTTTTCTACAAGCGTCGTGTGTCACCGTGCCTGCCACAGCGCAACAGTACGATCAAACTTCTTCATAATTTAGAGGCTTACAGTTTTTCCTTCCAAGTGGTACAGTCCTTCAGTTCAGATGAGTCCGCATAACTTTCTTTTTCTTAATCATGATGCATCTGTTAGCTGTTAGTTATGCTTTAAGTTCAGCCGTGGCCAGCAGTTTTTTCTGTACTTACGCAAGCTATGTAAGTTATATGAAAGTTGTGAAAACGATAGCTAGCAATTTGGAAGCGATGCTTTGCATTCTGCCACTAACAATAATTGCATTACCGTGTAAAAACGTGGATGATGTATAAGAGCACTTTCCGGCTCATGCGAAAACCTATCGGTGTTTAAAGTTTCAGTTACTGCAAACCAGCGTTTCAGTGTTGTCAGTGCGTCAGCGCAACCCAAGCTCGATATTTATCTTGATTACACAATTCGCTCCAACAGCTAGCAATATAACTTTTCGTTGTCTCGACAAATAGTTGCCATACGAATATGTTTTTTTAAAGAAAAAGCAGAATGAATATTTGAGAACAACGATACTGTTCTGAACAATGGTCTTTTGTATATGTGCAGGATATACCGGTTTCCTTCGAATCAGTGTTTTTGTTTTCGTGCCATCTCTCTCTCGGTTTTAAATTTAGGGGTTGGCATGTTCGTTTGGCAGCCAAGCAACATCGATCAACTATCTCCCTGTTAATGGCGCTTCGCACATGACTGCTATTTTTTGTTTCGCTATGTGATGTGTTTCCCAAACAAAAGGGTATCACGACGTCACTGCATTAGTTGGTGTGAAACAAGCCCGCCGACCGCACTTTGGGGCAACGTAGTTACGATATGATGTGCGTAGTTTGTCAAGATAGAGATTACTCGTTAGCCGATTTTAGCGAAAGGTTTGATGACGACGGGAATAAACTGGGCCGCTGGTGTTGGACCGCGGTCATGGGGTTGAAAGCCTGAGTACGAAGCCACTATCCCTGACAAACACCCGGAGGGATTCAAGGAGGGACCCCTGGTTGTAAGCTCCTGGTTGGATCTAACTCGCATAATCATTGATCGTGGATGCATCGGTGTGTTTGGATCGATGCTCTACCGCACCATCAGCAAATAGAATTAGCCCTCGAACTGTGAAACGTTCATTGACTTGTTAATCGAGCGGTGGGCCTAAGTCAACACAATAGGTTGGAACTCTAAACTTGAGCAAATATAGATACACATTAAGTGAAGTCATAAATTCACCAAGCACTTAGTCATTGCTCATTGAAATCAAAGATAGCAGCTAAGAAAGCAGTGAAAACCTCCATGTTCTTTATTTTCAACCTGAAGTTTGATAAAAGGTCATGACGGGCATGGTTAAAAGAAAATAAGAATGGCTTGCGTTGTTGGCTATATATCTTCCTTGTGTGTCATGAGCGGAGGAGGAATACCCGCGTGCTTGTCGGCACCAAAGCGCGAAAATGCGAGATTGAGAACGGAGCTATGCATTCGCAAACACGCAAGCGAATAGTAAGCAAGAGGAACTTGTATGATTCAGATTACTGTAACGAGGCCCGCAGCCATGACTGGATACTCTAGTTTGCACGCTATCCTGGAACTACTTATAATTTTCTTATCTTCGTTGAACATTGTATCCAGAGAAAAGACGGCGAATGCGGGAGATGGAAATTCAAGACGATGAGCAAAACGTGAACAAGGTGAAGGCAGGAGCCAACGTTTCGACAAGTGGACTCGTCTTCTTCAAGGCGACATGTGCTTTCCTCGCCACAGTATATATAGGTGGGGTTCTTTTAAAGGGGAGAGGGGGTGAGGCGGGAGGACGCGGAAACGAGGAAAAATGTGTTAGCGTGTCGAATTGAGAGTAAAGCAACACTGTCTACAAGGTCACAGCCAGGGTCCCCCCCACCCCGTTCTGTCAACACACGTGCGTTAGCCAGTGTGTCAAGGGCGTCTGACACGCCGGCTGACAAAAAAAAAAAGAAAGGAAAAGGAAAAAAAAGCGGGGAGGGATACGCCAAGAAGTCAAACTAAGTGTTGTTGCCTATAGCTTGAAGTTTAGCCTAGCGAATAGATTCTAAAGCTCCTTTTGAAACGTTCATGCCTATTGGTTGCAATGTCTTGAACTTTTGGATAAGGTATGATTCTCTGCATTTTCTTTCACGTTCAGAACGGAAATTTGACTGTAAGATGTAGAGTTTAAGTTAATCAAAGTTATGACCTGATTGGTTGAAATGCTCGGCGAAGGCTTTGAGAAGCTTTTTGGCTGTGTCCGCGCGATGTCCGTTTAATCTGACGTTCATTGATTGTCCTGTTTCACCGATATATTGTTTCTTAAAGAAGGAACATTCAAGCATAGAAATCACATCCGAACTTGTGCAAGTGAAGCTAGATTAGACTTCATGTGTATAGCTATTTGCGGTGCTTTTAATTTTAATGTCACTTTGAAGGTGCCTGCAGGTTTTGCACCTAGGGCGACAACATGCTTTTATTACGGGGGAATGCTGCTGGCTGACTTTTGCGTGCACTAACATGTCTTTAAAGTTCTTGTTTCGGCGATAGGTAACCCTGGGTACATCCGGGAATGCTTTCCGCAGACGCTCGTCACTTGATAATATTGGGTGGTATTTTTTTAGGATGTTGTTTATATTTGGGAGTGCATTAGAATATTTAATTCTAATGCACTCCCAAATATTTCTATTCTAATGCACTCCCAACTTCTAATTAAAATACGCTAACCAGAAATGCGTCTGGTTGGTTACCCTACTCTGGGGGATGGGAAAGAGGGAGCAGAAAGATGAAATAGAGAGATGAAACAGAGAGAGAGAGATAGGGGAGGGGGAGGGAAGCCGCGGTGAGCTCGCGCACGCACGCGGAGGGCCTGTGCAAGTCAAAGAAGTCAAAGGCTGCTCACCACATCGTAACTGCGTGCCCTCGAGGAGAGGTAATGAAGTAGATCTAGATGCAAGCATCTGCAATAAATACAACAGTGTGGCACAAGTTTCCCGGACACTATTTTAGCTCAGCCGTTTACGCCTCCTCCCAACAACTTTCCTCTTCTCCGCGCTTCCCTTCCGGTTTTATCCAACTCCCTCGGTCTCCATGCCGACGAGCGCAAAACCTGCTATTGCTAGCGCGGTTGCCTTGACCACACTTCCCCTTGGTGAAACACCGGATTTGGAAAGAGTGCGAGAGAGATGAAGAGAAAGGGACACACGGAGTTTAAGCAAGATTGCAAATTTCCCCGAGTCGGTAAGTTCTACTGATTTTGAGGTTATCGTCATCGTCGTCATCATCACCCTTATCATGATTTTCATCATCAATATTAGGTTAATGAAGACCACTCGGTTACCTTACCAACAAATAGGTAGATGAAAGAGGGAATATAAAGGTAAGGACAATAAAAAAACGGGAGAGCATAGACACGCATAAATGCACTAACACAAAAGTGAAAGTTAACTATGAGAGCAATTTTTTTTCCTTATGAGTTTCCTGAATTCGACCCTTTTTTTTGGAGCACTGTTTGACCTACTTTCGGTCTTCGGATCACTATTATGGCCTATGTGTGTATTTGATGATAAACCAATCGAATTTGTCCAACTATTACGCGACTACATCTCAGTAACGCAGATGACCTGCAGCTGCTCAGAACAAAAGACACCGAAAAAGTTACCTCCGCTGACTGATTCGTACGGCTGCTGAATAATCCTCTACACGAATCGCCCACTCACAGGGTATGACCCACTTTCACCTACGTCAATATAGTTATAGCGTAACTTTTACCAAACTTAATGGTGTCTCCGATATTGACAGGATCGTTAAAAATCTGCATAATGAACTATCTTTGACTTTGTGGGTGCTTTCGAATGAGAGAGAAACACGGACGAATGCATTAAGTTATGATATCCCTAAGTGCTACGCACCGGTAGCAAATACACTGCTCGTGTTTAAGGTAATCTTGCCGTCAATCGCCGGAGCCGGTCTTCTTTTTAGCTTATATATGCTGACTACATCTCGTATCATACCGTACCAATGTGTCTGGGCAAGCATAAAATGCTGCAGTCGTCATTTTTAGGCTAATATCCAAATTTAAGGTTTCCAACTTGTGATTACGCATTGGTTTGCACCAAGATACTGGTGCTGGATTGGAGACATGAAAGTGCCATTCGATGTTATATGTTATTACGGCTCAGAGTAAAGTTATAAATATAAATTCAAACAAGCCATTTTCACTCAATTTTTTTTTTAACTAGGCCAGAATTCGTTTCCTAAGCCGAAATCGCAGGCTACTTTTCTAGTATGACTGTGGTCGCACGGCAGACGGATTCCTAGTTATGGATGATCTCAACACACGCGCGCTCGCCCAGAGCAACGTAGCGCCTTTGGATCGCGGCGTTCTCCTGGCAGGTCGCGACGAGAAGTCGTTTGTCGCAGATCAAAGGGATTCGCTTCCGGTTGTAATGAATCTGGGCCCGTCTTCCGCATTTGCAGCTGCCGTGGCCTGTTGCTCGCCTGCGGAACACCCCTAGGAAGCGGGAGTAACAGTTGACTTCCCGATTCATTCTGCAACATGGCATCCGCTGAATATACAAAGGCAGTGGTGTGGATGGCGTCTTCAATGTCGGCTACGCTTTTGAGATGCAGGTCCCATGCGGGAACCTGAAAACTCGACAGACATCAAGGAGGTTTATTCAATTAAGGCGACCTTACACGCCTAACTGTTCGAGGTGATCGAGGCATTTCAGATTGGTAGGCGTATTTTATTTTTGCATTCATGTTCCTACACCTGTACACACCTGCACACACACGCGCACACACACACACACACACATATATATATATATATATATATATATATATATATATATATATATATATATATATATATATATATATGCAGGGTGTGTCACAGAACTTGAGCGACGAATTTAAAAATGAAGGGCGCGTCGAAAGCGAATTGAACCGAACGCATACTCTTCGCAATAGACCGTAGTAACTCAGACAATTTTTTGTTTTCCCCATAACGCACTAATTAAGTTTAATTGCCCAACTTTTTATTTACTCGCCGAGGACCCCCCCAAGTGTTATAAACAGATTTATAGAGGACCTTCAGGAACCACCGACCGAGTTGTTTCTTTTACAATACGTCTCACGTACTCCTTTTCTCCGGGTTGCAAAGAAAGCCCGAGAAATATTAAAAAAAGCCATGTGACAGAGCGTTTCCGCAGTGGTAGTGGGCTGCTCTCAAGCGTGCGTTCGCTGAACGAGGTCGGCTGCATTGTGATTGGCGACGAGGAAGCGGCAGGGCGTTCTTTAACTCATCGGCAGCAATCGGCTATAGCAGCATGCATTTTCGCCATCATCCGACGGTAGCCGACCTCGTTCACAGAACGCAAGCTTGAGAGCAGCACGATACCACTGCGCAAACGCTCTGTCACGCGGCTTTTTTCATATTTCCCGGGTATTCCTTGCAAACCGGAAAAAAGGGAATACGTGAGACGTATCATAAAGGAAACAACTCTATCGGTGGTCTTCGCTCCCTCGCACGCGAGCTGACGCTAACTCTGTGGAACACCAGTGAATTCACGAACGCACGTCTTCACAGATTGGACCCAACTTTGCAACTCCGTCTTCCACCAGGGTTGCCACGAGCGGAAGCAACACTTCTGTGCCTCCTATGGCTCGGCGTGGCATTTACGAACTTCTATTCCTTCCGCATAGGAATGGCCGGCAGCCCTACTTGCGGCACCTGCGGCTGCGAGGAGATGATTCAGCACCTCCTTTGTGACTATCCACGTTAGAATGTGCCAAGAAAAGTGTTCGTGACCGCGCTCGAAAGCTGGACAATCTCCTGTTCACAGAAGAGAAAGTTCTAGGACACTGGTCCAGACGAGTTTCTGCACTCAAGGCCCTGAGGGCTTTGCTCAAGTTTTTAAGGACATGTTAATTGTGCGACCACCTTTGACTATTGCGTGTAACACCGCGTTACTGTGTGAATTTTTCCTGTTTTTTTTCCTCTCTTCCTTCTCGTTTTATTCCCTCTACCCCTTTCCCCAGCAAAGGGTACCCAGCCGGTATTTACACTGGCTAATCTCCCTGTCTTTCCTTCCATTTTGTCTCTCTCTCTCTCTCTCTCTCTCGATTGGTGGTTTCTGAAGGTGCGTTACAAACCTGCGCATCATACTTGGGGTCCTTAGCCAATAATTAAACAGTTGGGTAATTAAACTTAATTAATTAGTCAGTTATGGGGAAGACAAAAAATTATCGGAGTTACTATAGGCTATTGCGAATAGCATGCGGTCGGTTCAATTCGCTTCCGACGAGCCTGTGATTTTTAAATTGTTGGCTCAAGTTATGTGGGACAGCCTATATATATATATATATATATATATATATATATATATATATATATATATATATATATATATATATATGTGGGGGGAACACCGTGCCATACACGCTTGCACATATACACAAACGCACGTTTGCCGTTTTTAATAGACTAATTAAATAATTAGTCTATAATAACAGCTTTGCGCGTGCGTGGGCTCGAGCATGCTGCATATGTTTTTTTTTGGGGGGTGGAGGGGGGGGAGGGTTCCTTTATGCGCTTTAATTATGAAAAGTGGGGCTGTTAAACCGTTCCGGGAGAAATGGGAGAAATTTCCGTGGCGCTTATTTGATGATAGAAACAGGATCCGGCATTGAACTAACTGACTCATATCACAATGCAGCCAAAACCGCGCAAAGAAAAAATAAAGAAAGCAGGCAGGAATAGAAAAGACACGACAGGTCTTCTGGCCAACAAATGTTTGTTTTTACTGCGTCACAAAATTCCAGAACTACACGTAATTTGCCACACAACGACAGTTGTTGGTCATCGCAGATGTCCAGTCTTTCTCGTCTCTGTCCACGTTTGTTCGTCGTTCTTTCTTTTTTGCGCTGTTTCGTACCTCTTTTGATATGATTAATTTTGAGAATTTGTGGAAAGCACATATCCTGCTCCCTAAGTCAATCTTGCAGCGCCGGAATGCTTGCCATCGCTCACAGTTGGCTCTTAATAAACTATAAACAAACCTTTGAACAAATTACTCCTAGCAGAGATACTAACGGTGCCTTTGTATGGCGCGCACCGAAGCCACTTTTTTACGCACAACACAAAGTATGTGGTACATACAAAATA